>NC_133385.1:9076807-9151774 GCF_049309525.1 Garra rufa
GGACAGCCAAATTGCTTGTCACTGGAATCTTGTCGTGCCGCGTGTTAGGACACGGTTTCAGTGACACCAGTGTCAGATGCAAAATACTGTATGCAGTAGTGTAATAGCAAACAAAAGAGGCAACATTAGTAATATAATGAAACATTTATTAATAAAACATGCACCTTTTCAGAATGCCTACATCTGAAGCGTGTGTAGGGTTAGAGCGGGGGCACAAACTAACGCTGGGTTAATTGTAACACACGTGGTTTAAATATTTCCACACATGCTAGCATAACCAAATTTACGGTATTTACTAGTTGCCATAGCAACACTATGCAGAGAAAAGAGTGCCAAAATTCAAAAGCCTTTTGAAGATATCACTGAATATTTATTTTACCATAGTAAAAGTACATTTCCGGCTGAAGTAAACTTTTCATTTCAGTTTTTAGTATTCATTTAAAAATGAGACAAATCTGCTATTATTTTAATCTCCAATTTGTTATTTGTCAGTTTAGATAGTTTATTAATGCTTCGCGAACCAGCAGAAGACACTAACCTGCTTTAAACTCCAGTTGCGCAGATGGGGAACGTTGTAACACTGTGTTACAATATGCCCCGCTCTCCAAGCCAACATACTGTAATTCTATTTAAACTTATTATTATTATTATTATTATTATTATTATTATTATTATTATTATTCTGATCCTAAATTTTCCAAACGCTAATCCTCCTAGGGCTTTAATGCCACAAGCCCCAAACTTGGCAGAAACCTGGGCCCTGACCACGAGATTGTTGCTAAATCTTTTTAGACTGATCAGACTTACAGTTTATTTATTATTAATTTTTGAACATGAAAAATTTCCCATAGACTTGCTGTCACACCCCGGACTTTGATGTTGGTTTCTCCCATTCTCCCCCGCAGTTCAGAGTGTGTTTGGTTTCTCCCTCATTGTCTCCACCTGTATGTGTAATCAGTCTGTCTATTTAGTGTGTGTGTTTCCCCTCAATGCTGTCGGTCTTTGATGTTATCTCCTGATGTTCCTGTGTCTCCTGTATTCCGTTGGATTTATTAAATGTACGTCTTTTTACTACGTCGTTGTTCGTGTGTTCCTGCCTAGATTGTGACACTTGCATTGGCTGAGAAAAATGCACCCTCTAAAGGAGCAATTCCACTCCACTGAAGAGCGGTGACCTCTTACCTACTTTCAAAGAAATAACGCCTTTAAAATTAAAATAATCCAGTGATTTAATTCAATCCCCCATTAGAACACATCAAGAGCTGAATTTTACGGAGCCCCTTACGTCACCTGTAGAAGAAAAATAATTAATCCGTGGGGACGGTTTTGCAATTCGTTCCCTCAGTTTATAAACCGTACCCACGAATTCTTAAACTGTTCCCTCGGTTTTAATAAATCGTGCCCACGGATTAACAAACCGTACCCACGAATTTCCAATCCGTGCGCTCAGATTTTGTAAACCGTACCCTCGGATTTTGAATCCGTACCGACAAATTCATAATCCGTGCGCACGCTTTAGCAATCCGTTCCCACGGTTACTCACGGATTTGTGGCCCCGATCAGTAGAAACAGTAGTATAAACTGTTTACGTCATAATACTTAAAATAGTAATTATTATTTTAATTTATAGGCTAAATAAATGAGTGCACAAATGTGTTTGTTCATTCTTAACATGTAGACTCATTTTGGCGATTTTATGATAATCTTTTCACTCAGAGTTAGATGCATGCTTCACTGTTAATGTAATTATAAATATGAAATATATTACATTGCATTTAGTTTGAGAGCAAAGGAATGACAACATAACCTGTACATTATTTGTTTTGTATTGCTTTCTACCTTCTCCTCTCCAAAACTCGTGTGTTTTTTTTTTTTTTTTTTTTTTTTTTAATTCAGGCAATTTTATATTTTGAAAAATATTAAATAAAGCAAAGCCGTTTAAACAGCGCTCTTCGCTTATTTTATTTTGGTATCATGCATGGTCCGCACTTACAAAACATTCTTTTTTACATTCTTCTTTTTAGCGTTTATTTTACATTAATAACCAATGGGATAAAACACAGGTGTGGTGTTTTAGCAGCTAATCTGTTAGTGATTAATATAAAATAAACGCTAAAAACTCTGTTTTGTCAGTGTTCCATGGTCTCATATAGCCTACTATGAGAAATAAAGTTTAATAAATGCAATACAATGCATTTGGTGGGGCCACAAATCCGTGAGTACAGTTTAAAAACCGTGGGAACGGATTGCTAAAGTGTGCGCACGGATTATGAATTTGTCGGTACGGATTCAAAATCCGAGGGTACGGTTTACAAAATCTGAGCGTACGGACTGGAAATTCGTGGGTACGGTTTGTTAATCCGTGGGCACGATTTATTAAACCGAGGGAACAGTTTAAGAATTCGTGGGTACGGTTTATAAACTGAGGAAACGAATTGCAAAACCGTCCCCACGGATTAATTATTTTTCTTCTACAGGTGACGTAAGGGGCTCCGTAGAATTTAGCTGTTTGTGAGCTGTTTTATTTAAAAGTCAAAGCTGTGCCTTCAACGCGTACATTTCCTTCAGCGCGTCTGTGTATGTGCCCACAAAACGACATAATTTGCACAAACTTGACCGGCTTTACAATTTAAATATTCCAGCGATTTAATTCAATCCACCCATTAGAACATATCAACAGCCAAATTGCAGGTGTTTGCGAGCTGCATTATGTAACACTTAAAGCCTTGCGTCTGCTTTCTGACGGCTCGCGCTCTGGAATGCTGTGAATGTTAATGTGGTTCATAATGCTAATGTTGTCAACAAGAGGGGGCCACAGGATAACAGATCTCAATTCAAAGACTTTTTTTTTTTTTTTTTTTTACAGTTTCATTTAGGAGCCACAACTCAGACACACAAGTGCTCTGGCTCTTTTGCCCCAAGGCTGCCCAGGTTGGCTCTCCAAACCAACATTTAAAGTTTGTTATCGAACTTTAGCTTCTAGTTAAACTATGCTGTTCTATGACACTAGCGATGCAATTTACACTATTTACTTGTAAGGATTTTGATAAGAAACCACAAGAAACAGGTGAATAAAGGCTGACAATCAATGTTTTAATGTTCAGAAGTTATTATTTCAAGAAATGTAAAGCATTTTGGCTGGTTTATGTGTGCCGTGTTCTATGAGAGCTGTGTGTGGAGGGAGGGGAGTGTTTTTCTGAATGTCTAAATGTGTTTCATCTATTTGTCCACATTGTTTTGAGCTACTGTACGGCTGTGTGTTGCGATCAGGGCTGTTCCAAGCATTGTTGCGATGTGTTCATTGTCAAACTCCAAAATTAGATTATTTTTATTTAAAAAAAAAAAAAAAAACGTCATTACTTCATTTGAAAAAGTTAACACATGTATTTTATTGACAAAATATTTTAGTTTGTGTATATTTTTTTTTTCATTCGATCAGATAACATTTTAAGCTGTCATATGGTCATGTTACAACATGCCCCTCACATGTTACAATGTACCCCACCTACGGGGCATGTTGTCACGTTTCACTTCCTATCTTTTGAAGTAAATAACGAAAAACGTATACACTGTAAATATGAAACAAAGCAATATATTTGTACTAGACAAATGTGAAAATAATGTGGATAAAAATTGTACTCTGAACCCCACGTGGATTTACATAAACCGTGAAATTGCAATAATACTGTCGAAAACACACAAGGTTTACATATAAACAACAACACAGTTAGTTATGTCTAAAGTTAAAGTAAACAGTTCAGAGAAAAACAGATGCATTGCAGCCACGACTAAACGCTCCTTGCAGTCTGCCAAGCAACATCTGCCGTTTTCCTTTGTGGTTCTGCAGGTGCCATTTGTTCAGAGTCTGGGGGCCTGTTTAGCCTTTTCCAAGAAAGAAACACCTGCTACCCAGCATTGTGTTTTTTTAATATTAACTCCACAAACATGGAAAACAGAGAGCGAATAAAGACGTCACTGTCACAACTTCACACTGTTTGGACTTTGTTTTTAGTTTGAACCGTTTGCTCTATATAGTTAGTTGTCATGGTTTCTGATTTGAGTTCAGTATGTTCAGATTTGGTCTGTGTAGTTAAGTTCCTATCTGTTCAGTTTGAGTTTCACACATTCAGGCACATTTTTTTCCCTGTCTATTAACTTTTTTCTACGATTGTTGATATTTGAGCTGAGGTTTGGGTCACACTTTATATTACGTGGCCTTAACTATTATGTACTTACATCAAAAAATAAGTACAATGTACTTAATGCGGTCATATTGCATTGCAAAACACTTTTGCTTCTATTAAGGTGGGATATAGGTAAGGTTAGGGACAGGTTTGGTGGTATGAGTAGGTTTAAGGGTGGGTTAGGGTGTAAGGGATGGGTCATTAGTGGTAATTACAGAAATTAATTACAAATGTAATTACATATAGGTTTTTAAAAAGTATATAAATACAATGTAAAAACATGTATGTACACAATAAGTACATTGTACCAAATGATTAATTTAAATGTAAGTACATAGTAGTTAAGGCCACCTAATGTAAAGTGAGACCGAGGTTTGTTTCACAGTCAAAAGCCAGTAAGACAGGTTTCTTTTTTTAAGTCAAATCACACATTTTTATTTATTGCTTGTTTTGTTTACTACATCTATTGAGTTCAAAATCACAAACAATTCATGAGTTTCACATTTTGCGTACTGAAATATGTTTCGAAAGTGACACTAAAATGTACAGTACACACTCCTACTTCCTTTATCTACACTTCTCTTGCTTTATTCCTTTCACTTGCACTTTAGTCTCTAACGTCATATCAACGAGGACACGAGTATTGCAGGAATAATGCTGCTCCGTCACATTTTTTTCATCATTCTTGTGTTGTTTGGGATGGTATTGAGTGGGTATGTAATAACTCTTAAGCAATTTTAGATTGTTTGCCTTTGTGTTTGGCTCATGAATTGATGTGATAATAATGCAGTATTATTTCTCAGAAGTTGGTAACATTATTACTGCTTGACATGTGGCCAGGAGGAATATATTAAGTATTTAGCGTACACTGTAAAAAATGACCATTATTTTAACAGTAAAATACTGTAAAAATGCTACAGTAAAGGACCACTAATTGGTTACCAGTAATTTTGGACATTCATGTAATTTTACGATGTATACCGTTTTTGGAACGATTTTTGTTTCTTCTTAGTTTTTTTCAGCTGTGTACATTTAGGGTTGTATGTTATATCTAATGTTATTAAATTAATATTGCATTATTTCAGTTTCATGTCAGTTTAACATTACATCAGTTAATGAAATTATGTTTTTTTTTAAGTTCAAAGTTAAGTTATATCCATAAAACCTAAAATGTTGCTACTGTATTTTTTTACAGTGTACTATGGGGTATTCATTTTTCAATTTTCCATTGTGTGAAAACAAGATTTTAAAAACATGAAGGCTATACATAGAATGCTAGGAGAAGATGATGAGTATGTGGTAAAACTGGGGAAAATTTGTTGTATTTTAGTTGTTTAGTTAGGAAGGAATATTGCTGATGGAAGGAATATAAGTATCGGGTATCTGGTAAGATTAAAGTGCAGTTTATCAACATCAGATTTGGTTATTAAATAGATAACGTCTATCATTCTGTGTTTGTTAATGGTTTTGATCACTGCTTAAGTTTATGCTACCAGTAATGATCACTGCAGGATTGCACATTGCAGGATTAATTGGATCCTCATCGGATATTTCTTAAAATGTATTCGAGTTTGTCTAGAAAACTTGGTAAATGGTGTTATTATAGTTAGAGAAGGCCATTATGTTTAGATGATACCTTGTCAGTGGAGAAAATTTTGGTAACACTTTTTATTTTGATGGTCTCTTTTGAACATTCTGTTGACACTAAGTAATATGCACCTATATGTCTACAAACTCTCATCAGAGTATTAGTAGACTGTCTACTTAATATCTGCTTACTTTTTAACATGTTGAGCAAAAACATTCAAAAGATGTGCAATTATTTCTGTTTTATGTTATCAAAGACTGATAAAAAGGGAGGAGTGTAAGGAAAATGCGTTTAATATTATAGGCATTATTTGCTTTACTAAAGAGCGTTCTTTAAACTGTCAAAATTCTCCATGAGTATAATTGAGTTATGTTGATGTGCTAAAAGACCAACAGGAAATGTATGTATGTGTGAAGACAAGAAGTATTAAGTTCGCTTCTAGGAAATTGTTTTGCATTCCAAAATTAGAAAAAGAAACTAGGGGACCTTAAATGGACACATGTTGAAAATGTGTTATGATTGGATGAAACAGAAGCATCCGGGTTTGATTTCTCTTGGTCGCACTCTGCAGCCATGACTGTATGACTATGACTTGCAACAAAAAAAATGTTCAAAAGACTTTTGTCTCATACTGTACCTTTGCCACAACACACTTCAGTCTCTAACTGTGGACATGAATATTCCAGGAATAATGCTGCTCTGTCAGAATTTTCTCATCATTCTTGTGTTGTTTGGGATGGTATTAAGTGGGTATGTAATTACTCTTCAGCAATATTAGATCGTTTGCCTTTTGTGTTTGGGTTGTGATAATAATGCAGTATTATTTCTCAAAAATTGGTAACATTACTACTGCTTGACATGTGGTATTTACATGAAGTGTTTAGCATAGTATTGCCACTCTATTCTGCTTATGCACCTTATTGTTATCCCAAAAATCATTATGAACTAACCTTGTGAAACATATTATAAATTTCTGAAACTGCATTTTATGACCCCCTTTAAAAATGTCTACATTTGTATTGTATTTTCAAGTTGTATCTCATAGTATAAAGGGTGGTAGGATTGCCGAACAATAGGTTTGGTGCAGGAAAGCAAAAGTCCTGATTGATTTTTAACTCTACAGCATAAAGCAATTCATTACTCTGTATTTTCAGTGTACATGACAAGTACATTCTGAGATCAAGATTATTAAGGTTATTAAACACATTTAGCTCTCTCCTCATGAAGTTGTGTCTTTCTTTACAGGGTCATTTACCTGAACAACATCCAAAACAGGTAAGTTTAGTGCAGATGTAGTGTATGTGTTGTTCTCTTGATTTGAGATGTTTGCATTACTGAATTGTTTACTTTTTTTTACTGTTTTAAGATGCAATCAGCAGATAATAGAACAAGGCGTCATCAAGTGAGTCATGATGTGCAGACACATACATCACTCTTCAACACAAAAAAACAAATGCTAGTATTTATGTACATATTACACAATATAATCAAATTCATATTAGTAAATGCCTTTTATTCTGTTATTATCAGGTTAACATGGAAGCAAGAGACTGTTGCATTGCACTCATCGCCAGGGTGTGTAAAATTTCATCTTCTTAAAAGTGACTTTATTTTTACATTGATCCATAATTAATGAGGACTACTGCTAAAGACAAACATTCTTGGTTCATGGTTGTTTTTGTGGTTCTGATCAGACAAGCAGTGCGAGTTAAATGATGTCTTCAGTGCATAGATGGAAATCAAAACAACATAGGCTCACTGGAAATAGTGCCTCTACATTTCTGCAAACATAAAAAAACGTACCTGAAATAAACTAGAGGTGTAACATTGACGACTCTGGAGTTGAAGTAGAATCCATTTGCGGAGTTTATTAAATGCAGCAACCAAATCCAAAACAGTATCCAAAAAACAGTGTCGAAGAACCAGGCGTAAAGTCCAATAACAGTAGTCAAGCCAATCAGTCAACGATACAAAAGGATAATCCAAAAGACGTGAAAACAGGGAATCAGGCAGAGGTCATATACAAAAATAACAAATCAGAATCATGAAATGCTCAGTAAGGAGCTGGAGAGCAGAGGGAGTGCTGACAGTCAGTATTCTGGTGATTGCTCCCTCTGCTGGCGTGGCGTTACAGTACCCCCTCCTCTAGGAGCACCTCCTGGTGCTCGACGCGGTCGTCCTCGTGGTCGTGGAGCAAGGCGATCAGGTCTGGCTCTATGAAACTCCTCAATTAGTGCAGGATCCAGGATATTGGAAGCAGGGATCCAGGACCTCTCCTCAGGCCCATAACCTTCCCAGTCCACCAAGTATTGGAGCTGACCCCCGCGGCGTCTTGAGTCAAGGAGCAAGTTCACTTTGTAGGCTGGTGACCCGTCGACATCCAGCGGTGGAGGGGGTTCTTGCCGCTCCGTGTTGGTGTCAGCATCCGGGTGGACTGGCTTAAGAAGGGAAACATGGAAGGATGGAGAGATCCGGTAGGTTGCAGGCAGTTCCAGCTGATAAGTAACATCATTAATTTGTCTTAAAATCTTGAATAGGCCCACATACCGTGGGCTGAGCTTTCTGCTTGGCAGGCGTAACTTGAGGTCCCGTGTTGAGAGCCACACCCGTTGTCCAGGTTGGTAGGGAGGATGTGGGCGTCGACGTCGGTTGGCCTGAAGCTCTTGAGTGTGTACAGCACGCTGCAGGCGGACATGAGCGCTGTCCCACACGCTCTCGCTACGCTGTATCCAGTCGTTGACTGCTGGGACAGATGAAGGTTCTCCTGACCACGCGAAAAGAGGGGGTTGGTAGCCAAGCACACACTGAAACGGGGTGAGTCCAGTCGATGAATGTGTGAGGGAATTTTGTGCATATTCGGTCCACGGAAGAAACTCTGACCACCTGTGTTGCTCCCTGCTGCAGTAAGTTGTGAGGTACCGTCCGATCTCCTGGTTAAGTCTCTCAACTTGTCCACTGGCCTGAGGATGATAACCCGAGGTGAAACTGACGTTGATGTCTAACAGCTTACAGAAGGATCTCCACACCTGTGAAGTGAACTGTGTACCTCTGTCTGACACAATGTCTTCTGGAAGTCCATAGCATCGGAAGACATGGTGAAATAAGGCTTGAGCAGTGTCCATCGAAGTGGGTAATCCTTTTAATGGTATCAAGCGACATGCTTTGGAGAACCTGTCTATGATGACAAAGATTGTTGTGTATCAATTGGAAGGTGGGAGATCCGTAACAAAGTCAAGGCCAGGTCGTTGCGGAATGGGTAAAGGTTTAAGGAGACCGGACGGTAATTCTTTGGGGGTCTTTGACTGAGCACACACAGAGCAGGCTTTGACGTAGTCTATTACCTCCCTTGCCATGTTGGTCCACTAGAAGGAATTTTGTACTAGTTTGAGTGTCCTTGAAATCCCTGGGTGTCCTGAACTTAATGAAGTGTGTACCCACTGCATGACTCTATGCCGGAGGTCCTGAGGAACATACTGTTTCGTTGGGGGGCAATTCTCGGGTGCTGGCTCATGGATTACAGACTGCTGAATCTCTTCCATGATGTCCCAGTTGATGGGGGCAACAATAAGTGATGGATTGATAATGGGTTGGGCGGTGTACTCTGGTTTCGCTGGATCATATCTTCTGGAAAGGGCATCTGCTTTGCTATTCTTGCTGCCAGTGCGGCAGGTGACTGTAAAGTGGAAACGTGAGAAGAAGAGGGACCAGCGTGCTTGGCGGGAATTTAGCCTTTTGGCGGACTTGACATATTCAAGGTTTTTGTGATCGGTTATTACCTGGAACGGATGAATGGCACCCTCTAGCCAGTGTCTCCACTCTTCGATGGCAGACTTCATAGACAGTAGTTCTTTATTACCCACGTCATAATTTCGTTCAGCAGCTGAGAGTTTACGTGAATAGAAGGCGCATGGGTAGAGCTTGGCAGGGTGTCCCTGACGTTGAGAGAGGACTGCTCCAATGCCGCAATCAGAAGCGTCAACCTCCAGGACGAATGGCAGTGCGGGATCAGGATGTTTAAGGATTGGGGCAGTGGTGAAACTTGTTTTGAGCCTTGCGAATGCTTGGAGAGCTTGGTCAGTCCACTTGAGTTTAGCTGTCTTTCCTTTGAGTAGTGAAGTGAGAGGTGCTGCTATGATGCTGTAATTTCTAATTAATCTCCGGTAGAAGTTTGCAAATCCTAAGAATCTTTGAAGTTCTTTGATAGTTGAGGGTTGTGGCCATGATGTGACTGCTTTTATTTTAGAGTCATCCATCTCGACCCCTTGGTGGCTAATATTGTAGCCCAGGAAAGTTGTCTGTTTAACATGAAACTCACACTTCTCAGCTTTTACGAATAATTGATTCTCCAATAGGTGTGACAGGACAGTCTTGACATGTTCTATATGTTCAGTTTCCGTCTTGGAGTAGATAAGGATGTCATCTATGTAGGCAATCACGAATCGATTAAGAATGTCCCTGAAGATTTCGTTGATGAATGACTGGAATACAGCTGGAGCGTTCACAAGGCCATACGGCATAACAAGATATTCATAGCGCCCTCTAGTGGTGAGGAAGGCGGTTTTCCATTCATCTCCCTCTTTAATCCGGATCAGATTATAGGCACTTCTGAGGTAAAGCTTGGTGTAGATTTTGGATTTTTTGTTCTAGAGCTGAAGGCACTAATGGCAAGGGATAACAGAATTTTACAGTAACATTGTTGAAAACCTCTGTAATCGATGCATGGTCGCAATCCTCCATCCTTCTTTTCTACAAAGAAGAACCCCGCAGCTGCTGGAGATGTGGATGGACGAATGAATCCATTACTCAAGGCTTCTTTGATATATTCCTCCATGGCCTTAGCTTCTTGAATGGTGAGTGGGTACACTTTACTCTTTGGTGGCATGGCATTGGGAAGTAGATCGATAGCACAATCCCAGGGACGATGAGGTGGTAGTTGTGTGGCCCTGGTCTTGCTGAAGACTTCCAGTAAGTCGTGGTAGCAGGCTGGTATGGCAGGTGTTGGATGATTTTCAGGGCTTTCGACGCTGGTTGTCAGGCAAGGATGTGTGAGATCTTGGTTGAAACGGTATTGGCAGCAGAATGGAGACCATTTCTTGAGCTCACCGAGGTGCCAGGAAATCCCAGGATCATGAGCTGCTAGCCACGGGAATCCAAGGATTACTTCATATTTAGGTGAGTTGATGACGTGGAGAGATATGGTTTCTTGATGGAACAGTCCGATTTGCATAGTTAGAGAGGTGGTTTGTTTCTTGATACCTCCATCAACCAGTTTGTTGTCAACGGTGGAGATGCCGATGGCAGGGATGCATGGAATGGTTTTGATATGATGTTTCTCTATGAGATCAGCGCCGCTCCTGAGTCTACCAGCGCTGTTAATGAGATGAGACCATTATCAGTAGATATCTGAACAGAAAGCGTGAATGCCTTGAAAACTTGTAGTGAAAAACTTTCAACACTCACCGGTCAGTTGAACTTGATGGCTTCCGGGTCTTGAGTGGACATTGTAGATTATGATGGCCTGGTTCACCACAATAGAAACATAGATTCAGGTCTCTGCGACGTTTTCTCTCTACGTCCGTCAAACTTGTGGCGTTAAACTGCATAGGTTCGACAGAGTGAGGAGCAGGTGGCAGGTAACTAGGTGCAGGAAATGGAGCTGACCGCGTGGTCTTGCGTTTGGGCACATTTCGTTGCAAATTATCAATCTTGACCTCCAGGTTAACAAACTCAGAAAAAGTAAGCTCCTCACCTCTGCATGCCAGCTCAGTTTGCAGGTCCGCATTCAGGCTCTTTTGGAACACTGCTTTCAATGAAATGTCATTCCATCCGCTCTGTGCAGCAATGGTGCGAAACTCTATCGCATAATCGGCAGCTGTACGCGTTCCTTGTGAGAGTTGCAACAGCTGGGTTGAGATATCCTTGCCCCCCGCAGGATACTCGAAAACTTCGCACAACTGCTGCAAAAAGTGTTCCGAAGAGCCGCGAATATGAGCGTCAGATTCCCAAACTGCCGCAGCCCAGTCGATCGCTCTCCCAGACAGCAAAGACATGATAAAATGACACTTTTCTAGCTCCGAATGAAAGTGATCGGGTTGGCCATCAAAGAACGTACGGATCTGGTGTATGAAACCCCGACAACGTTTAGCAGAACTATCAAACTTATCTGGCTGTGCCAGTCTTACCGTCTGGGGTGAGATAGGTGGAAGTGATCGAATATAGTGTGTCAGATGTTCGTTTGTGGCCTGCAGCTTATCCAGTTGTTCTTGGTAAGACTTAATCACCTCGGTTTGAGATGAATAAGCAGTCTGCAGCTGGGTAACCTCCGCTGGACTCGAAGTAGGCGTAGAGTAGAGTAGGCGAAGTATTCTGTAACATTGACGACTCTGGAGTTGAAGTAGAATCCATTTGCGGAGTTTATTAAAAGCAGCAACCAAATCCAAAACAGTATCCAAAAAACAGAGTCGAAGAACCAGGCGTAAAGTCCAATAACAGTAGTCAAGCCAATCAGTCAACGATACAAAAGGATAATCCAAAAGACGTGAAAACAGGGAATCAGGCAGAGGTCATATACAAAAATAACAAATCAGAATCATGAAACGCTCAGTAAGGCAGGGAAAACACTGGCAATACTTAAATTAATACTTTTGGACATGCAGTCAGTTTGCTCAGGAGCTCACGTGATACGGAGTTGTGCACTTGAGTGATGAAGAGCTTTGGTCCAACCCAGTAAAACTATTGTTTGACAAAGCAGCTCAAATCTGCATGAGGAAGTAAAAACAGCACGGCTGTATCACCAAATAGTTTTTTTTTTTTTTTTTTTTTTTTTTTTGTCACATTTGCATTTGTTAGTAACACTGTCAGTTAGGTTTAGGGTCGGGTTTGGTGTAGGGGATTTTTTCAACTCTCTGAGCATTTCACTTTGAAAACCACAAAACATCCAGTAAAGTACGTAACTGCGGTGTTACAGAAATGTATGTAGATGCACGTATTTCCAATGAGCCTGGGTTGAATAAAAAACCTGAGAAACCCATGTTTCAAATGTCTGCTATCAACTTCATGAACCAATAAAATGTCTGTTGGTCTTTCTGCTTATTTATTTTTATTACAGGTTGTTGTACAAGCAGCCGAGTGCGTTGGTAGGGTGAGATATTTAGTATCAACCTGTAATAGCTGTTATAGCCCATTTCCACTATTGACTGAAATGATTACATGTGCTGTGTGTTTTTAATGAAGTCGGACAGATGTTGCTTCTGTGACACCATGGTCGGCTCCAATCATTTGGGAGGGAACCTTTGACACTACACTGATCGACTGTATCTACAAACAACAGAATCTCACCATAGCCACCACTGTCTTCGCTTTGGGAAAGTAAGTCTTCATGACATCTCTCATCTTGTATTAATAATTTTCATTTGTTTCCCCTCCTCTGTTTTTCCTTGAAATAGTAATGATTAAAGGAAAAATTGTTTTCTTTGTTTGTTAGATATACGCGTTTCATCAAGGATTTTCTGGAGTCAGCAGAGCAGCATTACTTTGTTGGATTTCGAGTGCATTTCTACCTGTTTACAGATCAACCAGAATCAGTTCCTGAAGTGAAGATGGGTGAAAACCGTAGTTTGACAGTTCTAAAGGTTCAGAGTTTGAACAGATGGCAGGACATCAGTATGAACAGGATGGAAAAGCTGGAAAAACTAATAGAGAATAAACTTGCCGGCAAGGCAGACTATATTTTCTGCCTTGATGTAGATACCATGTTCTATGGCCGTTGGGGTGCGGAGTCTTTGGGTCGTCTGGTAGGCGTGATACATCCTTGGCTCTTTGATTATCCTAGGAATCAGTTCACATATGAGCGTAGACCAGAGTCTCTAGCATACATTCCAGCTGGGGAAGGTGATTATTATTATGCTGGTGCTGCATTTGGTGGCACACTGGAGGATGTACATAATCTCACCAAAACCTGCAAAGAGCACCTGAACATTGATGCTGCAAACTCCATTGAGGCGGTATGGCAGGAAGAGTCTCACTTGAACAAATATTTCCTTTTGAACAAACCTAGTAAACTGCTCTCTCCTGAATATATGTGGCGGGGCATCAGTGAAGGTGCAGCCCCAATAAAAATAGTTCGCTTCGCTAATGTACCTAAAAACTATGCTGAAGTTCGTCCAAACTAGTATCAACTGTTGCCAGTTTTAAAAAACAGTCAACTTTACTGAAATGTGTCAAATGACGAGAATGAGGTCATAGCTTTATGGATGTGGGTTACTATCTTCCTGGGCCCATATGTGTACATACATACTTGCAAAGATGCAAGCAGATCCTCTTACAGAAGTTTGATAAAAAACTTACCAGTACAGACAAAAGTTCCTCTGATGTGAATATGAAGAAGTATGTAAATGTATGATTTTTTGAAGACCTTAACCCATTTAAGCCCACTGGCAACTATAGTTGCCGCAGTGTATAGTTGTCATTTTCCTTTTATAAGTATTTTTCTAGATGCTATCCATGTTTTATGTCTTAATGACATGCAAGCAACCAAATAAAGGATTTCAAGAACAAAAAAAAAAAAACATTGACTTCCTTGGTGTCATCTTCCTACCCCTACCTCTTTTGCTGACGTATATATATCTACATAATCATGAAGGTCTCTAGAATCATCCAAACAAAACAAATCTTACAAGAGATCTATAGTTTTTTGTATACTTGCTCAAACATCCAAGCGGCAAGGGCAAATGACTTGTAAGTACATGTAACATATATAATGGGGAAATGGGGTGTACTGTTGCTAGCATCATGCTACTCACGTTAGCATCATGCTAACAACATGTTAGTATGTTGCTAGCATTATGCTAATCACATTAACAGCTTGTTTAAAACATGTTAGCAACATGCAATCATGCTAATTTTGTTTTAACATTTTACTTGTGTCAACATGTTGTCTTAGCTGGTTTGGCTGGGAACTAGCTAAAACTAGCCTGACCAGCATAGACAGGCTGGGAGACCTTCTAAAACCAGCTACTTCCAGCTTACACCAACTAAGACCAGCCAACCAGCTTAGGCTGGTTTTAACTGGTCATCCAGCCTGGTCTTAGCTGGTCAGCAGGCTGGTTTTAGAGGGGTTTTGGCTACCTCCTTAGCTGGTCTGGCTGGAAGACCAGCTGGAACATCCAGCTAAAACCAGCCTGACCAGCCTAGCCAGGCTGGGAGACCAGCTAAAACCAGCTAAGACCAGCCAACCAGTTTAGGCTTTTTTTCAGAAAGCAGATGCCAAATGTTCTCTTCCTATTCAAATTTGACATTGAAATACAACATATTTGCCCGCCGGCACTATAGTTGCCACAAACCTGGGGAAAATAATTGCAGAACATGTTCACATAAGACACTATTAACATGACTATATGCATGAAACCATATACATGAGACTGCTGCAGACTACAGACTGAGGGTTTGGACTTCAGTGGCAGATTTAGGCATGGGTGGCATGGGCAACCGTTCCCAGGCGGCAGTGTCTATTTACACTAGCTCTAGTCAACACTACAAAACACTACAAAAGATGATTGTTAGTTAACAGCTCCAGTGGCGTAGATGGTAAAGTGCATGCGTGTCGTTGTGTTTGATTCTGCCTTTTGCTAATCATGTTGAAAAAGCATTCGTTTTTAATAAAAATGAAGGAAATAATTGAAAAAGTTGAAAATACAGTATCCGGTAGGGTTAGGGTAGGTGTGGAGGGCTTTATTATCCCAATAAGGTGGCATCCATTTAATAATTTTAATTAAAATGATAATTTGCACTTAATGTTATTATTGCTTACTGTTTTATAATGTACTACAATACACATGTATACTGATGTGTAGATAATTTCCACTGTTTGCAATAAGTAGTATAAATAGCAGAAAATGGGGTGGTTGGAAACCATTGATAGCATGCTTGATATAGAATCTGAGATTGCAAAAATGTTAAGATCAGACCCAAACTATCAGAGGCTTTAATGTTTTTTCTTTTACAGGTTTTTTGTATTTGCGTATTTGAAATTTCTATTGGAAGGGCATTCCTATAACAGTAAAATTATTATTAAAGGGCACCTATTGTGCAAAATCCACCTTTACATGGTGTTTGGACATACATGTGTGTTGGCAGTGTGTGAACACACCCTACAATGATGAAAATCCAACCACTCCTTATTTTTGAATCCCCATTCAGAAAAAACAAATCAGTTTTATTAGGCATGCGTTTTGATTTTCAAAGCAGTCTGATATAACTTTAACATGATTGAAGTACCTTCCTTTCACCCTTGTGCGTTTGTATGAGGTTTGTATCACAAAGTTAAATACCTGGTGCACAATGATGTAACAAGTCAAACCTGGGCCTTTCTTTTCTTTTATTGGCCCAAAACAAGTGCTACAAAGAGCTATTTTACAGACCTTCACTGTAGCGTATCAAGAAAGTACTAAACACATTGGTGCAGGTTTTGCTGCATTCACGAAAGTAATGGATCTCTGCATTTCAAAACTTGTTTAACATGACTTTTGAAAACATACAAACAGGTTATTGTATTCTTGAAGAAGCTTTGGTGGGACAAAGGGGAAGTTTTGTTAAAAAAAATCCTCTTACATGTGAATGTATGAAGGTATGAATTATATGTAAATGTATGAAGACTTTCATATTTGAAGAGAGCTTCACATATGAAGGCTCCCAGTGTATTTTTGGAAGACCCTAAGCATGAATCACAGTGCATCTTTTTTTTTTTTTTTTTTTCAGAATTCCTCATTTTCATTGGAAAAAACTTGCAGGCATGTGTTGTAAGTGACTGTCTTTTTTGTTTGTTTGTTTGTTTGTTTTAAAGTACTTGGACCATATATGAGGTCTTGAGACTGCTACTGGCTAAAATTGACTCGCTCTCTACTTATCTTGAGCAACACACTGATTGATTTCTTTATCAACTTTGATTTCTTTTAAGTGCTTGTTGTTAACCAAGTGTACATTTTGATGTATGTAGTAAGCAGGTCAATAAACAAATTAATTATCATTTGGCACTTAATATGAAAACGTTGGAGATTTTTACTGTCATTACTTGTGCATCGCCCAGAATGCAATCTGTGCACCGCAGTTTGGGAACTGCTGGTCAGCAATGGAGCCGTCAACACATAAAGAGCATGTGGCGTGATTTTTATTACTCATGTAGGTGTCAACAATATCTGATGCAATTCTGTTAACTGACTGTGATTTTATTATTGTATTTTGACACTTTAATTCAGTCATTTTATGTTTATCACAAAGTATGCATTGCAATCCTAAAAAGAAGTGATCTGTTGAAAATGTGTATAGCTGAATTTGGTTACATGATCCTGTCAAACTGCAGGGCAATTAATATGTTTTGTGCATACTTTCTCTCTTCTTAAAACATATTGGTATTGTAGTGGAAAAATGCTTTGCATTAACATTTCTTTATGTGAGGTTGGTTGGTCACAAGATTGAGTTGGTCATCAGTGTTTGCTTTAGTTGGGCTCTTGACCCTTGACATTTTATCATATACTTACGAAATTGAGATTTATACATTATCTGAAAGCTGAATTTAATTTGTAGCATTTAATTGTAATATTCAGGCAGAAGGTGAAATATGGTTATGAAACAAAACAAACATGACTGCACACATTTTCTGTTTATTTTACTTCTGTTTTTTTTTTTCTGTGTGAGACTGTCTAGTTTCATCTGATCATACCAGTTTTTCCTCGGGTGGACAGCCATACCCACTGACCGGGACAATAGGCAGGGTTGGGACACTGATGGCGATCAGCCTGGTCCCTGGTGCGGCGAACGGCTCTCTGGAGATGTATATGAGCCCGGTCCCAAGTCTCCTCACTCCGTCGGAGCCAGGAGTCGACTGCCGGAAGTTCGGAGGGTTCGCCAGACCAGGGGAAAAGCAGTGGTTGGAATCCCAGGACGCATTGGAATGGAGTGAGATTGGTTGAGGGCTTGCGGAGGGAGTTCTGAGTGTATTCGGCCCAAAGGAGGTAACGGCTCCAGTCTGTCTGGTTCTGTTGGCAGTAAGATCTGAGGAATTGGGTGAGTTCTTGGTTTAATCTTTCGGCCTGTCCATTGGATTCCAGTTTCAAGAGCGGAAGGTAACTTGGGTAGAGGGGTGAAATGACAGGCCTTGACGAAGTGACGAAGTCAATAGCGATGTGAGACCAGGGACATTGAGGTACAGGGAGAGGTTGTAAGAGGCCGACAGGAAGTTGGTGAGAAGACTTGGAGGTATTGCAAGTGGAGCAATCCCTTACAAAGGAGATGGTGTCGGTCTGGAGTGAGGGCCACCAGTAACGACTGGTAAGGAGTTGCGTGGTTGCCGTGATGCCAGGGTTGCCCGTACTGGGTGTGGAATAGACCAACTGAAGGAGTCGTTGCCTCAGAATGTGCAGAACATAGATGCGGTTTGGTGGACACTCGGCTGGAGGAGGATCCGTGAGATGGGCCTCGGAAATCTCAGTCATGATGTCCTATTGAACAGGAGCCACAATGATGTTGGGAGAGAGAATGGGTTCTTTGGTGGGAGGAGATGAGTGTGAATCATGGAGGCGTGATAGAGCGTCAGCCTTAGTGTTCTGAGTACCGGGACGGTAGGTGACTGAGAAGTTGAACCGAGTGAAAAACAGAGCCCACCTGGCCTGCCTGTGGTTGAGTCGCTTCGCTGATCGAAGGTACTCTAGGTTGTGGTGATCCGTGAGAACGGTAAACGGATGTTTTGCCCCCTCCAACCAGTGCCACCATTCCTCAAAAGCGGCCTTCATGGCGAGTAACTCCCGATTGCCGACATCGTAGTTCTGTTCGGTGGGGCTGATCTTGTGAGAATAGAAGTCGCAGGGATACATCTTAGGAGGATTGCCCTGTCTTTGTGAGAGTGCAGCGCCAATGCCCGTGTTGGAGGCGTCCACCTCCACTATGAACTCCAGATCTGGATCAGGATGATGTAGAATGGGAGCTGACGTGAACCTGTTTTTGAGTTCCTGGAATGCTGTAATGGCTGGCGGTGTCCATGAGAGGTGTTGTCTCCCCCCCTTGACCATGGACGTTAAGGGTGCGGTAATGGAGCTAAAGTTGCGGATGAAGCAGCAGTAGAAGTTAACGAATCCTAGGAAGCACTTAAGTTCTTTGATAGTGGAGGGCTGAGGCCAGTTAACAACAGCACGCACCTTAGTATCATCCATGGCGACCCCCTCGGGACTGATGATGTAGCCCAGAAATGATCTTGGTCTGGTGAAAATCACACTTCTCTAGTTTGGCATATAGCTGATGCTGAATGAGACGTTGAAGAACTGACTGGACGTGATCAACATGATCGTGGAAGGAGTCTGAATAAATGAGAATATCATCTATGTAGACGATGAGCCAGCGGTTGAGCATGTCCCTGAAGACATCATTTATGAAGGTCTGGAACACAGACGGACTGTTGACCAGACCGAAGAGCATAACAAGGTATTCGTAGTGGCCAGTGGTGGTTGAGAAGCCTGTCTTCCACTCATCCCCCTCCTTAATTCAGATTAGATTGTAGGCACTATGTAAATCCAGCTTGGTGAAGAACTTGGTGGTGCGCAGTTGTTCTAGGGCTGTAGAGACCAGTGGGAGCGGGTAGCGGAACTTGATGGTAAGCTTATTCAAACCTCGGTAGTCGATACAGGGACGGAGACCTCCATCCTTCTTTTTGACAAAGAAGAAGCCTGCCAAAGCCGGAGAAGTGGATGGACGGATGAAGCCTTTTTTAATTCCTCCTCGATGTAGGCTTTCATGGCTGCAGACTCAGGTTGGGAAAGGGGAAATACACGACCCTTTGGGAGGATGAGATCCTGGCAGCAGATCTATGGCACAGTCAGTGGAGTGATGAGGAGGCAGTTGCTGAAGGCTTCGGCAAGGTCCAGATATTCCCTGGGTAGTTTAGCGAGGTCGGGGGAGGTGCAGCTCGCTCCATCGCCCTCTGCTTTGGGTGGAATGAGGGAAAGGCATTGCTCTTGGCAGGTCTCTGACCATCGCAGGATCTGTCTCTCAGTCCAGGAGATTACTGGGTTTTGTTTTTCCAGCCAGGGGAAGCCCAAGATGATCAGAGTTTGAGGACTTGATAGGACAAACAGGCGGATAGTCGCAGTATGGAGGTCAATGAATTGAGCCAGAGATTTGCCCTCATCCCGACAGGCAAGTTCAGATTGCAAATCTGCATTGAGTCCTTTGCGAAATAACAGTTTGAGGGGATCATCAGGCCACCCAGTCTGAGCAGCCAGCGTGCAGAAGGATAATGCATAGTCAGCAGAGAGAAGTAGGGCACTATGTGTCAAAACGGTTGATTGATTGCCTGTCATAAAAATTCCACCCCCCCCCCCCCCCTCCCCAACTGGACACCTGTTTTTGGACACCCCCTACCCCTCCCAAAACCGGACATCAATTTGTACATCTGTTTATCCGCACCATCAATTTAATGGAATTTATGGTTGTTTTCCTATTGTTTTGGGGATGTGTATTTGAAACGGGGCCATGGAAAACTGTTCAAAACTATGTGCTTTTCAACTTTAATTGTGAAACAATGTATATGTTTGGTAAAACAGGGTACAAGGGATAGTTTTTATTAAAGTTGTCTTTTTCACATATACAATAGAAACACAGTGAGGTTTTGTATTTTCCAGAAAAACTGTGAAAACTAAATCTATGTTGTAGGTATTACATTTTTTAAAAAACGTTTAAAAGTTTATATAGTTTTACTGATGCAGTAGTTAAAGTAAAATAAACAAAATCTATGTTGTAGTCTAAAGCAGTACAATTTTAAAAAATGTTAAAAAGTTTAAATAGTTTTTTACTGATACAATACTTAAAGTAAAATAAACCAAATGTTGTAGTCTTGCATCACAATTCTTAAAACGTTTAAAAGTTTTAAAAAAAGTTTTTACTGATACAAGATAAAGTAAAGTCCAATGCATCTCACACAGATCTAAAAACTAAAAAATATCAGATGCAATCGTTAAGCAACAGCATAAGATACTTGACAAAAATCTATGTTGTAGTCTAAAGCAGTACAATTTTAAAAATGTTAAAAAGTTTAAATAGTTTTTTTCTGATACAATACTTAAAGTAAAATAAAACAAATGTTATAGTCTTGCATTACAACTTTTTAAAAAACGTTTTAAAAGTTTGAGTTTTTACTGATACAAGATAAAGTAAAGTCCAATGCATATCACACAGATCTAAAAACTAAAAAAAATATCAGATGCAATCGTTAAGCAACAGCATAAGATACTTGACAAAAACCTATGTTGTAGTCTAAAGCAATACAATTTTAAACATGTTTAAAAGTTTATATAGTTTTACTGATACATGAGTTAAAGTAAAATAAACAAAATCTATGTTGTAGTCTAAAGCAGTACAATTTTAAAAATGTTAAAAAGTTTAAATAGTTTTTTTTTACTGATACAATACTTAAAGTAAAATAAACCAAAGGTTGTAGTGTTGCATTACAACTTTTTAAAAAACGTTTTAAAAGTTTAAAAAAGTTTGAGTTTTTTACTGATACAAGATAAAGTAAAGTCCGGTGCATCTCACACTGATCTAAAACACTAAAAAATATCAGATGCAATCGTTAAGCAACAGCATAAGATACTTGACAAAAATCTATGTTGTAGTCTTGTATTACAATTCTTAAAACGTTTAAAAGTTTAAAAAAGTTTTTACTGATACATGACTTAAAAGAAAACAAAAGAAAAGATCAGCGCATCGGTAAAATAGGTCTACTAGTCAAAAGCTATGTTGTAGTCTGTAGCATTAAATCTTTTAAAAAGTTTAAGTTTAAATACTTTTTACTGATACTTGAGTTAAAAAAGAAAAAGAAAAGAAAAAAGAATCAAACACCTTACGCTGTTTAGCGACAATACATCCTTTCACCACGGCTGTCTGACTCAGAATGAAGTTACGCACGCAGCAGTCAAACCCCACCCACAACCCACCCCCTAACACGCACACACACACACACACAAACACACAGTAAGCAGAGACCGGCGCAAAGATTTAAATGTATGGTAAAAGAATTAAACAAACAATACTTTTTAAAATTAAAGAAGACTTCTTATTTGAATTAATGGATGACATTTTATAATTGCTGAAAACATACCCCCGGTTAAAAGAGTTTTTTTTTTTTTTTTTTTTCTTCATTTGTAAAGCGTATGTCAGATTCCTTTTAAACAAACGCCTCCTAAGCCACCGGAGAATATTTCACAGCTACTCCTTTAATCTATCTTTTCATTTTTGACAATCTTAGAACTGACGGGCCCACCAATTCAAAGAAATGTATGGTCGTTCTCTTATTGTTTTAGGGAATGTGTATTTGAAACGGGTCCATAGAAAACTGTTCAAAACTATGTGCTTTCAACTTTAATTGTGAAATAGTGTTCGGTAAAACAGGGGTTCAAGGGGTAGTTTTTTATTAAAGCTTTACTTTTTCACATACAATAGAAACACAGTGACAAGTGTCTGATACAAGACTTAAAATAAACAAAAGCTATGTTACTGATACAAGCAGGGGCGTCGTAGTTGGGTGAAAAGGGGGACTAAATTACCAGGGCCCCAAGTGGGGGGAGGGCCCCTGAGGAGTGAAATTTTATTTTCCTTTAAATATAATTTTAAGATCACAATAAATGTTGTTAACTAATGTAAATCAGTGATGCGCGGGTCAGTGTATAAACAACCCTAATCCGACCGACGTTTTCAACTAACGCAACTCGGACCGCAAAAAAAAAAAAAAAGAAAAGAAAGAAAGAAAGAAACTATTGTTCCCGACCCGCTTCCTGTCTAATATTTGCGACTGACACCAGCGATTATATGCGGCTATATGCGGTGGAGATTCGTTCACTGTCAAACATCATTTGGCATTAATTAGGTAATTTTGTCAAAATAAATGTTCTTGATTACAAGAAAAATACAGATTGTTCTTGTTGTGATTTATTTTGTCTTTCCTTTATACAGATTTAAATAGTTTCGTTTTTGAAGTACTCTAAATTATGTCAGTGATCCTACGCGATTAAATATGATCAAGAATTATTTTATTTCGATCTACGGTGTAATAAGAGTTTAGAAAAAGATTAGCCTATAGCCATAAATAACATATATATATATATATACTACAAGCTTGTTCCTTTTTTCTTAACTTTTAACTTCTTTTAAAAATTATCAAGAATATTAAATCAACTTAATAGGCTAGGTTAACGAATTTTCTTATACAAACATAATGAATGCAATTCAAAACGAAGTTTTTATAGATAAATTCAGGAATTATGAATATGACAAAATAATATTATTTTATATATATTAATTGTATAGCTATAATAGTTGTATCAAATGAATAAGGAAATTATAGTGCATTGAATTTATTAAGTAATGTTTAATTTCGTTCGTTTCGCTCTCTGGAAATGTAAAGAATAAATACAGTTTTTACTTGGAATTCGTTTTTAATCCCTGGTTTTAAACAAGCATATACATGAGATCATTTATATGTTATTGCTTGAATAAACGTTTAAAATGGTGCTAGAAATTTTATAATTAAGGAAATTAAACAGACCTAGGCATTTGAAAAGACATAGTGAAATGTGTCTAATAATTCCAAAAAGAAAGAGAAGCATTGGACATAATCAAAATATTCGAGACATTTATTAGGAATACCATTTTCTTAACAATTTAAGATGCTGCATGTGTTTATCCAGTCTAATCGAAGTGTGCGTCTCTCCTGCGACTTTCCCAACAAAAATCCCACCCCCTCTCAGAAAATACATAAAACTGACATTACTATATGCGTTTAAAAGTACTGTAGCCTGTTAAAATGGTACAATGGCATTGATCAGTTCAACGTGTTGGAAATCGGGCATTTTGTCCCGCGTCAGCATTTATTCAACAGTTAATAACGCTCAACATTCAAAAGGTAAATATTATTCAGCCAATAAAGTGTAGGTCTATGTATTTCATAGAAATAGTCTAGTAGCCTACTATACAAACTACAAAGGTTTAATTGTCATCTTTATTTCAAACAACCATTATTTTGGATGACTCGTAACTCCGGGTAACTGTTTTGGATTTTGGATCAACCCGCGCATCACTGATGCAAATGCCTGGCGACAGGGGCGTAGCAACCGGGGGGGACGGGGGGGACACGTCCCCCTCACTTATTCTGTCCCCCGCACTTTTTTTTGACCTAGCGCCAATATTTCCGCCCCTGGTCTCTGATTTATTACTTAGATTTGAGTGAAGTAACATTTAGCCAATCACAGCGCGAATCTCTTGGGCGTCTGGAGCTTCAAATCTTATTGCTCTTGTAAACAGAATGTATTATACTGTATGAACATCACCTTTGGGTCACATGACCATACTGTCCCCTCCCACGCGATCGATGTACTACGCCCCCCCCCCCCCCCCCCTTTTTTTTAGGGGTGGGCCCTTAGCCGAGTCAGTGCACAGGGCCCAGAATTCCCAGCGACGCCCCTGGATACAAGACTTAAAGTAAAATAAAACAAAATCTATGTTGTAGTTTAGCATTACAATTTTAAAAAGGGTATGTTACTGATACAAGACTTAAAATAAACAATCTATATTACAATGTAAAAAAAAAAAGTAGAGTATTTACTGATACAAGATAAAGTAAAGACCAATGCATCTCACACAGATCTAAAAACTAAAAAAATATCAGATGCAATCGTTAAGCAACAGCATAAGATACTTGACAAAAACCTATGTTGTAGTATAGCCTTACAATTCTTAAAACGTTTAAAAGTTTAAAAAAAGTTTTTACTGATACATGATTTAAAGTAAAAGAAAACAAAAGAAAAAATCAGCGCATCTCTAAGATAGGCCTATTTGTCGAAAGCTATGTTGTAGTCTATCATTACAGCTTTAAAAAAAAAAAAATAGGTAGAGTGTGTTACAAGTTAGAAAATAAAAGACTCAAACACCTTACACATAGTCCGCGCCATTTCCTCACTGCTCGGCTGTCCGACTCAGAATGAAGTCACGCGCAGCAGTCAAACCACACCCACTACCAGCCCCTAACACACACACACAAACACACCGCAACCAGAGACCGGTGCAAAGATTTAAATGTATGGTAAAAGAATTAAACCAATTAATACTTTTAAAATTGAAGAAAACTTCTTATTTGAATTAATCGACGACATTTTATAATTAATGAAATCATTACCCTGTTTAACATCAAAGTTGAGTTTTGTTTTATTTGTTTTTTCATTTTAAAGCGCATGTCAGTTTCCTTTTAAACAAATGCTTCCTAAGCCACAGGAAAATATTTATTTTATTTAGTAAATCACAATTAATTAAGTTACTCCTTTAATCTATCTTTTTTTTTTTACAATCTTAGAACTTACGTTCTGTTATACCAGCTGAAACGTATGCATGCATGTACATAAAAATAGGAAAGCAAATGTTTTGTTCCACGCTTCACAATAAAGGCAAGAGAGGATTACGCAATTTTATTTCCGTAAGACTTGCGAACTGTTAGTTAAAACACATACACGCGCATGTACTTAATAGTCTAAACTTAATAACATCATGTAAATGTAAATATCTTGAATCACACAGCCCAATAAACCAGAGAGGTTGGTGAGGGCAGTCTACGATCGCTGATGCATTCTTATCAGATCAACCTAGGTTGTAAAAACTCTTCTGGGGGTTGAGACTCATCACCTCCTAGGGGATGTAGCTGGGTCTACTGGTGCTTTGAAGTTTGTTAAAAGTTTATGCAAAACGTTAATTGAGCGATCAAAGGATGTGCAGTGGACTTTTTACAACACAGTTGGATTTGCGTGGGGCATCTGGCGGATTGTAACATTTAGGAAGAACACATCTTTCCTAATAAAAAACAGGTATGTTTACAATGTGGATGTGGATAACAACAAGCTGAAATTAACAGGGGGCCACGAAGATTGTTTTTAACAAACCAATCTATGCTATTGGAAAATCTTGTCTCATTTTAGTTATTTTTAGTTCCAGTTGTTTTTTTTTTCTTTATATTCAGTCTTAGCTCTTTCAAGTCTCAACACAAGCACAAACACTCACACAAACACAATGCACACATGCAAACAAAAACACAAACATAAAAGGTAAAACACACACACAAAAAAGTAAACACATGATGTAAACTCAAACACAAAACACAAACATGAAAAGTAAAACATACACAAAAAAGCAAACACATGATGCAAACTCAAACACAAAACAAACATACATACAAACTCAAACACAAACACATAATGAAAAATCAATTATGCAAACTGAAACACAAACATACATGCAACTAAAACACAAAAAAAGCAAACACATGATGCAAAACACAAAAAGCAAACATACACGCAAACTACACAAACAATCCGTGTTAAAATATTATGACGGCTTACACAAATTTTTTACAAATAAAAACGTTTAGCACCACATGGGTATCTCTACATGATTATGGGAAGCAGTATGATTGAACAATGATGTAACTTATGTTTTAACAAAATTTTAACAAAAAAAAAATCAAGCCTAAAACCATCATGCTCTAAAGCATGGGTTAGCAAGATGCTTACAGAGATTTTTCTTTATCAATAAGACCTAAATTAGACTGAGATTTAGTTGTCATAAGTTTGTTTGCAACAAAAGTATGTCTTAAACAAGGTGCTAAAAAACGTCTCACAGAATCTTTACAACAGATTACAGACTATTCTTTCTTTTTCTTTCTTTAAAAATTGTATTATTAGCCAGGCTGTTTATTTATTTCTACACTATAATGTTTTATTTTATGTAAATGCTAATAACTGTCTTTATAGTTTTATTTTACAAAGATTTGGACAAAGGATTTATAGAAGAAATAATCAAATATTCGATAAGTCCATCTTATCACAACCCAGGCAGATGTGTCTGATGGTTTGTGATGACATTAATATCTTACTGATACAGGTGTGTTAGGATGTGTTATGTTTCTATAGTTATAAAGCTTATAGTTTGTAGTAAAATCACATCTTTAACCTGAAACATTTTTCTTTCAAACTCTCTCATGCATGTACACACTTTTCACAGACACCCACAAACAGTCAACAACATCCTTAAGTGTGTTTTATCATTTCCGAGACCCTGATAGAAATATTTTACACACAGTGTTAGGAAGCTTACTTTTGGAAATTTACGTAGATTACAAGTTACCCTATTTTAAATCTAATAAGTAGTGTAACTATTTCAAATACTCTAAAAAATTTTGATTACATTTGATTGCCTTTTTTTTTTTTTTTTTGCGTTTCTAAGTATGTAATGTCTTCAACTGTTAATGTTTTGAAACCAGACAGGGTTAACAGATCTCAAGGATTTTCACTTGAATTGCGATTATAATATTTTAGTTTTATAGCACAACCACCACTTAATCAGACATACTTTGAGATTGTTCTGAGCTTTAAATACACATTAAAACCATAACAAGATAGTTTAATAGCTATGGTACTGTTTTGAAATCAAATCTATTTCCTGTGACAGGAAGCATTGGCATCTACCAACAGGTTGGAAAAACAGTTCAAAAATAAATATACATCAACCCAAATAGGAAATGAAACGGTGACGAATAAGTGCTTGTTCTAAACTCCTTAAACATAGGGTTGTCTCATATTTTAAACCAGTCAATACAATTTACGCGAGATATCAATCTTTGTAATCATTAACATTTTCATAAGTAACTGTAATTCAATTTTTACAATTACATTAAATGTTACAAATATGTGATCAGTATCACTTAACACTAGTTTGACGAACAAGGGTACGCTCATAAAACCAAACTGACTGAACTTGAAGCATTCTAACAACCAGTACAACCATTGCAGAAAACATTGCACTAAGATAAAGCTATGAATGAGTGATTGACCAACTTATAAAATGTTAAACCTGTTATTGCAAGTTCCTGCTTACCTAGTTTTATGATGAAACTTTAAAATTTAGGCATGAGCTAACAATCCGAAAAATTAACTGGTCACACAGGTAGGCCTAGAACTCAACAAACATACCCCTTTGCATCATGTCTAACACAACACACACGCTACAGAACGGGGCGATGGCGGGTTCATAATATCATGACGAAGACTGTTTGGATATTCAGACACCAGGACCTTATTCACTTTTTCTTAAGATAAAGACAATTATTTGATTTCAAGAGCACACAACTAAAACCTAATGCTGTTTCACAAGATAGCACAACAACGGTTGCTCCATTACAACATACACATCAAGTCTGTTTTAGTATATGCATGTTGTATTACTCTTGAATATATTTGTTTAGTCTAAATATGTTTCAACAATTCTTTTTTGTTTACTGATTTTTTATTTTTACAAAGCTGTTAAACTGAACACGTGTAACTAATACCTCATTCAAACGCTGTAGATTTTCAGGTCAGGGAACTACAATACCCAGCATACACCTCAGACTTCAAACATGGGGATCCATTTCCCATACTCATACATGACACCGCTCTAAACCGTTGGACTTCTGATTATAGACACAATCAGATACCTTATTTAAAATGACTCATATTTCCACACTTTTTGTGAAGTATACGCTCATTCAGTGTTGTTATAAACCCTCTTTTTGTGATCTGTGTTAGTAATGCAAAGTCTAAGTCTAATTCGTTTCTGCAAAATGACCCCTTTGGACAGTTCGGATCAATGAGCCGGTTCAAAGAATCGATGCCACCACACACTTCTGTACTAACAACTCAGGGTCATTTTATATAAGTGAAACATTTAAATAAAGTTAACTGTGTGAACGCGTATAGTCTTTTATTCCTTTAAGTTAATGATGTCTGTGTCCGAAGTTTCATGCACAGATCCTTCATTGTTTGTTTGTTTAGCTTAAATATTAGCTTTTTGTCAGTTTCAAAATATAGTATATTTATAAATATATATTATAAAGTATATTTTATTAAAAGCTGACGTGGTGAGGTGTTTGAGTAATGCTATCATCTGTTACTGCCACATTTAGGTTTTCACCGCTTACATACATCTGCCCTAAACCTTTAACACTACCGTAATTATTTAAAAATACAAATACATTTCATGCCAGACACTTTTGAAACTGACAAAAAGCTAATATTTAAGCTAAAGCTTTAATTTAAAGCTCAGAACAATCTCAAAGTATGTCTGATTAAGTGGTGGTTGTGCTATAAAACTAAAATATTATAATCGCAATTCAAGTGAAAATCCTTTCAGGGCTGTAGAGGATATCTCTGGGTGCTGATGGGCACGGACTAGATCCGAGAGACTGCAGTGACCGTCTGATCTGGATACAGGTGGCTACGGTGACCTCGGAATAAGAAGGAAAGATACTAATATTAGCGTAGATGCCATTCTTCTTCTGATGCAACGAGTACATCAGGTGTTATAGGCTGCATGAACGCATGGATTAACATTTCTGCATTTGACATCGTGAGCATAGGTCATAATTTCGATATATTTTTTAGATGAAAAAATGCAGTTTTGCAAGTGCTAGAAATGTGGCTTTCGAAGGAAAGATTGCTATCGAATAGCACACCTAGGTTCCTGACTGATGACGACGAATTGACAGAGCAGTCATTGAGTAATAGACTGTGTTTTAGGTTATTACATGCGGAGGTTTTAGGTCCAATAATTAACACCTCTGTTTTTTCAGAATTTAGCAGCAAAAATTTCTTGCCATCCAATTTTTTATTTCAACTATGCATTCTGTTAGTTTTTCAAATTGGTATGTTTCGAAATATAGAGCTGCGTATCATCAGCATAACAGTGAAAGCTAACACCATGTTTCCTGATGATATCTCCCAAGGGTAACATATAAAGTGTAAAAAGTAATGGCCCTAGTACTGAGCCTTGAGGTACTCCATACTGCACTTGTGATTGATATGATACCTCGTCATTCACTGCTACGAATTGATGGCGGTCAGATAAGTACGATTCGAACCAAGCCAGTGCAGTACCACTAATGCCAACATAATTTTCAAGTCTATTTAAAAGAATATTGTGGTCAATAGTATCAAACGCAGCACTAAGATCCAGTAGTACTAATAGAGAGATGCATCCATGATCGGATGACAGGAGAAGATCATTTGTAACTCTAATAAGAGCAGTCTCAGTGCTATGATACGGTCTAAAACCTGACTGGAAATCCTCACAGATACCATGTTTCTCTAAGAAAGAACACAATTGTGAGGACACTACCTTTTCTAGTATCTTTGATAGAAAAGGGAGATTTGAAATTGGTCTGTAATTGTTTAATTCATTGGGATCAAGTTGAGGTTTTTTAATTAGAGGCTTAATAACAGCCAGTTTGAAAGTTTTGGGGACATATCCTAATGATAGTGACGAATTAATAATATTCAGAAGAGGATCTATGACTTCTGGAAGCACCTCTTTTAGTAGCTTAGATGGAATAGGGTCTAACATACATGTTGTCGGTTTCGATGATTTAATAAGTTTGTACAACTCCTCCTCTCCTATAGTTGAAAATGCATGGAATTGTTCCTCAGGAGATTTATAGCATATCTGATGTGATACTGTAGCGGATGGCTGCATAGTTACAATTTTATCTCTAATAGTATCTATCTTGTTAGTAAAATAGTTCATGGAGTCATTACTGCTGTGCTGTTGGGAAAATTCAGCACCTGTTGGTGCTTTATTCTTCGTTAATTTAGCCACTGTATTGAATAAATACCTAGGGTTATGTTTGTTTTCTTTTAAGAAAGATGAAAAATAATCTGATCTAGCAGTTTTTAATGCTTTTCTATAGGATATGTTACATTCACGCCAGGCTGTACGGAAAACCTCTAGTTTTGTTTTCTTCCAGCTGCGTTCCATTTTTCGTCGTGCTCTCTTCAGTGCGCAAGTGTGTTCAGTATACTAACGGCGTCAGACTGTTTTCCTTAATTTATCTTAACCGCAGAGGAGCAACTATATCTAAAGTGCTAGAAAAAAGAGAGTCAATAGTTTCTGTTGCATCAAGTTTTCCTGAGCTATCGGATATTCTGAGGAATTCAGATAAATCACGAAGGTTACTTACAAAGCAGTCTTTTGTATTAGAAGTGATGGTTGTATCGTACTTGCAGCAAGGAGTTGAATTTACAGTTTTAGCTATCTGGAGTATACAAGAGACTAGATAAAGATCTGGGCCCGTATTCACAAAACATCTTAAGGCTAAAAGTAGCTCATAACTTGCCGATTTAGGAGGAAAAACTTAAAAATAATGGGCGTGTCAGTCCTAAATTTAGGACTCATAAGTTTTTGCTCTAAGAGTGTTTCACAAATCGTTTAGCGCTAAAACTAGCTCCTAAATCTGTGCAATGTAAAGACTGATTTTAAATCAGTGATTTTTAAAGCTCTTTTGGCTGAACAAGTACGCCTGTACAAACATCTCTATAATCCATCAATGCGTGACCATAGAACCACTATTGGTTAAGGACGAAAACTTTTGCAAAAAAGTTTGTGAAACTGTACATTTTAACACTGTTGTGTTGGTTTTACTGTTGAAGCCTGCTGCAATAAAAATATTTTCTCATAATTGCTTTTGTTAGTGTTTCACATTACTTATTTTCATAGGCGTAATTCACGGGTGGGATGAGTGGGACACTTTTTGCAAAGCTCGATATTGTCCCACCACTTTTTTGAACATCTCGCAGCACGGACGTATCTAATGCTAATGAAAGATTCCTTTCTGTTAAATAAGGTGCTGACGCTGGAATCTGTAGTTTTTTTTCTTCTGAAATCATGCTTAATGTTCGTTGCGATGTTAATTAGCGACGCTACTTTCTCAATGCGGCTCGTGCTCAGTGTTCACATGTGAGCACTTCATTCCCTCGCTTATGACTCACTGCGGTTAAAAATCAAAACAAAATAAACACAAATGTGTCTCTGATATAGGATCACTGATAAACATACTTAATTTTATTAAGGGATGAAAAATTTGTGTCACGGTGGATTAGATCTGAAATCCTCTGACTCATCTAACGAACATTCTACCACTAGACTATTGGATACTACTACTAATTGTTGCATATATATGGATTTATTCACTGCAACATTTATCTCGGGGCTAATAACATATTATAAAAGTACATGTAAGAATAAAATGATCATGTTAAAAACTAGTTTAATATCAGTACATTTTGTACACATGATCAGAGCCTGTAACCACAAAACATTTCATCTTACCACTAAAAGTTCTCCTAAATGCTAGTAAAAGTTTTTAGCTAAGAGTTTTCTCTTAAAACCTATTCACAAAGCTGCTGAGACAAACTTTTACTAAGGAATAGAGAGAAGTCTTACGCTAAAAGTAAGGGCGGGGTTGACCTCGTTACTATGGATGATTTGGACATGCTCATTAACTATGCACACAATGATTGGCTGATAGGGGAGGGGTCTCTGTCAGACATTCATTCATAGAAATATTGTAACATGCAATATTATATCATATTTAAATAAAGGTTTTAAAATAAAAATGTTGCAATATTCAAATAAAGATTTTAAAATGCAGGCTAAGTGCAGGCTAATTAAACGTGTCTCTTCAGCCTCATATGCGCTCCTCGTATGCATAAACAGCCTTTTAATTAACAGGGTAGAATAATCATAGGTGATAGTAAGGCAAGTAAACGTAAAATAATATTTTACGTTCTCTTACTTCTTACACAACTTGTTCGTGAAAACAAAGTTGGGATAACCTCAAAAACTAAAAAAGATGTGTGGGAAAATATATGTGTGCAAATAAATGCAGCTTTCCCACTTTTGTCCAGAAGCAAATATGACTGTGAAAAGCGCTGGTATTCTTCGCAAAGTCAGGCAAATTAAGGCAGAGATGACAAACAACTGCTACAGCTAAACGGACATTACTTTCAAGTTGCCGATAATGTTTTCATGTAACCTTTTTATGCTTTTGCAGATTAAAATCCTTAGCCTCATTAAAATATTTATTGCATTCATAGGAAGCTGCCATTTGAGTCCTTTGCGATTAAGACCGCACCTTCTGAAAAGCTCATTATCATCCAATGCTTCTAAAATGTTTCTGTCCCGAGGCAGACAGCCGGCAACAGCCATTATAGGATAGTTTTAGGACTTGATCTTAGTGACTTAGGAGTCCTCTCCACTACTCCTAACATTTTGCAGATTTAGGAGCTAGTTTTAGTGCTAAAACGCTTTGTGAAATACTCTTAGAGCAAAAATTAGGAGTCCTAAATTTAGGATTGTTTTAAGCATTACTTTTAAGATTTTCTCCTAAATCACTAAGTTGTGAGGCTACTTTTATCCTTAAGATCTTTTAGGAACAGGGGCCAGAATTTGGTGATGTGCGCGAGCAGGCAGCACATGCAGAAGAACGCGTCGAGTATAAATCGGACTAAATCATGCTTAAATCACAAGATCAAATTCTAATCTTCCTAAAATTGATGTTGCTGGCGATCGTCTCGGAACTTAAACGTTTTAGAAACACTCTGCATATGCACACATATTCCTACACAATTTTTTTTTTAGTCTTGAAGGTTATCCCAGCTCCAAATTTCCATTTGATTATATCCTACTTTGGGCAAGAAGTAACAGCTGTTCTTGCGTCCAGTTTGGTTTGGTTTTACGTTTGTGTATCCCGCTATCAGCCATGATTATTCTATCATGAATAGAAAAATCTTTTTACGTCGGAACCGATAGCCTAGCGGTTAGTGCGTCAGTGTATAGCGTATCTCCGCTCAAAGTGCCCCGAGTTTGATTCCCGGTTCGAAAAGTTTTGCTGCTCGCCCCTTCTCTTCACCCAATTATTTTGTGTTAGTTCTCCGTTATTCTGTGTCATTAAAAGCATAAAAAGCTCTTTAAAAAGTCTGTTTACATGCATATCAGCTAATTGTTTATTATAAGAAGCACACAGGTAAGGATGTCAATCATTTGAACACTTGTTTAATAAGTGACACTTGCCCTGTATTTTAAATTCTTTATTTGAAGGTGGCAACATTTTTGCTAACTTTTTAAAACTTTATTTGAATATGGCAATATTTACAACAATATTTCTGTGAATAAATGTCTGACAGAGACCCCTCCCCTATCAGCCAATCACTGTATGCATGGTTAGTGAGCAGGCTGACATCATCCATAGTAACGAGGTCAACCCCGCCCTTACTCTTAGCTTAAGACTTCTCTCTACTGCTTAGTAAATGTTTGTCGCAGCAGCTTTTTTAATAGGTTTTAAGAGAAAACTCTTAGCTAAAAACTTTTACTGCTATTTAGGAGAACTCTTAGTGCTAAGATAAAATGTTTTGTGAATACGGGCCCAGAGATATCATCACTTTGATGCAGAATTTCAACGCCATTAACATCAATTCCGTGTGACAATATTAAATCTAAAGTATGATTTCGGCAATAAGTAGGTCCTGAAACGTGTTGTCTAACCCCAATTGAGTTCATAATATCTATAAATGCTGATCCCAATGCATCTTTTTCATTATCAACATGGATGTTAAAATCACCCACTATTAAGACTTTATCTGCGGCCAACACTATTTCAGATAGAAAATCAGCAAATTCTTTAATAAAGTCTGTATGGTGCCCTGGTGGCCTGTATACAGTAGCCAGTAAAAACGTCACAGGAGATTTATCATTAGTACTTGATTCTTTGGATAATGTTATATGGAGCACCATTACTTCAAACGAGTTATACTTAAAGCCCGTTCTCTAAGAAACACTGAACATATTGCTATAAATTGTGCAAACACCTCCCCCCTTATCTTTTACACGTGGCACATGTTTATAACAGTAATTTTGGGGGGTTGCCTCATTTAAAATAATGTAATCATCTGGTTTTAGCCAGGTTTCTGTCAAACAGAGCACATCTAGCTTATGATCAGTGATCATATCATTTACAAAAAGTGCTTTCGTAGAAAGTGACCTGATATTTAATAAGCCAAGCTTTATCATTTGTTTCTCAGTATTATATACATTTTTTATTTGTTGAACATCAATTAAATTGTTACTCTTACATTGCTTTGGACGTTTATTGTATTTTCTAGCTCGGGGAACAGACACAGTCTCTATAGTGTGATATCTAGGTGAAAGGGTCTCTATGTGCTGAGAATTAACTGATTTCTGTGACGTGAGGCGGCTAGCAGACGGTCGGTTTAGCCAGTCTGTCTGCTTCCTGACCTGGGCCCCAGTTAGTCAAGTGCAAACTCTAAGACTATGTGCCATATTTCTAGATAGGAGAGATGCTCCACATCCGGAGGGATGAAGACCATCTCTTTTCAACAGGTCAGGTCTGCCCCAGAAACTCGTCCAATTGTCTGTGAAACCTATGTTATTTCGTGGGCACCACTTTGACATTCAACCCTTTAATGATGACAATCTACTGTGTATCTCGTCACCACGGTAAGCAGGGAGGGGACCAGAGCATATTACAGTGTCTGACATCGTACTTGCAAGTTCACACACCTCTTTAACATTATTTTTAGTGATCTCCGACTGGCGAAGTCGAACATCATTAGTGCCGACGTGAATAACAATCTTACTGAATTTACGTTTAGCATTAGCCAGCACTTTTAAATTTGCCAAGATGTCAGGCGCTCTCGCTCCCGGTAAACACTGGACTATGGTGGCTGGAGTCTCTATTTTCACGTTCCGTACAATAGAATCGCCAATTACTAGAGCACTTTCATCAGGTTTCTCAGTGGGTGCGTCACTGAGTGGGGAGAACCTGTTTGATGTTCTAATCGGAACGGAAGAGCGGTGTTTAGACCCGCGACTATGCCATCTCACAGTCAACCAGTTGCCCTGCTGCACGGGCGTTGTTACCGGAACCGAACAATTTGCATGTCTCCCTGAACTAGTCACATCCAAAGCCGTATCTAAGCACCTCACATTCTTACTATCCTCCATTAAAGTTTGGATGTGTGTCTCTAGTTCTGAAATCTTCTCTGTCAGCCTAGCTATTTCCTTGCATTTATCACATGTATAAGGCTCACTGCCGACAGAGATAGATAAGCTATACATGTGGCAGGTGGTGCAGACAACAATAGCAAGAGAAGAAGCCATTACTCACCGTTTTTGTAGAATGGTTCCAACTTACCACTGTTGTTATGATGAACTCTTGAAGAGAGGGATGTGAAGAGGAACAACGGAGTGAATAGGACGTAAAAGGAATCGCGATTCGCAAGCTAATCGGCTAACTGAATGTTAACTTGTTGCAAATCGTGGTTGTGGAATAAAAGCGAAATGGTTCGCGAGAGAAAAAGGAGAGCGGTAGTAGACGCGAGTAGAAAATGTAAATGTAAATGCAAGTCGCCAGTGACTAGCTAATAGCTAAGCTAAATAGCTAACCCACTGCAGTCGCGGATTAACGGGTAAAGTGAGCGGTCAGATTAGTGTGACGGATAATTTCACAAGTCTGTTGGAAGTAAAGCTGTTTTTAATTACTTTAAACAGCAGAGAGTAATAATAAGATAAATATTTCTAAAGAAAAACAAGCTCCAGAAAGCTACAATCACAGAGAGCTAAAAACACAAACCACACGGCTGCTCAGCAAAACAGGAAGTGCTCCAACACGTATGTAAGCAACAGTTATTCTCTTCGCCTCTGGTAGAGTGAGCCTTGACTCCCAAAGGTGAGGGGAGATCAGAGGACTCATAGGCTACCGTGGGGACCTTCGGAAGGTACCCCACCCTGGGGTACAGAAAGGCTTTGGCCATACCTGGCGCAAAGTCCAGAAAGGAAGGGGCCACTGAGAGGGCCTGAAGATCCCCAACCCTCTTGAGGGAAGTAATAGCCAGAAGAAAGGTGGTTTTAAGTGTTAGAAGACGGTCAGAGACCTCTTCCAAAGGCTCAAAGGGAGGCTTACAGAGTGCCTTAAGCACCACAGCCAGGTCCCAGGGAGGGACTTACTCGGCGCATACACACCACGGTGTGGAGGTCAGGGAAAAACGGAAGGCTCCTGCGGAGAAGTGTTGGCCGAGATCGCAGAAAACGCTCATCTAATTTGCTTTTCCGTGACTCAGCCTGTTTCTCGGCCGGCCAATCTAGGTTTAATGCGGCCACGGCATGAGAAACCACCTCTAGGAGCTCCTCAAACTGGGGGGACTGGGGTGTCTGGAGTGCTTCATCCTCGACACCCACATCAACCTCCTCGGAGGAAGAGAGGAGAAGTGCCGAGCCTTCTCCCTGGGGGGAAGAAACCGCAGAGCGGGCTTCCGGTCCCAAAGAAAAGGCGGCAGATCTAGCAGGTGAGGAAAGAGATAGGGACTCGCCCATCTCTATTCCCTCTGCTAGATCTAATTGCGATCCCCACGAGTGCAGTCGCCGCCCCGCCTCAGCGGAAGCGGGACCAGACCCGCGAGGAACGCTCGAGAAGACTCCCTTCTCAAAGAGAGCATTCCTCGAACGAAGCACACGCAGTGGCATGCACAAGCAGTGCGGGCAATCATCCCCCTCGAGGGCTGATGCCGCGTGCTGTGCACCCATGCAAGCAACACACAAGCTGTGTGTCCTCACTCGTAATAAAGCGAGTTCAAGGAGGCACACACAGCTTGTAGTGTTGCTGCTTATCTTCACCCTGCTTGACAGACTTAGACATCGTTCTCTAAACAAAAGCTGTGCTAACTTGCACAAAACGGAGAGCGATCACACAGAGAGACACAGAACGCTTGCTGAAATGACAGAACGTCACCGACGTCATGACGCCCGTGACGTCTCACACTCATATTGGACTAGTTGCACACATGATTCAGGACATGCTCACGCAGAAGGCGGTCCCATAGCATTTCGACGCAGCTCGATATTCCTGGAAGGGAACTACTGTTTGACAAAGCAGCTGACATCTGCATGTTTCAAATGTCTGCTATCAACTTCATGAACCAATAAAATGTCTTTCTGCTTATTTATTTTTATTACAGGTTGTTGTACAAGCAGCCGAGTGCGTTGGTAGGGTGAGATGTTTAGTTTTAACCTGTAATAGCTGATATAGCCTATTTCCACTATTGACTGAAATGATTACAGTGCTGTATGTGTGTTTTTAATGAAGTCGGACAGATGTTGCTTCTGTGACACCATGGTCAGCTCCAATCATTTGGGAGGGAACCTTTGACGCTACACTGATCGACTCTATCTACAAACAACAGAATCTCACCATAGCCACCACTGTCTTCGCTTTAGGAAAGTAAGTCTTCATGATATCTCTCATCTTGTATTAATAATTTTCATTTGTTTCCCCTCCTTTGTTTTTCCTTGTTTCTAGAAAGAGTAATGATTAATAAATATATATTGTAATAGATAAATTGTTTTCTTTGTTTGTTAGATACACGCGCTTCATCAAAGATTTTCTGGAGTCAGCAAAACAGCATTACTTTGTTGGATTTCGAGTGCATTTCTACTTGTTTACAGATCAACCAGAATCAGTTCCTGAAGTGAAGATGGGTGACAACCGTAGTTTGACAGTTCTAAAGGTTCAGAGTTTGAACAGATGGCAGGACATCAGTATGAACAGGATGGAAAAGCTAGAAAAACTAATAGAGAATGAACTTGCTGACAAGGCGGACTATATTTTCTGCCTTGATGTAGATACCATGTTTTATGGCCGTTGGGGTGCAGAGTCTTTGGGTCGTCTGGTAGGCGTAATACATCCTTGGTTCTTTGATTATCCGAGGGATCGTTCACATATGAGCGTAGACCAAAGTCTCTAGCATACATTCCAGCTGGGGAAGGTGATTATTATTATGCTGGTGCTGCATTTGGTGGCACACTGGAAGATGTACATAATCTCACCAAAACCTGCAGGGAGAACCTGAACATTGATGCTGCAAACTCCATTGAGGCGGTATGGCAAGAAGAGTCTCACTTGAACAAGTATTTCCTTTTAAACAAACCTAGTAAACTGCTCTCTCCTGAATATATGTGGCGGGGCATCAGTGAAGGTGCAACCCCAATAAAAATAGTTTGCTTATCTAATGTACCTAAAAACTATGCTGAAGTTCGTCCAAACCAGTAGCAACTGTTGCCAGTATTTAGCTACCCTGACATGGTGTGTTTGCACAAGCATCCCATAAACATTGTGTTTACAGGTGATACTGGCAACAGTAGCGTGTATTGGAAGCACTGACAATCCTTTGTTTTACCACTTTTATGAAGACAGTTGATGGAGGACATTTAGGGAGCTACATAGTCTGAAGCTAAAACCAATTGTAAACTTTAAATGATATTTTCTGGCTACTACTGCAAAAATATAGCCTGTCTTTTTGTATGTTTGGGTATACACTGAAACAATGTGTGACATATGACATTTTGACACTGTTAATTTTAGAAACATAAAAATATTTACAAATATGTTATATTATTGATTCCTTTGAACCGTATTTGTTTTAAAATATAAATGTATTTATGATTATACATTTTAACATAAACACATTAGAATCTATAGAATTCTTTTGGGCATTTGAGAATTGACTCAGGTCTTCATTCAAGTTTCAACTGTTTAATGGATGTTCTTGTACAAAACAGAAACAAAAACTCCAGTCAATAAACAGTTGCTCCATCTTTTTTTCTTTCTTAAAGAGAACATACTTTATAAGGTCAAGGTCAAGTCTATTTATATAGCACCTTAAAAGCAACAAGTACTTACCAAGGTGCTGCACAACCAAAAATAAAAAATTATAAGTCCCACTTGTCATTATGAGCTCAACAAATTTAAGTGGTCGACTTCATATTGCCTTTATATGCAATTTTAACTACCATATTCCTATTTTTGATCAAACAGACAGAGACAATGGTAGCTTTAGCAACATTTGCTTTACAGAGTGCCAAGAAGCTCTTTCAGAAAGGCAAACAAAACTGACTTTGTCTGGAGCAAACGTTCACGCACAAAGCGTTGGTGTTGATCCCTCTTTCAGAATCAACCTTTGCGAAAATCTAGCGTTGAACTTACCCTTGTTCTGTTCTGGACAAAAAACTGTCATGAATGAGCAGGGAGAGCAGCAATAATAACCCCTCTATAGGGGTAAACAGAACAGAACAAAGCTAATATCATTAATGTACTTAATAATATTTTAAGTGTAACACATAATTTGAGATAAAAGAAGACTGATTCAGTGTGTAATATCAGAAAGCCAGGTCCTGACTGTCGCAAAAAGAGGAGTTGGGGATGGGGGAGGGCTACTGAATAATACTGAATAAAGCTTTTATATAGGAATGCCGTGATAGGAGTAGCATTCCCATAGGTAGATGTGATCAGCTGCCAGAACTAACGCTATACGCTTAATTATTGTTATTATTATTAAAGGGCACCTATTACTGTATGTAAAATCCACTTTTACATTTACATGGTGTTTGGACATAAATGTGTGTTGGCAGTGTGTAAACACACCCTTCAATGATAAAAATCCAACCACTCCTTATTTTTGAATCCCCATTCAGAAAAAACAAATCAGTTTTATTAGGGGAAGTTTTAATATTTTACAAAGGGGAAGTGGATCTTTTTTGTTTGTGTTTTTCACAATTCCTCACATTTTCAAACTTGCATGCATGTGTTGTAAGTGACTGTTTTTTGTTTGTTTTTAAGTACTTGGACCACATATGAGGGCTTGAGACTGCTACTGGCTAAAACTGACTCGCTCTCTACTTATCTTGAGCAACACACTGATTGATTTCTTTATCGCCTTTGATTTCTTTAAAGTGCTTGTTGTTAACCAAGTGTCCATTTTGATGTATGTAGTAAGCGGATCAATAAAAAAAAGTTAGTTAGTGAAAGTGTTTGATCGTAACAATTCACAAGATACCTGTAAAATAATAAAGTACATAATAAAGTGTTTGTTAAAGTTTGAATAAAGTCCATTTGCACCATCTGGTGGTGATTTCATAATTTATTTTCAACATTATTTTTATCATTTTACATAAATATCTATGTAATTTAAAAACAGTAATCTGTGAATAATACAGTATTTTGCTGTATATAAAAAATGAGGTTTACTGTAATGCGTTGTTAATGATATAATACGTAAAATAACAGCTGGATTGTTAATTGTACTCATATTGTTAGTAAAATTACAGCGTTTTGAACACAATTTTAAATGACTGGGAAAAAATTTAGTTATTTTCTATTAAAATAGAGCTTTTCATAAATAAGCTTTTCATTGATGTATGGTTTGTTAGGATAGGACAATATTTATTCGAGATACAATTATTTGAAAACCTGGGGTCCGTTCTTCGTACCTCGTTTACTACATCCAAGATCAAATGACACATCCAAGATCAAATCATCGTGCTAACTATGAGCTCGCTATTCCGGTTCTCCGAACGCACCTGTTGTTGATGATTAGTGTAGCTGGATGAAGTAATCTGAGATCACTGGGTGGCTTAAAAGGGGCTACGTATCGATAGTAGAAACATTGATCGGCAACTCTTTGATTGGTCGGCGAACATGTCGAATGGGACAAATTAAACTATATTATTAAACAAAAACAACAAATTAAACAAATAATATTATATTATATTATATTATATTATATTATATTATATTATATTTGCTCTTCCCTTTTTTTGGTTGCTGTTATAAACAAACAAACAGATTATTTCAGTCTCTTTTCAAGATACCAAAATTATATTATTTTAAAGGGAATCAGGGAAGAGAACATAGGACCCACTAGAATATAGGAACAAGTAAAAGTGAAATATAAGAATATTCTACAGAATGGTAATATTTATCACTTATATTGCTTTTAGTCTCTTGAAAAGAGACTCTGAAAAAATCTGTTTGTTTGTTTATAACAGCAACCAAGAAAAGGGCAGAGCAAAAAAAGATAGCTGGTGGTCCTGCACCTCCTCACACCCCGGCAGATGAGCTGGCCCTAGGGTTGAATGCCACTACCCTGCATCACATATATGTGCGGTCATCTTTGATTTGTAATATAATAGTACAAATTAATTGGGCAAATATCGCTGTTGCTTTCGTATAAATGAAGCGGACATAACTGAGTGGCCGTGATCTAATCCTGTTTACATAAAGTAAGCCTGCTCCAGAGCAGGTTTATGTTTACGGATCTGTTGCTATGACAGCAAGTCCCGGATGAGCGTCGAAGAACCGAATGATCCAAGATCATGCGAAATCGTCAACAATCAAATCCAGCTAATTTAGTTAGCGAGGTACGAAGAACGGACCCCTGGAATCTGAGGGTGCAAAAAATCAAAATACTGTGAAAATCGCCTTTAAAGTTGTCCAAATTAAGTTCTTAGCAAAGCATTTTACTAATCAAAAATTAAGTTTTGATATATTACCAGTAGGAAATATACTTAATAGCCTAATGATTTTTGGCATGAAAGCAAAATTTACAATTTTGACCCATACAATGGATATTGCTACAAATATACCCGTGCTGCATACGGGTCAGTTTTTCTAAATTGAGATTTATACATTATCTGAAAGCTGAATAACATGATCTTTACTTAATATTCGAATGATTTTTGGCATAAAAGAAAAATGTATCATTTTGCCCCATACAATGTATTTTTAGATATTGCTACAAATATACCTGTGCTACTTAAGACTGGTTTTGTGGTACATTTTAAATATGTTGTAACAAAAAAATATAAATATACAAACATGGCCAAGAACTAAATTTGCTAAAATTAGTTTTACAAAATATATTTACATACATATATTATCCATTAATGTATTTTTGTTTATTTTATTTATTTATTTTTGTATATTGTAAATATATTTCTACATTTAAAATATATATTGGTCAAAAATATATTTGCTAAAATATATTTACATAAATATATTTACTACCAATATATATTTTGGCCATATATAAATATTTTTAAAACATTTAAAATATATATTTTGACCTCTATGAAATATATGGAGGTCAATGGAGACATATGACTAGTAAAAATTAATTTGTAGAGCTCTCTAATTGCAATAGTAAGAACTGAATTAAAGAGCTCTCTAATTGTAATTGTAACTAGTAAAAATGTATTTAAAGAGCTCTCTAATTGGCATTGTTACTTGTAAAAATGCATTTACGACGAGTAACGCTTAGTATATTTTAGGCTAAAACGGCTTGCCATAGTGAAGTGTTGTTTAACCTGTGGCGTGTTCCTCTTTACCATCAGCGGACAACAGGATCAGACAGATAATTATCACGGTTTGGTTTCCTTGTAATTACTAAAAAAAAAGGCTGAATATTTGATCAGTTTTCTTGATGTATTTTTTTCTATTTGTAGGAGATGGTAGACTGTTTTGAATACCGCCAAGCATCAGATACAATCCGAAAAGATCTGCAAAAACCTTCATACCTAAAACAAGATAATAAAGATGATGTTATGTGTATGTGCTCTACACTACAACAAGAAGTTTCAGAACTTAAAAAAACTCTCAAAGTTAAAGACAAAGAATAGAAAGGGGGAAAATATATATCATGGTGAAGACGAAGAGGATTATACAATTCATTAATCGGAGTACTTCAAATGAACTGAGGAGGGCAGCAATAGCGTCTAGTTTGCTGCAAATCTCCTGAGGAAAAGGAAGGTGGGGCAGACAGATGAGCAACACGCACACGCGCTTTCCCTCGATTTGACAGGATCTTCAGGAAGTAATTCTCGTCAGAGAGTGAGAAACTAAATTTAAAGATTTACTCAAGCGTTGTGCTATGTTTTTTGTGTAGGTATGCACTTTTTCTTTTACCTTTTTAATCAAAGTATTTTCATAATTTAGGAATGTGAGTCTGAAAGCAAAAACTGTTAAAGTTTCGATTTCAAGAAATAGAAACTGTGTGTGATGCAAGAGTGTTTATCTTTTGTCATAGCACTTGTTAATGCCTGTGTGTTTCTCTTTATATACTCACAGGGCTTATATATTTGTCTGCACCTATTGGACAACATGAGTCTGAAGGAAGAGCCTGAAAGGTGCCCAGTTTAAAAAATCCTGTTTACCTATTTAGCATTGTTTTTAGGCACAACCTAACTGAGTGCTATAACTCAGTTGAAGCAAATGGTGTGTTAGGCCAACATTTCATTGAAAATTGGGTCACACTTTACAATAAGGTACATTAGTTAACATGAACTAAGAAGGAACAATATTTATACAGCATTTATTAATTTTAGTTCATGTTAATTTCAGCATTTACTAATACGTTATTAAAATAACAAGTTGTGTTTGTTAACAATAGTTAATTCACTGTGAACTAACATGAACAAACAATGAACAACTGTATTTTTATGATCTAACATTAACACAGATTAATAAATAGTGTAATAAATGTATTGGTCATTGTTTGTTCTTGTTAGTTAACACATTAACTAATGCTAACAAATGACACCTTATTGTAAAGTGTTACCAGAAATGGTTTACAGTTGTTTAAAATTTGAAATGTGATTAAAGAATTTTGAGGAATTAACTCATGATATATCCATATTTATTTGAAATGAATCCAAAAGAAACAAATCAGAATCACCCGAGTTCACATCAACAATACATGAGCACACAGACCTCAGCGAAGAACCAAGTGATCATGAACACAAAAATAAAAGGTAGAAATATATTTGTCTTTGTTTGTGGGTGCACCTACTCAGTTATATTTTTGAAACAAGTTTATACCCCAAAGTGAGCTAAATCTGACAAAACCTCCTTTTGGAGACATTCAGTTTGAGATGATATTGTGTCCTCACAGAGCAAATTCAGAGAGGGCACATTCTCCTGCCCCCAGCTATATGTCTTTGAAATCAGATTGGTCAATGGATCTACCAACTAACTTCAAAAGCGGAGAAGCATTTCCTTTGGGTTTAAGGTACATTTCAACATTTTTTTGTTGGTAAATAGTTAATTATATGTTCAATATTGTAACAAGATCTTATATTCTGTTATCACAAATGTTAACTTTAAGTGAATCCAAAAATGAGATATGTGAACTTCCAACAATGAAACAAGACCATGAGGAAATAAAGCACTTGAGTAAAGATGAATGCAGAAATATAAGGTAATAATATTTTGTTTGTTGACAAAGCTTAGACAATTTGTGTGCCTGCAGAAGGTCTGCAGAAATATGATTATTTTTGTTTTTCCATTTATGTTTTGTCTCCTCATAGGGTAAAAACAGAAAGAGCAGCTTCTCCTGTACCCAGCTATATGTCTTTGAGAACAGACTGGTCAATGGAGCCACCAACCAACTTCACAGATTTTCTTTTGGATACAAGGTGCATTTAACAATTTTATTTCGTTTTATTCATACTAGAACTAGTAAATAAAGTTCTGTTGGCCCCACAAATTGGTTGGTTTTTCAGCATTTTTGTGTATTTGAACCCTTTCCATTAATGGCTGTGTTAAGTAGCTTTCTTGGACTGGTTTAATTTAGTGGAGATCGTCACGGGGCAGCGGTAAGAATGCACAAAAGTCCATGAATCCAATAACTGTTTTAAGAAAGTTTCAAGCCAGCTGCATACACATTGCAGGTTTGATTGTGTATGGGTTTACAAAGGTGTGTGTGGTTTTCTATAATAAAACAAAAATACAATAATCAATTCACAACAATAAACGACAAAGAAACACTCCGATCAAATGTACTAACACGTGTGGACACGTGTCACTATAATCGACCAGTGCTGCTGGCGATCTTCTTTGACCGTCTTTAAATGCCTCTCAATTATACATAATCTTATCAGTCCACACAAATACGGCTTGCTGACATTTGTACAATATACACATAAAGTAAATACGAAATATTATTCATTACCACACTTATACTGCACACGTTAAATCGCACGTGCAGAGACAGCGTGCATTTATAATGCTAGACTACTGTAGCTTCACGGAGATAGATGCATTAAACATCTGAACGTTGAATACAGCGATATAAACAAACTTAAAGAACATGTATAAATATATATATATATATGTGTGTGTGTGTGTGTGTGTGTGTGTGTCTCGGGGTTGGCAGGTGGCCGGAACCATTGGCGAGGTATGTGGGGGGTCCAGGCGAGGGGTGAGCTGGTGAGACGTGTTGGGTTTCGGAGGGAGCTGGATGTGGAGACTTACAACCACTCTTTATTTCTTTAACCTCGATATTAGAGCCATTTAAATAAAGAATGAGGTTGATTAGTTCAATCAAGGAGAAATCACATGTGGGGAAGTCACATCGGATTGTCTCCTCATCCAGTCCCAACCGAAACACAACAGCAAGAGAGACGTCGGGCCAGCTCACCCGATGGGAGAGCTCAAGGAACTCCTCCACATACCTCTCCAATGTCCGCCCACTCTGCCGTAGCCCCCATAGCCTCTCCTCATCCTCAGTTATCTTTAATGGGTCTTGTCTTCTGTCACGGGTTGCAGGAGGTGAGGAGCAGGAGGGAAAATACGAGGAGTCAGGAATTCCAAAATAAACTGAATATTTAATAATTCAAAAAGCGGGAGAACCAAAACACAACCTCTTTTTACAACATAAATGACTTTAAGACAAGACCCAGAAACTCAGGAAGGAAAGCACTATAAATACTAACCAAACGAGGAACTAATGAGGATAATTAATAGACACAGGTGAACAGAATAACCAATTAACTTAACAAGAACAGGAAACAGACCATAAAAGGAAAGACATGAACTAAGGCTGGGGGAAAACACGGAACATGGATGTGACAGATCGCCCCCCCTCCGGGAAGGTGCGTCCCGCACCATAACAGTACATCCGGGGAGGGGTAGGGATGCACCGATACGAATCGGCCGATCATGCTTGCTCGTTTTGTCAGTAAAGCCGGTTCTGTAATCAGCGGTAAATGCCATCAGGTGCGTGATTTCACGTTGAGCCGTTTATACTACACACAGCCGTTGTTTACCGACGAGCTGCGCAAATCAAAGTTCATTATCAGTGTGAATGTGCGCAGCTCGTCAGTGAACAACGGCTGTGTGTAGTATATATGGCTCAACGTGAAATCACGCACCTGATGGCATTTACCGCTGATTACAGAACCGGCTTTACTGACAAAACGCGCAAGTGATCGGCCGATACGGATCGGTGCATCCCTAGGGAGGGGGGGGGGGGCGGATCAGGGAGCTCAGGTAGCCATGGTGGGTCAGGGAGCTCGGGAGACTATGGCGGGTCAGGGAGCTCGGGAGGCCATGGTGGGTCAGGGAGATCAGGAGGCCATGGCCGGACAGACAGTTCTGGAGGCCATGGCGGGTCAGGGAGTTCAGGAAGCCATGGCCGGGGAGACAGTTCTGGAGGCCATGGCAGGTCAGGGAGTTCAGGAAGCCATGGCCGGGGAGACAGTTCTGGTGGCCATGGCCGATCTGAGGGTTCAGGAGGCCATGGCCGAGTAAACAGTTCAGGTGGCCATGGCGGATCTGGGGGCTCAGGAGGCCATGGCCGAGTAAACAGTTCAGGTGGCCATGGCGGAGAGAACCAAAACACAACCTCTTTTTACAACATAAATGACTTTAAGACAAGACCCAGAAACTCAGGAAGGAAAGCACTATAAATACTAAACAAACGAGGAACTAATGAGGATAATTAATAGACACAGGTGAACAGAATAACCAATTAACTTAACAAGAACAGGAAACAGACCTTAAAAGGAAAGACAGGAACTAAGGCTGGGGGAAAACACGGAACATGGATGTGACAATATATATATATATATATATATATATATATATATATATATATATCGGAAATAAACTTACTTTGAAGTTACGCACACTCATCTATGGCTTGAACACACGCGAGCCCTCCATCACCGTTTTGCCAAACATGAGCAGCTGCGTCAAACTCTGGGGGCGGGTCTAAACTACGCTGTCAATATAATTGTCACGCTGGAGTAAGGGAGGTCTGGGTCCAAATGCAGGGAGTAGATGTTTATTAATTAAACAAATAAACAAACCAAACAAAAAGCCAACACGGCAGACTAAACATAAACTGAAACATAAACTGAACAGGAACACGATCAAGAGCAGAATAGGGACACAAAATAACATGTACGACAAAAGACAATGCAGACCTGAAACCAGAGTGAGCAGGAAGAGTTCTTATAGTCCAAATGATAATTGTGAACAGATGTGAGTGTAATCAGTGCAAATGACAAAGACAGGTGAATGTAATCCGAAAGTGCAGTGTGAACAGCGACCTCAGGAGGCTCCCAGGAGGCACGGAGGAAGGCAACTCAGGGGGAGGGATGGCAGGCCAGGCCCGTGCAGCGCAGTCACCGCCGCGTCAGCAACAGAAAGCGCAGCCGTCTCCGCGCTAGGAACAGAGCGCGCGGCCGCCTCCGCGTCAGGAACAGAGCGCGCGGCCGCCTCCGCGTCAGGAACAGAGCGCGCGGCCGCCTCCGCGTCAGGAACAGAGCGCGCGGCCGCCTCAGTGTCAGGAACAGAACGCGCGGCCGCCTCAGCGTCAGGAACAGAACGCGCAGCCGCCTCAGCGTCAGGAACAGAGAGCGCAGCCGCCTCAGCGTCAGGAACAGAACGCGCAGCCGCCTGCATGTCAGGAACAGAGCGCGCAGTCGTCTCTGCGTCAGGAACAGAGAGTGCAGTTGTCTCCGCATCAGGAACAGAGCGCGCAGTCGTCTCTGCGTCAGGAACAGAGAGTGCAGTTGTCTCTGCGTCAGGAACAGAGAGCGCAGCCACCTGCGTGTCAGGAACAGAACGCGCAGCCGCCTCAGCGTCAGGAACAGAACGCGCAGCCGCCTCTGCGTCAGGAACAGAACGCGCAGCCGCCTCAGCGTCAGGAACAGAACACGCAGCCGCCTCAGCGTCAGGAACAGAACGCGCAGCCGCCTCAGCGTCAGGAACAGAGAGCGCAGCCGCCTCAGCGTCAGGAACAGAACGCGCAGCTGCCTCAGCGTCAGGAACAGAACGCGCAGCCGCCTCAGCGTTAGGAACAGAACGCGCAGCCGCCTCAGCGTCAGGAACAGAACGCGCAGCCGCCTCAGCGTCAGGAACAGAACGCGCAGCCGCCTCAGCGTCAGGAACAGAACGCGCAGCCGCCTCAGCGTCAGGAACAGAACGCGCAGCCGCCTCAGCGTTAGGAACAGAACGCGCAGCCGCCTCAGCGTCAGGAACAGAACGCGCAGCCGCCTCAGCGTCAGGAACAGAACGCGCAGCCGCCTCAGCGTTAGGAACAGAACGCGCAGCCGCCTCAGCGTCAGGAACAGAACGCGCAGCCGCCTCAGCGTCAGGAACAGAGCGCGCAGTCGTCTCAGCGTCAGGAACAGAACGCGCAGCCGCCTCAGCGTCAGGAACAGAGCGCGCAGTCGTCTCAGCGTCAGGAACAGAACGCGCAGCCGCCTCAGCGTCAGGAACAGAACGCGCAGCCGCCTCAGCGTCAGGAACAGAACGCGCAGCCGCCTCCGCGTCAGGAACAGAGCGCGCAGTCGTCTCAGCGTCAGGAACAGAACGCGCAGCCGCCTCAGCGTCAGGAACAGAACGCGCAGCCGTCTCAGCGTCAGGAACAGAACGCGCAGCCGCCTCAGCGTCAGGAACAGAACGCGCAGCCGCCTCAGCGTTAGGAACAGAACGCGCAGTCGTCTCAGCGTCAGGAACAGAACGCGCAGCCGCCTCAGCGTCAGGAACAGAACGCGCAGCCGCCTCCGCGTCAGGAACAGAGCGCGCAGTCGTCTCTGCGTCAGGAACAGAGCGCGCAGTCGTCTCTGCGTCAGGAACAGAGAGTGCAGTCGTCTCTGCGTCAGGAACAGAGAGTGCAGTCGTCTCTGCGTCAGGAACAGAGAGTGCAGTCGTCTCTGCGTCAGGAACAGAGAGTGCAGTCGTCTCTGCGTCAGGAACAGAGAGTGCAGTCGTCTCTGCGTCAGGAACAGAGAGTGCAGTCGTCTCTGCGTCAGGAACAGAGAGTGCAGTTGTCTCTGCGTCAGGAACAGAGAGTGCAGTTGTCTCTGCGTCAGGAACAGAGAGTGCAGTTGTCTCTGCGTCCGGAACAGAGAGAGCGGTCACCGCCGCGTCCGGAACAGAGAAAGTAGAAGCCGCTGCCTTCTCACGAAACTCCGTCTCCACCCCCACCACAAAGAAGGGGCACCTTCGCATATCCTCGGCGACACGGGCATCCATCGCCAGGCAGGTGTAGATATACTCAAAGCGCGCTGCCGACGCCGCCTCAAAAGACATCCCCTCCGTCATTGGAGCAGAAGGAATGGTCGCCGCCTCAAAAAAAAAAATTCCTCCCTGCTGAACCCATTTGTGAGGTCTGCATTCTGTCACGCTGGAGTAAGGGAGGTCTGGGTCCAAATGCAGGGAGTAGATGTTTATTAATTAAACAAATAAACAAACCAAACAAAAAGCCAACATGGCAGACTAAACATAAACTGAAACATAAACTGAACAGGAACATGATCAAGAGCAGAATAGGGACACAAAATAACATGTACGACAAAAGACAATGCAGACCTGAAACCAGAGTGAGCAGGAAGAGTTCTTATAGTCCAAATGATAATTGTGAACAGATGTGAGTGTAATCAGTGCAAATGACAAAGACAGGTGAATGTAATCCGAAAGTGCAGTGTGAACAGCGACCTCAGGAGGCTGAGGGGAGACCCACAGCCCCGATCATGACAATAATTCCGATACACCAATAAGAACAGAAATAATAAACTCTGGTAAACTTACTAAGCCTTTTGAACAGGCTGTATGATTTTGATGATCTTTTCACACTGAGGACAACTGAGGGACTCATATGCAACTAATACAGAAGGTTCAAACACTCACTGATGCTTCAAAAGGAAATGCATAACTATTTTACCTAAATAAATTATCTTAATGCATCCTTTTTCCTTCTGAAGCATCAGTGAGCATTTAAACCTTCTGTAATAGTTACATATGAGACCCTCAGTTGTCCTCAGTATGAAAAGATGGATCTCAAAATCACACAGTCATTGTTGGACAGGGTTCAAATACACAAAAATGCTGAAAAACCAAAAAAAAATTCTAAAGAACAGCAGGCAGTTTACCTGTTCAGGACAAACAAGGGACTCACAAACTATCACTAAACAAAACAAAACAAAAAAAAATCTGTGGATCATTCAGGTAACAACACAGTACATTTAAATTTTTGAACTATTATTTTCTATTGTGGACTATATGTAAACGTCATTTATGTGAAATACTGTATCTTATTCAGGTCAGTACTAAATAAAAATATAGCAAAAGATAGCATTTCTCTTTACCATTCTGTTTTGAAACTTTCACAGAGCAAGATCAGAGAGAGCCCCGTCTCCTACGCTGTCTCTGTTTTCAGAGTTGTCCCATGAACCAGCAGCTAACCGCAAAGCTGAAGACACTTTCTCCTTGGATTCAAGGTAAAGTTATTCCACATTTACTCTTTATGTGTTATTAAGAAATGTAATATTTGGAATGCTCAACATATATATGACATAATTTAGATGAGAATAAAAAAATACACATCAAACAACAAGTGTAATTTAAAATGAATTTAAGTGTGAATGGGTATTTTTAAAGTAAACATTTATCCTGTGTACAGTGGAGTGCACTTAGTAATAAAAAATATAATGAATGAAATATTGAAGGAGCAAAATAGTTTAAAGTGTAAGCTAGAAAATAAGAGATTGTGTTACCTTTAGACTTCTGACGAGTCATCACTTTAGATGTCCAGTGTGCAAATCAGTGTTGAAGGATCCAGTGTCCATCACATGTGGACACAATTACTGCAGAGGATGTATTAATGAATTCTGGGACAACTGTGCTGGAAATTATGTCTGTCCACAATGTGGAAACCCATCAGAAACACGTCCAGTGATAGACACAAACGCAGCTCTGGCTGAGGTGGTTAAAAGCCTGCAGCAAGCAGCCTTCAGTCCAGCACTTCCACCGCAATCCTATGCCGGACCGGAAGACGTGGCCTGTGATTTCTGCACTGAGCAGAAATTAAAAGCTGTGAAGTGTTGTTTAACCTGTGATGCGTCCTACTGTGAGACTCATATCAGGGAACATTACACAATACCAGCACTACAGAAACACACACTGTCAGACGTGACTGGAGACATGAAGACCAGAACCTCGCAGGAGCACCAGAACACAGACAACAGCTTCACCGCCAGTGGACAACAGGATCAGACAGATAAATCTCAAGATGTTATAAAGGTTTGATAATACATTAATAATGTATTATGTAATGATAATACATGTAGTATACTAAAGCAAGGGTCTTCAACAGGAGTAATTTACCCCAAAATGAAAAATGCACTAACCCTCAGTCCATCCAAGATCTGGGTGAGTTGTTTGTTCATCAGCAACAGATTTGGAGAAATTTAGCATTACATCACTTGCTCACCAATTGATCTTCTGCAGTGAATGGGTGCCGTCAGAATGAGAGTCCAAACAACCAATAAAAACATCACAATAATCCACACAACTCCAGTGCAAAAACAAATTATCATTAAAAGGCACTTGGGTATTAAGACTTGCACATTGTTTTGGACAATGGATGGCAGCATTATTTCAATGGTGTAAAATAGTTGCACTTAGTGAGCTACTGGCATTAACTCTTGCTACAACTCGAAATACACAACTGGGAAAATAAAAATACTGATACGATGACCACAGCTACTGAAAGAGCTTACAGGTGGCAATGGATATAAGCGTAGGCTCAAACCAAATGCTGTACCATTAATTTTTTCTCGACAAGGAGTCTAAACGCCCCTGGATATCGAGTAAAATCTGCCCTGAGAATCTCCTTCAGTGGCTGCGGCGTCATGACAAGCGTCAACATGTTTACATCCTGCCAGAATGGCATCTAGCGTTTCTTGTCTCTGCCGTTTGTAAGCGCTTTCAGTAGCTGTGGTCTACTAAAAGCCTCAAAAGGCATCAGGGCTAAAGTAGAGAGAAATTACAACCAAAAGCCACACAATGTGGCATCGTATCCATATTTTATATTCCAAGTTGTGTTATGGTAAAAATAGCAACAGGTAGCACCAGTAGCAACTATTTTACAGAATCGGTGCTCCTCATAGTCTAAAATATGTGGATTTTTTACATAATGTAAATCTTTCATGGGTTTTTCACTACACATTTCACTTAGAAACGCAATTTACATTACATTAAGCCATACAAGTCTTAGGGATCCATTGGTGAGCAAGTGATATAATACTAGATTTCTCCAAATTTGTTTTAGTGGAGAAACGCATCTTGGATGGCTTGAGGTACATTTTCATTTAATTTTCGTTTTTGGCTGAACTATTCCTTTAAGGAAACAAGCAGTTTGACTTAAACATTCTCACCCACACACTGTTGTTTTACAAAATGTGTTTCTGAATTTTATACATGGTCTTAAAAATGCTTTTTCCATTTTGCAGGAGGAAGTCAGGAGCATCATAGATTCTGTGTTGAATACCTGCACATCAGAGACAGAAGTTATTAAAGACGATACTGATGTTAGTGGTCTTGCGCTCTTGTGTAGTCTTGCGGTCTCCAAACAGCAAGATGATTCAGGGCATAAAAAAGGCCTCTCCAAGTTAAATGAGAATGCTCAAAAGAACTATGACTATGAGGACAACACTGAGAATGGTTTTGATGCAGTGAATTATGAGGTAGAGCTGGAGAAATGTGATCATTTTGAAGCGGGTGGTTATGATTACACAGATGAATATGATGGGGATAATTACGATTATGGTATTGATTATAATGATTATGATAGGATTCCAGACGGTGGTATTGATTATGATGATTATGATAGCATTCCAGACGGTGGTATTGATTATGATGATTATGATAGCATTCCAGATGGTGGTAGTTATTATGATGATTATGATTGGGACTATTAAGTGTCAGTTAATGATTATCTTTGCTACACTCTCTTTGTGCACTTTCATAGCTGCTAAGACATTTTATTCTCCAATTAATTATGTATTGCAGGGTATGTACTGTTTTCGTATGAACACTGTATAATCTGCCATGAAATCTTATCTCAACTTGTATCAAATTAAACACATTTAAGAGAGCACTGGATTATTGTTAGTTCAGACAAGGTTTTAAGATCTCCACATTGGCAAAATCTCCAAATGATAATAAATACATATTTTATAAACTGTTGACCATGAATAAAAATAAAAAAAACAGTAATCATAAATATATTTTTTTTAGTTTTGTTCATTTTTGGAACACAAATTCATTCTAATAGCTCTGTGACCCTCTTAAAGACAGCAGTGTAATTAACACGACCAACGTCCAGAAACATAGCCAGGAGATCAGTAAAATAATCCATGAGACATCAGGGGTTCAACTGTACCTCAACAATTCATCTCCTTCGCGTCACCGTAGACAAATTGTTGAATAAGGTCGTTATTTTTGTTTTCTTTGCGTATGAAAAGTATTCTCAGAGCTTCGCAAAATTACGGTTGAACTTGAACCCCTGATGTCACATGGATTATTTTACCGATCTCCTTGCTATGTTTCTGGACGTTGATTGTTAAGTGTGACATCAAGTCAGTGGACTTCTGGGCCACGACAGAGAGGGAGAGGGGCCATAATGGAGCCGCCGAGAGGCTGGAGGCGGAGATGAAGGATCTGCACTGCCAAACGACAACGGAGAAGGTGGAGGCAGGAACGGGTGGGAATTTGTAAGCCTCCTCAGGGCTGAGCTCAGGCAAGACAGTTTCAGATGGTTCCAATGAAGGTGGGAGGAGAAGGGGTAAATCAGTCCACAAGTCTATTAAGTTCATATCAAACACCCCCTTAGCCTCAAACAGCCCCAGCTTCTCAACCAGCTTACCCTCAGCCGCAGGCACGTGCACAGGTAGAACTCAACCTGTGCAGAGCACATGCCCTTTTTTAATTACACTCAGAAGTGGCCTTTTTGGGGAGGAGTTTTTTCATATATATATATATATATATATATATATATATATATATATATATATATATAAATCAATGCTATTGGTAAACCTTTGTCTTTTTAAAAAATATTTAACCAATTAAAGGCATTAAAAAGCGTATCTCTTAGAACAGCTGTCAAGGTGCGTTCCGATCGACAGGGTCCCTACGCAGTGTTCACTGCTCCCTACTCCCTTAGCGCGGTATATCCGTTGAAGTGGACTTCGCTGACAATAATCGCTCATTTGGAATACCATGGAACGTCATCAAAGCAAATCAACGGCAGGGTCACGCAGATTATGATTTAACATAAATAAATATTGTAATTTATTTTACTTTCAAATTTAAATAAATATAAAATACATATAAACGTATGTATCTAAAAAAATATATTCCAAATGTATATGTTTAGACCGTTAACAGATTAACAGATTGTAGTGGTCTTATCTCACACACTTTTTTCCCCACACAACCTATATTTAACTATCCTGTGGTAACATTAAATAAAACAAGACAGAGCTTCACCTCGCCAGTTTTACTTTCATTCATAAAATACAATATGCAAATGTAACATGAATCCCATAACCATTCATAAACACTCTAATTTGCATAATAATAACAACATTTATTGCAACCGCTCCATTGCAGAGCCTTTAAAGTACTCCAACGGCTCTGCTCCATCATTACTTCTAACTAGTGACGCGGTGCGCAATGACAGTTGGGTAGTTTTCCCCGTCCACTTCCTGTGAAGTGAAGTACCGATGTTCCCTTATTCCCTATGCCATTCGCAGTGCCCTTCGAACTGAACATGTTCGCTCCCTTCGGTTTGGAATCTCACTTAAGATGGCGGAATACCCTGTGAAGTCCACTTCGCAGTCCACTTACGGTCGAATGGAACGCACCTATCCATAGGGACCATGTGACGTCACTGTGCTTTATCGCCGCCATTTTTGTGTCCGCGCTACCTATTTCAGTCTATGGTCACAGCAGCCACAACTACCAGAGGAAGATCAACAAAACTCCCAGAATGTTCAGAACAAGGATACAATATGCCCGGGATCTGTTATTCTGTTAGCTTTTACAACAATCATCACAAAAAAAAACCTAACTACAGTTTTATTCGATCTCATCAGTGCTTGAAGTGGGTCGGTATGCATACAGTATAGCCTTTAGTGTACCGGTGTCATTCACGCAGGTGCTTTTCACAGCAAGGGTGGTTTTTCGGCACAACAAGAGTAGTGGAATAATAATTATTGAATAAGATTGTGAATCAGTACATTATAACCAAAATAATGCCTTAAAATGAAAAGAAGCATTTTTTTGCGATTACATCATTTTGAACCGATCAACTCGTGAGTCCAAAGATTTAGTAAACAAGAAAGCAATCGAACAGCAAGTTCAAAACAGTGCTAATGCAGAGAATAGTGACTACAGTACATCCAGATGCCGTACATTATTTGTTTCAGTGTGTATTTGGCTTAAGAGCAAGATTATGTTTTAGATTATGCAGTGTTTAGTGAATTATGAAAATTAAATAATAGGGGGGGGGCTTTTTTCAGTTTCAGCACATGCCCCTCAAAAGGTCTGTGCACGGGCCTGCTCAGCCGTGTTGCAGTGGGCAGTAGCGTATTTACCCACCACGCAAAGCACGCAAGGGGAAAGCAAATGATTTCTCCCACGATCGTAATTTCCTCCAACAGGAACGTGATCGCGATTTCTCCCGAGGGGGACCCACCCCTTGTCTACTTTCAGGATTTATATGAAAATCTGATGATGTTTTGGGTTATATTTATGCAGAAATATAGAAAATTCTAAAAGTTTCACAAACTTTCAGTACTATATTTTTCTTTTTTTTTAGAAGATGGCAGACTGTTTTGAATACTGCCAAGCATCAGACATGTCTAAAAAGATCTGCAAAAACCTTCAGACCTAAAATAAAATAAAATAAAGATGATGTTAGAAGGTATGTGCGTATTTGCTCCACACTAGTTTGAGAACTTCAAATATATATCAAAACATTTCAGTGTAAAATAATTACACTGTTAGTGTTAGTGTGTTATCCATTGCACAGCAAGAAATCTCATGTTTTCAAAGCAATGAGAGTAAACTAGTTACATCTCTTGTTTTAATTCGATTCTTAGTATACTATGAAAAAAAAGTTATTTACTTTTTACACCGAACCGGAATTTATTTAAGGATATAATACATTAAACGGAGTCCTTCGAATGAACTGAGGAGGGCAGCAAAACGCCCTTTTATGGGTCTAGTTTGCAGCAAATCTTATCAGAAAAAGGTGAACATGTGAGCAACACGCATACGCGCGTTCCCCTCGATTTGACAGGAAGTAGGCCTATGTTCGTCAGAGAGTGAGAAACAGAATTATTGGATTTACTCCAGCGTTATGGTCTTTGTGTAGGTATGCAATTATTTCACCTTTTCTATTACTTTTTCAACCAAAGTATTTGCAACATTTAAATTTGTCAGTCTAAAAACAAAAACTAAATCTATAAAACATTAAACCTTTAACCTTTTGATTTCAGCATAATAGAAACCGTGTAGTCTTAAACGGGTGAAAGAGTGATCAACTTTTCTGACATATATCACTTGTTAATGACTGTGTGTTTATCTTTGTATACTCACAGGGCTTATATATTTGTCTACGCTTGTTGAACAACATGAATCTGAAAGAAGAGCCTGAAAGGTGCCCAGTTCAAAATGTCCTATGACCTGTTTTTATGCATTACATAACCAAGTATACAGCAGTGGCGATTTCTTTAAGACTGCAAGGGAAGCTCAGCTTCCCCTATAATGTCACAAAATTAATGGTCAAATTACATACTATTGTATTAACATTTTATTGACTAAAAATGCGTTAGAATTCGTTCAGAATCAGTTAGATATAGCAGGTCGGCTGACTTGATTTTCTTCTCATACATTCCCGTAGCGTCACAGTGCATTTCCCCATTGAAGCCCAGCGTCCATTGACTTCAATGGGGCTGCTTTGAACGTTTTTTTTCAGTGCTTTGAAACTAGACGGTCATTGGATAAACGCTGCGATTATGTCCCGCCCACGGACGCTCAGCGTCTCTGGGGGTGAATGAGGAGTGGGCTGGCCTGGACGCTGAGCTTCTGCGTGATGATTGGAGGGTCTGTCGAAAGATTGCATCTCCTTTTGACTGACAGCGATATTGTCCTATAAGGAATCGCTGAAGCTATTCGTTCGCGCTCTCTGCGGCCGCTCAGTCCCATCGTGGATTTCTCAAGTTCAGTCGAAATAAAAACTGCTGCAACCTATTTCTTTATATTTGCTTGGCGAAATTGCTTGATTTTCATCATACATTTCACACAATTATACACCACATTCCTTGTTTCACTTTTACAGAGTTTAATATTTTTTTTAGATCATTCATTAATATGAAACTGCACACGAAAAGTCACTGGAAAAGACGCCTAGTTGGTACGACAGGGTCACAGACTATTTTCTTGAAAAGGAACGTAGGGCAGAATTTACTTTTAAATAAATAGACAATTTTATGATGTAGACCGAAAATGAGCTTCCCCTATTTGACAGACCAGTAGCCGCCACTGGTATACAGCCTACTGTAACTCAGTTGAAGCAAGTGTATTAGGGCAAAATTTAATCTAAATTGTTTTGTTAAAACTTATCATGTGATTGAAGAATTTTAAGGAATTAATAACTCATGATATATCCATATTCATTTAAAGCGAATCCAAAAGAAACAGATCAGAATCACCCGAGTTCACATCTATTTATGAACACACAGACCTCAGCGAAGAACCAAGTGATCATGAACACAAAAATAAAAGGTAAAAATAGGCTATTTGCCTGTGTGTGTGTGTGTGTGTGTGTGTGTGTGTGTGTGTGTGTGTGTGTGTGTACCTGGTATTCATCACGTTGTGGGGACCAAATGTCCCCACAAGGATAGTAATACCAGTAGATTTTGACCTTGTGGGGACATTTCTTAGGTCCCCATGAGGAAACAGACTTATAAATCATGCACAATGAGTTTTTTTGAGGAAGTAAAAGTATGCACAATCTCCTGTGAGGGCTAGGTTTAGGTGTAGGGTAGGTGTAGGGCGATAGAAAGTACGGTTTGTACAGTATGAAAACCATTACGCCTATGGAATGTCCCCATAAAACATGTAAACCCAACGTGTGTGTGTGTGTTTGTTTGAACCTAGCTAGTTTAGTTTGTCAACATTTTGCTTTGTTTACTGGTATTTTAGCTTACATAAAGCAATTTCTGTATATAATAATAAAATGCGACGTACCTTATCTTTTTTCTTTCAAAATGCAATTTTATACGAGTAACATATTCTTTTTAAGCATGCAGCAAACATTTTTAAATCTTGGGGGAAAAAACTTTTATTTTTCTAAAGCGTTAAAGAGTTTTTCCTTTCGTTTAATACATTTGGCCAAAGTGATGCTGATTGGCTATAGGCTACGCAAGATACCAGATTAAATCTCTCTTCGTGTTTTTTTCTAAATGCTGCATTTGTTATTAGTAGTATTATTTCTTTTTTTAATTGTTATAGGCAAAAAAAGCTAAAAAATAAATAAATAACGTTATTAACCGGTATCTTTTCTACTCAAACCGGTTTCGGAACGGTAGCCTAATGCTGCGTTCCAGGCAGGTTTTTTAACTGGTAAATCACCACTTCAAACCAGGACTCACGACTTTGTAGCGTTCCAGGCAAGTCAAGCCAAACTGCCTGGGCACATTTATGAATTATTATTATTATTATTATAATATTATTAATTTGATTGCAACGTTATATTGTCCTAAGCTCTATTTTTCCACCGTGTACTACTTGCATAAACACCGCACCCATTAGGGCTGACATTGTTGTTTCGCGGCCTATGTTACGTCAGAACTCTTAATTGGGAGTACATCAATCTAGTATGAGTTCACGAGTGGGAAGTCACGGGTTTGACTGCCATTCTAGTGCACTTTCACTGGTAGAAGGTCGGAAAAACACAGGTTAGGGGTTGCCTGGAACGCGGCATAATAATAGAAGGAACGAGTGAACATAAATGAGTGAACCGAATTTGAATTTGTTTTTATTTATTTATTTATTTTGTTTTTAAGCCCTGATTAAAATTACCTGCCTAATATTGTGTAGACTACGTCCCAATTTTACTAAATGTGTCCTGTTGTATTTGGCACCAAGTCATTAGCAGCAGATCCTGTAAAGGGGTCATGAAACACATTTTTTATTTTGTTTCTCAGAGCTGAAGACATAAAAAGCAAAATATATATATAAAAAAAAAAACTTTCATCCTCATTTTCAGTCTCTTGGAAAAACATTCACAGGGCAGAAACAGAACCGCCCACTGCTGTGAAATAAAATTAAAAGTAAAATTCCCATTGTAGGAATTTTTGGTGGTGGGCAGGGATCATGGACACTCTGATTAGTCTGTGGCTACACAACAAACTGGGATGCACTTGATGTTGTGGCTGATCAGTCTATAATTATCCGTATTTAATAATAATAAATTGATAATAATAATAACAGGTTGTACAGATAAATTGACTAAGACTTTTTACTTTTAAAAATATGCTGGATTGGGTTTAAGGTACATTTCTACTTTTTTATTTCTCAGTAAATAATTAATTGTGTGTTCAATATTGTAACAAGGTCTTTTATTCTGTTGATTTTAAGTGAATCCAAGTGGGTATGTGAACTTCCAAAACTGAAGCATGAACATGTGGAAATAACACACTTGAGTAAAGAACCAAGTGATGAAGACCAAAATATAAGGTAATTATATTTTGTATGTTGACAAAGCTTAGACCATTTTCTCGTTTGGTGATGAGTTTTTGGCTTAAGGTCTGCATTTAAAGTCACATCAGACGTGTTCAGCTAGGATTAGGATTTGGCTTTATGCAGACCAGTCAAGTTCTTCCACACTGACTGAATCAATCATTTTTTGAACCTTGCCTTATACAGAGGCACTGTCATGTTAGGAAAGAAAAGGGTTGTGTCCAAACTGTTGCTATTAAATTAGAAGCACACAATTCCCTAGAATATCATTACATGATTAAACATTAAGTACTCATGGAAATGACTAAAGTAGTTAAACCTGTTCATTAGAAGGGGGTGTCCCAATACTTTTGGCAATAAAGTGTATAATATGTATTTAATATTATTTATATCATTATAGGGTGTTTGTGTACACACACTGCCAGCACACATTTATGTACTGCATGTAAAAGTGAATTTTGCCTAAATCTGTGACTTTTAAGAAAGAAATAGAGACCGTCTCAACAAATACCCAAATGAACAATACATTCATTCTGAATTATAGAAATGTGTCATTTTAATCTAATTATTGGCAGAAGTCATTAAGAAAGCATTTTTCTTTACCGTTCTGTTTGAAACTTTTACAGAGTAAGACCAGAGAGAGCTCCTTTTCCTACGCTGTCTCTGTTGTCTGATTCATCAGTTGAGCCACCAGCTGACTGCAAAGCTGAAGACACATTCCCCTTGGATTCAAGGTGAAGTTATTATACATTACTGATTATGTATTATTAAGAAATGTAATACTTGGAATGCTTAACAATATGTGACATAATTAAGGTGAAAATAAATATATACACAACAAGTGTAAATTAGTGATATATTAAAGGTCCCATATTGTCAAAACTGAAATTTCCTGGCTTTTTTCATGATAACTGAGGTCTAGGGGCTATGTAACTACCATATAAGTTTCAAAACAGTCAATCCACAGTAAAATGCACACAGCCTGCATAAAGTAGCTGTTCACGAGCCGCTGTGTCTTCCGTAAAATTGTGACGTCCGATCTGCTCAGTCACCGCCTTCAGTCACTACCCAGAGCACCAACCACCGTCCCACCCTCCTTTTGTCAATCCCCCTGACAACATTGCGTCCATTCCATTGCTGAACAACAACAACAGGAAAACAAGTCGAGAAAAGTATGTTCAGTCGATAGATTTGTTCCGGAATTGTTTGATTTGGTTCATTCACACAGTGGTTTTCCGGAATCTGTGCGTGCTTTACACACAACCCGTAAAGATCTTGTAAACACGTGACATTTGGATGTGAGGTGTAATGCGACGCGTACGTTTCACTAAACTTAAACTAACCTGACGAACAATCTGTGCTTCAGCGCTGATAGTAACCCCCAATTTCCACCGGCTGCGTTACGGCTCCGGCACGGCGGCGGAGTCAATAGGTTTCCATTAAAGTCAATGAGTGTATTTCCACTGAATGCGGTACAGCTGCGTTCCGACTCCGGCGATCCGCAGCCCTCCGGAGCAGATACGCAGAGCTTCTATTTTTGCCGGATGCCGGAGCGCTCCGCAGCACTACAGGGCAGAGTACGCAGGACAGGAAGTCGAGTGACAAAACAGAATAGCCAGAAACAAAATAAAAGATCTGTTTAATTTTCAAAATAAAATACACCGCGCTCATATTTCCCTACACTACACCTTGAAAACGTCATAATGGGCGGAGACAGGCTTGTTGAAGTTTTAACCCCGTTGACACGATGGATGAAGAAATGCTGATTATTGAGGTACAGAATCAACCCATCATCTATGACCCCTCACATCCTTTTTATAAGGATAGTTTGGTAGTTCTGTTCATAGAAACTACATATCGCACGATCACACCAGAATTCGCGAGATTACATGGGGCCTCATGACGTCAGCTGTCAGTCATGACCGCAGCCGTTCCGCAACAAATCCGGACCTGGTGGGTATTGACGGACGACGGAACACGGAGCTGTCACGCAGCGGAGCCGTTACGCAGCCGTTACGCATCTGGTGGAAATTGGGGGTAAGAAGCTCCCTGATCGCTGCTTCATTCCACTTTGCACATATTTTTTCGTCCTGATGAGTCGCACGATAACGTGCATCATCACTACAACACTGCCTTTATGGCATTTGGTTCTGGCTTTTGTTCACACAGCGCTCGTTCCTGTAATTTTCTGGAATCAGCGCACAGTGTGAAAGGGGCTTTACTAAAGCAACAGTTATGTAGTTTACTGCATTTGGTGTTTGAAAAAGAAAAAACATTAATTATCATTCTGAAAAATCCATTTGAGTATCACCAAGCCACAGCAGGCTAGGCTACAGCATACATGACCGTAGTTACTTGTATTTGGCCTGGCTGTGCGTCACTCAGAAAACAACAGGCCAATCAGAAGAGAGGCTCATGAATATTAATTAGACAGGCCAAAATCGACCTGGGGTGCGTTTCCGTACAACGACATAACTCGCTGGTTAACCTCCATAGTATGATGCATTGTTGTGGAAGCGAACTAGCTAGTCACGAGTGTTTCCCGAACATGGTCGCATCTCCGTCGTTTGAACCACATTAGTTCAACAACTTAGGGCCGTTGTTAATGACGTCACCGAGTAATAACTTCTGCTATTTAACTGATTAGGGATCTCAAAAATGCAGCTATGTTGAACATGGCACCTAATGACTAATTTACTATTTTTGTTCCCTGTCATTTCGCTTTATTTGATGTTTGATTCATCGCGTGTTCTCTCTTACGTCATACTCCGGGGTTCCCTCAGGCATTTGTGCACATGTGCACTATTCATAAACAACGCTTATAGAAGACGCAAAAAAATACATAGAGTAAAATGCATTTATTTTTAGATAAAATTGAGGATATAGATTGTACTGCGTGTTAGCTTGCAAACTGTGACCAAGAACATAATTTATTAAGCCCACATGTCTTACCAACAAGCAATGATGCTTCTAACCACAGGTCGAGAGCTGTAGTTCCAACCACGTAAGTTTGCGACGCTGTTTGCGAATGTATGTTTGAACTATGGTGTTGGGAAACACCCAATTGTTGAACTATGTTGGTAACGACGGAACTTGCGACCATAGTTGGCTAACGATGCTTTTGGGAAACGCACCCCTGTTCTTGACAGAGCTCCTAAAAATGGAGCTGTAAAAATATATTGAGATGGATTTTGTCACTTATAGCCAAGCGGCAACCTCCCGCTCTCTCTATTGAAGCCAAAATGGAAGTGGCTTAAACTGCAATTCATCGACTGGCCGCTAGAGACTGGCTCCAAAAGGGAGTCAATCCCATAAACGCCCCATTTTAAAATGCCCAACTTTACAGCAGAAAAAAATATGTTTACAGCCTGGTACAAAAAGTGGTTTTGGTCTATATAGCTAATTTCGCCCTTCATGTCAACTGTGAGGGGGGTGAATTTTTTTTATAACTCATCCGTTTAAGTTATATTAAACCTTAAAGTTCTGCATAATTAAGGGCGTGGCCACTTGAGTGACAGGGGTTTGCCGCTGCTGTCACCACTGTCGCGCTAGGCGGGCGTGGTTTCAGCAACCAGCTCCACCCACGCCCCGCCTCTTTGCCCATTTTCGATTATCCGGGAGAGACACGCGATGACGCGATTCCAAGATGGCGACATCCGAATCCCGCCCACTATGAGCTTCAAAATCGCTCTTCAGAAACCTACGGGTGACGTCACAGACACTACGTCCATATTTTTAACAGTTTATGCTTATACCGCAAATATATATTCTTAAGGACATCAACAACTAAAATAAACCTCCAGAAATGTGTACAATATGTGACTTTTAATTGTAAAGTGTGCTATATTTAAAAAAAAGGCCAGTGGTAATATTATATTATGTGATGAAAATGTGTTGTTGTAAAAGTGCAAAACCGTAAAGATGTCGGTTTTCAGGTTGTTGCTTTGATTTTGTAACTTCCAGACTGCTGACAGAGCATCACTTAAGATGTTCAGTGTGCAAATCGATGTTGAAGGATCCAGTGTCCATCTCATGTGGACACAGTTACTGCAGAGGATGTATTAGTGAATACTGGGACAACTGTGCAGAAGATTATGTCTGTCCACAATGTGGTAATCAATCAGAAACACGTCCAGTGCTGAACACAAATGCAGCTTTGGCTGAGGTGGTTAAAAGCATGCAGAAAGCAGGCTTCAGTCCAGCACTTCCACCGCAATCCTATGCCGGACCGGAAGACGTGGCCTGTGATATCTGCACTGAGCAGAAATTAAAAGCTGTGAAGTGTTGTTTAACCTGTGTCATGTCCCTCTGTGAGACTCATGTCAGGCAACACTACACAATACCAGCACTACAGAAACACACACTGTCAGACGTGACTGGAGACATGAAGACCAGAACCTTGCAGGAGCACCAGAACACAGACAACAGCTTCACCGCCAGTGGACAACAGGAACAGTCAGATACAACTCAAGACGTTATCAAGGTTTGATAACACATTAAAATTATGTGCTATTACTAAAGCAAGGGTCATCAACAGGAATAATTCACCCAAAAATGGAAATGTACTAACCCTCAGTCCATCTATCAAAGAAGTAGATTAGTTTGTTTCTTCATCTGAACACATTTGGAGAAAAATAGCATTACATCACTTGCACACCAATAGATCCATTGCTGAGCAAGTAATGTAATGCTAGATTTCTCCAAATATGTTTCAGTGGAGAAACAAACTCATATGGCCTTTTCATTTTTTGGGTAACCTATTCTCTTAAGTCCCCTGTACTAAAGTTGTTTGACCCAATTACACTGTTATTTTATAAAAAAAAAAAAAAAAGTTTTTCTATCTATTTACACTGTATTAAAAATGCATTGTCCTTTTTGCAGGAGGAAAAGACAGAAGTTAGTGGAGACGATACTGATGTTAGAAGTCTTGAAAGTTATGGTATGGATGAAACATATTATAGAGAGGATCATGAGTATGACTATGAGTATGAGTATGACTACAGTGAGAATGGTTTTGATGCAGAGAATTATGAGGCAGACCAGTGGGGATATAATTATTTTTATGTGGAAAGTTATTTTGATAGGGGAGGTATTTATGATGATGAGGGAGGCATCATAAATTATAATGACAGACTATGATGATAATTATGACAAAATATGATTAGGACTGTCAAGTGTCAATTAATGATTATGATTGAAAGTGCACTCTCTGTTCATAGCTGCTAAGACACATTTCATTCTCCATTTAATGATGTATTGCAGAGTTATTTTTAATATGTACTGTTTTTGTATGGACACAGTATAATCTGCCATGGAATCTGTTAATAATAAATACATATTCTTGTATTATAGGAGAAAAAATAAACACACATATTTAATTAGAAAACAAAATATGTAAAACGATGTTTAAACTCTTTTTGAGTAATTATATACTATACATCATTTTGTAGAATCTGTACTTTACTTTAGTTCTGTTAAAACCAAATGCTTGCACATATGTCATCATGATGTAAATTTTGCCACACTGATTTAAAATATAAATAAATTAAATAAACTTTTCTTTTTTTAGGCCTGAGCACCATATGCAGCCTTCTTCTCCAAAATGAGTAGTATTTTCGAGAGCCTAAACATGCTCGAAAAGTCACAAAACTTTGCACACACCCCAGAATTGGCAAACGTTTACGTCTGATATGGGTTTCAGAAGTGGTTGTGGCAAAATAGCTTAGTAGTGCCACCTGTTCACTTTCAATGAAATGCCCCTCCTGCTATGTTTCATGTACATGTATGAAAATTGGCACACACGTAACATGTAACACGCCAATACCTACAAAAACACCAACTTTGGTCAGTGTTATCTAAAGCCCCTTGTGACCTAGAGTTTTCGTTGAAGGGTGTGTCCATGGTTGCCTGACAAATTTCGATGTTTCGCCATGAAACAGGAAGTTGTTATAACTCAGGCATACAATGTCTGAACTGCCCCAGACTTCACATGTTTGATAGAACAGCTAACCTGAAAAGATCTACATGCATATTTAGTTATAGTCATACCGCCACCTGCTGGCAACAGGAAGTGACGTTTTATGCTGTAACGAACTCCTCCGAGAGATTTAATGACATCAACATATTTGGTCAGTCTAACCTAAAGGTTTTTTGCAATGTTAAATTGTGAAAATATTGAGTGTTCGTTAAAGGGTGTGTCCGTGGTGACATGACAAATTTTGATGGTTTTTTTGCCATAAGAATAGGTGTTGTAACTCAGCCAGTAGCGTGTTTACCCACCACGCAAAGCACACAAAAATTTTGAGGAAAACATATCTGCGCTGTCTTGTTTCCAAATCTCATTTTTAAAAGTCTTTCTAAAAGTGTACACTTTACATACTTTACAGTTGTTCAGTACTCATTAGAGCTCTGGTAGGTCAATAGATAGTTATATACATAGCTATAAATATGTATATATTAATAATCTTTTGGCTTCAATACAGCATTTATTTATTTATTTATTTTATTGCAGTAAACCCAATTACAAAAAGACAATAAAACATAATAAATGTCTAAATGACAGAGCACAACACTATAAAAGAGAGGGGGGAAATAGAAAAATATACAGTGTCTTTGGTAATTATAATTCCTTGATAGCAGTCACTTTTTTTAAGAGTAACAGCAAGTCTATAGAATACCCAAGACTTGTCACTCCTACAGTTTTGAATGGGGAAAAATCAAAGACTTTAGAATACAGAGCTCTTTGAAACACCTCTCGGGCATGCAAGTGCAGCTCCTATCTCTTTGAATGGGAAAACATCAAATTCTCCAAAACTGTTCACCAAGCTTACGATTAAATTTCATATTTTAAATCACCAAAGAAATCCGACAACTGCCTCATAAATATGATTCCTTGTGCTCCAATAGCGTTAAAAAACGCTTATTTTTCAGGCAAGATGAGCCAGTGCGCATGCGCAGTATTGAGTGCACGTCTTAAGCTGAGAACACACTACACGATTTTCATGCCGATTATGAATGGAATTTGGTCTTGATCATGGATTGTGCCTAGTTCGGACACAGTCTGTTCCAGTCGGGCTCAGTCGCTGTTTGTCGCATAGTGTGTGGTGTCTATTAGAGCGCCGATTGTTTCTATAGCAACCGGGACTGCAGCTGCAGTGATGCGCTGACTTTACTAATCAACGATTGGCTCTTTCATTAAGAAGGCGGGGCTTCGCGGCCATAATGAACGTTTCATTTTTCCCCATTCAAAACTATAGGAGTGACATATCTTGGGTATTCTATACGCTGCGTCCGAAATCGCATACTTCCCTACTATATAGAATGCGAAAAACAGTATGTGAGGCGAGTAGTATGTCCGAATTCATATTATTCGAAATACAGTAGGCGAGAAGTACCCGGATGACCTACTGCTTCTGCCCGAATTCTGCAGTATGCATACCATTAGAGGATGGATACCCGAGCCGAGCCCGACGGTACCCGACGGAACCCGACGGGCCGGGCCGGGTTCGGACAGATATTTAGAAAGGATGCTCGGGTTCGGGTCGGGCTCGGTTACATCAGCGCGATAGTGCGCCTGTGTTATAACAGCGCTTTTTGCCCCGTGTGCACTGATGCGCTCATCTGTTGACATTTCCGAACGCCTTCCTACAGTTGCTTAATAAAAGCGGGCTTTCCACACAAAAAACTGCACGTGTCATTAGTATGAGAAAAAAAAAAGATTTTAACTGTGTCGGGCTGGGATCGGGCTCGGACATAAATATCTTAATGCCTGTCGGGTTCGGGTCGGGCTCGGTTACTGCTCTGTCGGACGCGGGCCGGGCTCGGACAGAAAAATGCGGCCCGATCCGCACTCTACATACCATGGACACTTCAGGCTCCAGGAAAGCGTTTTTTAAGGCTATTGGAGCACAAGGAAGAAGGAACCATATTTATGAGGCAATTCTTGTGAGATTTCATTGGTGATTTCAAATATGAAAATTAATCTTAAGCTTGGTGAACAGTTTTGGAGAATTTGATGTTTCCCCATTCAAAGAGATAGGAGCTGCACTTGCATGCCCGAGAGGCATTTCAAAGATGGCCGCTGAGTGACAAGATTTTGGTAACAGTCACTTTTTAAGAATTTTCTCGAAATGCTGAATTAGTGTCAATGTTAAGGTCTCTCACTGTTCCTGTCAACCAGTCTAAATCAATACTTCAAGTTTTAGTGTTAAAAACTGCTACAAACTGCTACATCTGATAAGCTTAGAGGATGTCTAAAAGCAGCAGTGAAGGAGAAAACTGATAGAATGAATAAGGCAGTGTGGAGCTTTGGACCACAGAAGGTAACAGTGTTTTTGTGGAGAAAATGTATCTTATCAAGATGTTTGCAGCTAAGAGTATAAAAGCATTACTTCACTAACCAATTAAGCAATCATAAATATTACAAGTATATTTCAGGTCTAACTTAGTGCTGCTTTTATCTTACACAGATTCAGACAACAATGGCAGACAAAGTCATAGGCGACTTAACTTCTGTAATAATCAGAACAAAACTTAATCGTTAAAATGAGAGTATGAACACTTTGAGATTAGATTTCAGTGGTTATTTTGTTATGTGTTTGGTTAACATGTTACACAGAGCTGATGTTTAGAAACATGAACATAAAGTGAATGAGCTTGGAGCTTTAGTCCCATGTGGCAAAGAATTTAGGAGCTGTTCTGGATGGGTAAGACACTGCAACAACTGTTATTACTCATGCTTGTCAGACAGTACAATTTCTCTCATTTTTTTTTACAAACACACTCAACATTTGGTGTATTTCAGAAGTTTTTCTAAACTGTTGACTCAAAACCTGGTCAATCCAAAAACAGATGAAGGAGAAGACCCTCAGAGAAACTGAGGAGAAAAGTACAACAAAAGTAGAGTCAGAGACCAGGGAGGAGGGTGCGGTCACAATGAAGTAGTAGCAGAAGAAGAAAAGAAACACCTCCACAGAGGTGTAGTAGAGAAACCATCTAATGAACAAGAAACAGAGGTGCAAACAACTGTGGTAGAGAATTCAACAGAAGAAAAAGAAAAGATGGACAAGGGCAGAAAGGACTCATGAATGAAATGATTTATTTATGAAGTAAGTATTAGACCTCAGTCAGGGTAGCGCCATATTTCATTTTAAAATGAGAATGAAAACAAGGCTGTGAGGGATTGTACTGTTGCTTAACAAATGGTTGTTCAGTCTCGTTTTACACAGCCTCATTTTCATCTGCTTAAAAATTTAATATGATGTCAATATGATCCTTTAAATGCTGTTCTTGGTGTTTGTATATTGACATTTATTGTATAGTAACAGTTGAATACATTTGTACATTTGAGAAATTTCTGATGTTCATGCTATAAATTCCCAAAAAACTTTCAATAAATAGTTTATTTTTCCATCTTATAGAAAGTATTTTATAGACTCTTTATTCATTTTAATCACTCTAGCAGTATATCATAAATCAATTTATTTTATGTATATCATTGATTTATGTATATCATAAATCAATTTATTTTAGTCACATTTTGAAAACTAAAATTTTAATCATATACATGTAAGAAGAGTCTATTTTGAATTAAACTAAACTGTCCTTTTGTGGAGCACAATTTAAAGGTGTTTTTACAAACCTCATTATTAGTGTGAATAGGCAGCAGGTTGCAATATGCAGTGTTGGGGAGGTTACTTTGGAAATGTAATAGATTACAGATTACAAATTACCCTATTTAAAATGTAATAAGTAGTGCACCTTTTCAATTACTTTAGAAAAGTAAAGTAACTGATTACATCTGATTACTTTTTGATTACTTTTAAGTTTCTAATGGATATTTTCAACTAAATCATTTTCAAGCATTTATACCAAGCAGGTGTGACCTTACAGTAGTTTACTGTTAGAATTTCAAAATCTTTCATCACTTGAATTAAGATTATATTAATTTATTTTAAAGTACAGCCATCACAAAACCAGACCTTATAACAAAAAAATTGTTTACCGTTGTTACAAAATCAAAATTTTGCATAGCTATGACAGGACACACAATTAACAATGCCTTAAAAACTTAAATCTTAAAGATTTCTTTAAATATCTAAATTATCTATTTAAAATAATAGATAATTATTTTTAGTTATATTTAAGAGAAAACACAATTCTAGATTATAATAATGTAGTAAAAACACGTTTTTTTTCTTCTTACTGATATAATAAAAAAAATGTAAAAATCTGCATACTATTATTTTTTACCACTATGTGTGAAGGGAAATCATTATACAATACAGGGCTAATAATTATTTCTCACTAACAGAAGAAAGAATAGATTCTAGAATAGATACTGCCAAATCCAAACAGACTCCATCATTGTAGCTGTGTCATAAAATCCATGTTTTGTTTTTTTTTGTTTTGTTTTTTATTGTTTTAAATAAAGTTACCTTTCATCTAAAACACTGCTTAGATTCAGTGACCAACTGGGGTGATTCAATAGATGATAGCTCGATTTTGCAAGACAATATGGGACAAACTAATTGAGAGATTTGTCCACTAGGTGGCACGTTAGGGGGTCAACATCGATCATTATAGAGAAAAGTTTCAAGCCCTTGAGAAAAATAGATCTATATTATTCGATGCTGCGGATTTTCATCCTTCAAATCATTAGTCACGTTTCAGCTGAAAATCACGCAGTAGTGTAAACACTGATTTTACAAATGACACTCAAAATTAAAATGGGTTAATGTGATAAAATCGCAAGTTAGATCTGACATTACCAAGGAGAAAAAATGCGATATTTTTTTGTGAAAGGGTTCATAAATACAAGTGTGTCTGGTAAAGGCAGCTAGCAGGCTAGCTAATTTGTTATGAATGTTTTTGATATTGGTCTCGAATACACAAAGGGAACGATGAACGCGCTGACAAAGAGGATTAACCTAATTGGCAGACGTGGTGCACCGCAAATTCAAACCAATCAAAAGCATCAGAATAGCCTTAGCAGAAAATGGCCTTAGCAGACGGCATCGTTCATATCAAAAACAGGCAAAGCAACAGATTAATGTTATTCAACATATCCCAGATTTTTAAAGAAATTTTTTAGATGTAACCCCATTTGTAATCTTTAACATTTTCATAAGTAACTGTGATTTAATTACACATTTTTCTAAGTAACTGTAACGAATTGCTGTTACATTTATTTTGTAATTAAATTACGTAACGCCGTTACATGTAACTAGTTACTCCCCAACACTGGCAATATGGCAGTTTGGATTTTTACAAAAACTGTTCATTTTCATTTTATTTCATTTGTTTTTGCTCTCTAATGCATTAAACCAGTTTTTTTCCATATGTAACTGCTTTTGGAGGCAGCTATTGTGCAGTAGAGACCATCTGTGTAGGGATGTAAGGGTCTATATCTCCAGGTGAGGAGGAGAGTAGGTGAGATGGATGGGTGTCACTCGTCTGGGTCTGAGGGTAGAGCTCCAAACTGCCTGAAGACACTAGAAATGTAGTTTAAGGAGAATCAGAGATGGTAAATGGTTTTATACCAGTATACTCTGAATACGGTAAAAATAAAGTGATAGTTCACCCAAAAATGAAAATTCAGCCATTAATCACTCCTCCCTCATGTTGTACATAACAATGTCCTTTCTACTTTTCTGGGCCTTGAATGTGTCAGTTGTGTTGCTGTCTATGCAGGGTCAGAAAGCTCTTGGATATCCTCAAAAATATCTTAATTTGTGTTCTGAAGATGAACAAAGGTCTTACGTGTTTGGAATGACATAAGGGTGAGTAATTAATGACAGGATTTTCATTTTTGTGTCAACTACCCCTTTAAGCAGAAGGTCTGAGAAGGTCTCTACCTGGCTCAGGTGAAGTGGACTGCAGATGTAAAGACTCCTCTTCAATGGGAGTGTCTGCGTGACCCTCAGAATCTGAGGTGAGAATCTGATGGAGAGGAAAATGATAGGTTATTTACAGTTCCCTTCCGGGAACTCAACACTGCGTCCTGAGACACTTTAGGGAACGCCATTGGTGGGCCGCACTCTGAGTCATAGTCCAACGTCCAATGAGAAACGGGAGTGACGTCACAGGCGCGGTGACGTCAGCGACCAGGAAGTATAAAAGCACGTGCGTTTGAAGCTGGCGTCAGCTTTTGTCATTCAGCGAGAGCGCTCTGTGTCTACTGTCTGTCTAGAAAGCATACTGTTGTTTTTCAGTGCCAGTTTGCACTACTTTTATTTGAACAGTATGCCAGGGGGAAAACGTTCTTTTAAGAGCGAACGCAGAAAGGCGGTTCAGCAGCCGCATAGAAAGTGTGTCCCTCCCTGCCAACGCTACATTGTTGGTGGGGATACACACGATCTATGTGTGGTCTGCTTGGGAGCGGAGCACGCTAGGTCAGCCCTTGAGGGGGCTGGCTGCCCGCAGTGCGAGCGAATGCCGCTGCGGTTGCTCCGTTCCCGGAAAGCCCTCTTTGAGGAGGGGGCTTTCATTAGCGTTCCCCGCGGGTCTGGCCCCGCTTCCGTCGAGGCGAAGCGGCAGCTACACTCGTGGGGTTCGCAGTTAGATCTGCTGGAGGGAGTTGAGACGGGTGATCCCCTATCTCTCTCCTCACCCAGCGGATCGTTTGACCTCCTCCTGGATGAGGAAGCCCGCACTGCGGTTCCTTCCCTCCAAGAGGAGGAGTCAGCGCTCATTCTGTCTTCCTCCGAGGAGGTTGACGTTGAGAGCGTTGACCTCCCACAACCGCCCCCCCGTTCACCCCAATATGAGGAGCTGGTGGAGGTGCTGACGAGCGCGGTGGCCAAGCTCAACATCAGTTGGTCACCCGCTCCAGATCCAGAGCCCCAGGCAAGCAGGCTTGATGAGCGCTTCCTGCGGGCTAAAGCAGCACCTCCCAGACGGAGCCTTCCCTTTTTCCCCGATCTCCACAAAGAGATCGCGAGATCGTGGGACAAGCCGTATTCCTCTCATCTCTTCTCCCCCGCCTCAGATTACTACGGTAATGTGGGGGGGATGGAGGAATACGGCTACAGGGCGATGCCACAGGTCGAGCAGACACTAGCGAGCTATCTGTCTCCCGGCCTGGCATCGTCCCTGAAGGCTCCGTCCTTGCCCACCAAGCCACTAAAAGTTACATCAGGCTTGATGGGCAAGGCATACGCGGCAGCAGGTCAGGCTGGTGCATGTTTACACACCATGTCTGTGCTCCAGGCATACCAAGCCGACCTGCTGAAGGAGCTTAGTGACGGCGAGGAAGTGAGCGTGTCAGAGATGCGCAAGACCGCTGATCTGGTGCTCCGGGCCACCAAGGAGACCGCCCGTGCTGTTGGGCGGTCTATGGCAGCCCTGGTGGCCGCGGAGAGGCATCTCTGGCTAACCCTGTCCGACATGAAGGAGAAGGACAGGGTCACGCTCCTGTACGCCCCCCTGCATCCCATCGGCCTCTTTGGTGACTCTGTTGACACAGTTGTCAACAGGCACCAGGAGGCCCGCAGGCAGGCCAGGCACGTTATCTTCCTCGCCGCACTTACTCCTCTGGGGCTGCTGGACGGGAGCAGCCCCAGCCGCACTCCAGCTCCTCACACAGGGAGACCCAGAAAAGGAGTGTTGCTACCCGTACCCCTCCGGCGAGGCCTAGAGGGCGGGCTCAGCAACACTCCAAGTCGGGGTCCTCGAAGACGAGGCCAGACCTGAGGGTCGTCCTCCAGTCCAAGAGGGCCTCGGCTAAACGGCCCTGATGGTCGTGGCCCAGGGCCAATGAGGGCAGCCCCTCTCGAAGAGTTAGGTGCCTCACCGCCTCTGAGGAGTACGGTGACCACCTCTCTTCGGGGCCCTCAGGAGATTCGTCAGCTAACCCTGCCGGTGTTACAGGGCGCGGCAGTCTCCCGCGAACATCATTCTCTGGTCTTTCCGCCCGGAAACGTAGCGGAACCAGAGAGTTCGCCACCCCCACGGGGGTTTCCAGAGCGCTTACTTCAGGTGCATCCTGCCAGTTTGCTGTTACAGGCCACCGAGGTAGCTCTTCAAATAAATCCAGAAACCAGCCTCGAGAGGTTGGTTCCCTTAGTAGAATTTCTGGCAGCGTGGAAACTACTGCCAAATATTTCTATGTGGGTCCTGCGCACTGTAGAGAAAGGCTATTGCATTCAATTCGGCACCAAGCCGCCACCTTTAAGCGGGGTATTTCCTACTCTGGTAGGCCCCGAGCAGGCTCTGGTATTGGAACAGGAAGTAAATACTCTCCTGAGGAAGGAGGCCATCGAGGTGGTCCCTCCTCAACACAGAGAATCCGGGTTCTACAGCCGGTACTTCATTGTTCCCAAGAAGGATGGGGGCCTGCGGCCCATTTTAGATCTCAGACAGCTAAACCTCTCAGTCAGAAAACTGAAGTTCAAAATGTTGACTGTCAGACAGGTCGTGTCTCAAATCAGGTCCGAGGACTGGTTTGTCATGATAGACCTGAAAGACGCGTACTTTCACGTCTCCATCCTTCCTCAACACCGGAAGTTTCTCAGGTTCGCTTTCAGGGGCAAAGCTTACCAATACAGAGTTCTTCCGTTCGGCCTAGCGCTCTCACC
>NC_133385.1:9152274-9174666 GCF_049309525.1 Garra rufa
ATAAGGGATGCCAAAAACTGTAAGGAACATTAGGAGTCCAACGAAAACGTAAACCAGAGAGATCCACCAGCCGAACAGAAACACGTAGAGAACATTGCCACAAGTGAACAATGAACCTACTGAAACATGAGAATAAAAGGGACTGATATTATAACAGTAAAGAGGAATTAATGCTATTAATGTAATGCCACATTTTTACATTTATTGGATTTGCTTTATTTTTGTATTATAAAATGTCACTATAATAATGCAGGATTATCTAGATTTATTCTTAAATTTTAAAACAATTATTGCAATATACAGTATCAGCATGAAATAGTTTGAGAGTAAGAAGTTGTGATTCTTTAATAATAAGAATCACACAACGAGTCAAGTTGCGAACACTAAGATTTTGTATGTTTTTTAAGAAATCTCTTCTGCTCACGATGCCTGCATTTATTTGATCCAAAGTACAGCAAAAACAGTAAACTTTTGAAATATTTTGACTATTTAAAATAACTGTTTTCTACTTGAAAATATCTTAAAATGTAATTTATTCCTGCGATTTCAAAGCTGTATTTTTAGCATCATTACTCCAGTCACATGATCCTTCAGAAATAATTCTAATATTCTGATTTGCTGCTCAAAAAGCATATATTATTATTATTATGTTGAAAACAGCTGAGTAGAATTTTTTTCAGGTTTCTTTGAAGAAGAACAGCATTTATCTGAAATAGAAATCTTTTGTAACATCTTAAACGTCTTTATCTCTTTTGATCAATTTAAAGCATTCTTGCTAAATAAAAGTATTCATTTCTATAACTATAATTATACTGACTCCAAGCTTTTGAATGATATAATGTATAATGTTAAAAAAGCTTTTATTTCAGATAGATGCTGATCTTTGGATCTTTTATTCCACAAAGAATCCTAAAAAAAAATGTACTCAACTGTTTCTCGAACAGCAAATCAGCATATTAGAAAAATTTCTGAAGGATCATGTGGCTCTAAAGCAGGGGTGCTCAACCCTGTTCCTGGAGATCTACAGGTCCTTTTCAAAAAAATTAGCATATTGTGAAAAAGTTCATTATTTTCTGTAATGTACTGATAAACATTAGACTTTCATATATTTTAGATTCATTACACACTACTGAAGTAGTTCAAGCCTTTTATTGTTTTAATATTGATGACTTTGGCATACAGCTCATGAAAACCCAAAATTCCTATCTCAAAAAATTAGCATATTTCATCCGACCAATAAAAGAAAAGTGTTTTTAATACAAAAAAAGTCAACCTTCAAATAATTATGTTCAGTTATGCACTCAATACTTGGTCGGGAATCCTTTTGCAGAAATGACTGCTTCAATGCGGCGTGGCATGGAGGCAATCAGCCTGTGGCACTGCTGAGGTGTTATGGAGGCCCAGGATGCTTCGATAGCGGCCTTAAGCTCATCCAGAGTGTTGGGTCTTGCGTCTCTCAACTTTCTCTTCACAATATCCCACAGATTCTCTATGGGGTTCAGGTCAGGAGAGTTGGCAGGCCAATTGAGCACAGTAATACCATGGTCAGTAAACCATTTACCAGTGGTTTTGGCACTGTGAGCAGGTGCCAGGTTGTGCTGAAAAATGAAATCTTCATCTCCATAAAGCTTTTCAGCAGATGGAAGCATGAAGTGCTCCAAAATCTCCTGATAGCTAGCTGCATTGACCCTGCCCTTGATAAAACACAGTGGACCAACACCAGCAGCTGACATGGCACCCCAGACCATCACTGACTGTGGGTACTTGACACTGGACTTCAGGCATTTTGGCATTTCCCTCTCCCCAGTCTTCCTCCAGACTCTGGCACCTTGATTTCCGAATGACATGCAAAATTTGCTTTCATCCGAAAAAAGTACTTTGGACCACTGAGCAACAGTCCAGTGCTGCTTCTCTGTAGCCCAGGTCAGGCGCTTCTGCCGCTGTTTCTGGTTCAAAAGTGGCTTGACCTAGGGATGTTTCTACTCCAGACTCAGTCCACTGCTTCCGCAGGTCCCCCAAGGTCTGGAATCGGTCCTTCTCCACAATCTTCCTCAGGGTCCGGTCACCTCTTCTCGTTGTGCAGCGTTTTCTGCCACACTTTTTCCTTCCCACAGACTTCCCAGTGAGGTGCCTTGATACAGCACTCTGGGAACAGCCTATTCGTTCAGAAATTTCTTTCTGTGTCTTACCCTCTTGCTTGAGGGTGTCAATGATGGCCTTCTGGTCAGCAGTCTTACCCATGATTGCGGTTTTGAGTAATGAACCAGGCTGGGAGTTTTTAAAAGCCTCAGGAATCTTTTGCAGGTGTTTAGAGTTAATTAGTTGATTTAGATGATTAGGTTAATAGCTCGTTTAGAGAACCTTTTCATGATATGCTAATTTTTTGAGATAGGAATTTTGGGTTTTCATGAGCTATATGCCAAAATCATCAATATTAAAACAATAAAAGGCTTGAACTACTTCAGTTGTGTGTAATGAATCTAAAATATATGAAAATCTAATGTTTATCAGTACATTACAGAAAATAATGAACTTTATCACAATATGTTAATTTTTTGAAAAGGACCTGTACTTACCTGCAGACTTTAGGCTCCGTCCACACGAAGCCGGTGCGTTCCCTATCCGATCATTTTTTTTCCTCGTTCTAAAAAAAAATTCCGTAAACACGAAACCACTGAAAACGGTGTAGTATATATGCCAGACCAGTGTGGGGTGCTGTAATTCTGCCATAGAGATACGCTATACACGGAGAAGAAGACTTTGAGCATGCGCATAACCTTGCGCGCTGTATATGAACTAAGAAGAAGAAGACGAAGATGCGAACATTATCACTTGTTGCTCATAACAGTTGCATAGAAGCAAATAGATTTTGCTGTAATAAAGCTATAGGCTTAGTAGCAACACGAACGCAATCATGTAGTCCGCCAATATTGTTGTTGCTGTTACGTGTGACGCAGCCGACACGTGATGTGATGACATCATCGTTTCAAAAAATATACGGATTGGCTGTACACCACGAAACCGCGAGGGCGTCGTTTTCAGATTTATCCACTTTGGGACCCGGTTTCAAAAAATAGCGGATTCAGTCTCCTAAAACGCCGAATCCGTGTGGATGAAACGCCAATACGATAAAAAAATGTATACGCATACAGCGAAACGCGTCTCCGTGTGGACAGGCCCTTAGTTCCAGCCCTGCTCCAACACAGCTGTCTGTAATTATCAAGAGCTACCTAAGAGATTAATTAGCTGGTTCAGGTGTGTTGGATCAGGGTTGGACACCCCAGCTCTAAAGACTGTAATGATGAGTAATGATGCTGAAAATTTAGTTTGAACACAGGAATGAATTACATTTTAAAACATATTCAAATAGAAAGCAGTTATTTAAAAAAGTTCAAATATTTCACAATATTACTGCTTTTGCTGTATTTTGGATCAAAAAAATGGCTTGGTGAGCAGTAGAGACTTCTTTAAAAATATTTAAAATCTTACTGATAAAAACTTTTGACTGGTAGTGTACATAATTAATAAATGTATTTTAACTAACTAACTAAATAAAAAAAGTTGTTAATAGTTAAATAATACGTTTTATTAACTATAATACTTCTAATTATGTTTTCATAGTTCAATTATCTTATTTTCCACATTTTTAATCACCTAGTGACTAGTCATGTACAAACATCTTACTGATACTATGCATGGACTACAGAAGAAAATGAGAAGTGCTTGGTCTAACCTGAGTAGGGTTTAATAACGTTCAGCTCAGAGTAAAGCTCCTTCACAATTTCCGATCTATTTTCAAAGGGACGCTCTGTCACATGACTCTTCCACTTCCTGAATCCAAACTTAAGGAGGACAGAATGACAGCATCAGCATCAACAATCTGCAAAAGTAAACTAGACACATGCAATCCGTGTACATTTACCTTAAAATTATTCGCAAGTTTTTGGGCCTCAACTTCATTTTCAGCACTTAAGGTGGTCTTGCACAGGTTCTCGTCCCTTATTTCTTCACCAAAGCTGCATGCTGGAAAAAAGTTGGAAGCAAAGACAACAAAGGGTAAGTGTCATGTTAGAAAACAAGTACAGAAAAAAAAACACCCTTGCTCTTATGCAAAGTGCGCATGGGGTCTCACTTCTCTGTGGCTGTTTCGGTATGTAGGAGCCATTTGTTTGCAGCAAACAGGAGAAAGTGTGAGCATCGCTGGCTTCTGAGTGAATGTGAGCTACACAAACCCTGTCACAACCTGAACTAACAGGCTGATGACCTCCCTCATGGTCCTCTGGAAGATCTGACGAATGAGACGAAATCATGGCATGGTTTATTATTAAGCATTTGCATCTATTTGGTTTAACTTAATCATATTTTTCAATTCTTAACAGGATAGTTCAATTAAAAATTTAAATTCTGTTATTAATTGCTCACCCTCATGTTGTTCCAAAACAGTAAGTTCATTCGTTCATCTTTAGAACACAAATTAAGATATTTTTGATGAAATCCGAGAGCTTTCTGACTACCACATTCAAGGCCCAGAAAGGTAGTAAGGACATTGTTAAAATAGTCCATGTGACAGCAGTGCTTCAACCTTAATGTTATGAACCTATGACAACAATTTCTTTGCACAAAGTATTCTCATAGCTCCAAAACATTATTGTTGAACCGCTGAAGTCACATGGACGATTTTATCAATGTCCTCTATCTTTCTGGGTCTTAAACGTGTCAGTTGCGTTGCTGTCTATGCAGGGACAGAAAGCTCTCGGATTTCATCAAAAATATCTTCATTTGTGCGCTGAAGATGAACGAAGGTCTTTTTTTGGAACGACATGAGGGCGAGTTAATATTGACATTATTTTCAACGTTTTATTTCAGATCTAGACACAGATATGAAATCTGTCGACAGGAAATACTTGTATAGTTATTGGGGAAGTGTGGAGTGATGCGGTTTCAGAACCGTTTCACAACAGAAACATGACTGGCTGCAAATGCATTAGAAGAAATCATTTTTTGAGAAATCATGAACCATTTAGGTCCAGGATAAATCACATTACAGGTTATAAAAATGCATTAATGTGAAATACAATAGAGAGCCACGCACTATTCATGTCACGTAAATTAATGATCATGTTACATCCATATGCAAATCAAAAGTCCTATTCTTCTGTAATAAAATAACGCGTTGCACTGTTGACATTACAAGTCAGTTGTTTTTCAGTCCTTCGGTTGACACACAGTGGCCTTATTTTGTATCATTGTTTACCTTGCTTGTCTGTGTCGAGTTTTCTTCTTCGCGTCTCTACATTCGTTGTCATTTCAACACATGCTCTGTTCTGTCATTAGACTACAGTCTCGACTGACAGAAAGCTCTTCAGTAATCAGCCTCATGTGATTCAAGCGCACTTACGCCGAACAAGCCTGTTGCCAGATCTCGCTCAGTCTGAAAAAGCAAACACAAAATAAGCAAATCCCTCCACCAAAACAGGTAGAAAGAGGCACTCCTGTTTCTCGATATTTCCAGAACATTCGTACACGATCCGAATCCGTCAGACTTCCTTATGCTTTAATGTAAAATAAACATTAAAAAAACGCAGCACTAAGTCACGTTTAATACGCGGACATGGCAAACCCGTTCAAACCGCTACAGCTACTGGGAAATGTAGTTCTGAAACTTGCACATGAACAAAACAGAGTAATAAAATAACAAACAAAATAATACAATAAAAAAAACGAAAATACATTAAAAGAAACCAAAAAATAAAATAAAAACAAAATGAAATAAAATAAAAAATATAATACAACAAAACAACATATATAATACAACAAAACAAGACAAAATTATAAATTAAAACTAAACTAAATAATAAAATAAAAATAAACTTAAAAAAAACGGGTTTAATACTACACATGGCAACCCCTAAATCGCTAAAGGACTAATGGGAAATGTAGTTCTAAAACTTGAGTATAAATGTTTTCATATGAACAAAACAAAATGATACAAAAAACCCCAACAAAAAATAAAATACAATCTTAAAACCAAAAATAATACAACAAAACAAAAAATATTAAAATAAAACAGCTAAATAAAATAGAAAATTATAATAAAAGGATAAAATAAAAAAATAATACAACCATTTTAAAAAACTAAATACAACAAAACTAAATAAAATATAATAAAATAAAACTAAACAATAAAATAAAATAAATACATATGAACTAAACAATAAAATAAAAACAAAATAAAACAAAAATGTAATACAAAACAAAAAAACAAAATAAAAATAAAACACAACAAAAAAATGATAAAAAAATTAAAATATTAAATACAACTAAACAAAATAATAAAATAACTAAAAAAAAAACAAAAAAAAAAAAAAACTTAAATCACATTTAATACGTAGACCCCGTACAAATTGCTAAGGCTAATGGGAAATATATGAACGTTTTCTTATAAACCAAACAAAATTATTAATAAATAATAGTAAAATAAAACACAAACATAAAAGAACCCCCCCCCCCCAAAATAAAAAAATAAAAACAAATAAAATAAAACTTAACAAAACTGTTGAAAAAAATGTATAATAGAACAAATAAAAAAACGAAACAAAAAAAAATATAAAATAAAATCAACAAAACAATAAAATAAAACTAACTTATACAATAAAACTAAAACTAAAACTAATGCTGCGTTCCAGGCAGCTTTTTGAGCTCGTAAATCACGACTCACGACTTTGTAGCGTTCCAGGCAAGTCACCCCAAACTGCCTGAGCACATTTATTATTATTACATTATTATTCATTTGTTTGCAACGTCATATTGTCCTATAGTCTATTTTTTCACTGTGTACCACTGACATAAACACCGCACCCGTAGGTGCTGACATAGTGGTTTCGCAGGCTATGTCACGTCAGAATTTGGAACTGGGAGTACATCGATCTAGTACGAGTTCACGAGTGGGAAGTCACGGGTTTGACTGCCGTTCGGTGCACTTTCACAGGTAGAAGGTTGGAAAAACACGAGTAACGGGTTGCCTGGAACGTACAAAAAAACCAGAAGCGACACGGCAACCCCATGCAAATCGTTAAGGCTAATGGGAAATGTAGTTCTGAAACTCTGAACATTTTCATTCAGAACAAATTTTCTGGACACTAAACAAATAATAAACAAAGGTTATTAAAAAATACATTTAAATTTAATTTAAATATTTATTTTAAAGGACTTCACAAACCTGACATATTAGTCAGAAAGCATTCCAAAATGAAATCACAACAAATATTAACCTGTGAAGTACCCACTGTTTTATAATTGCCTTATAACATGAAACAAAATTTATTAAATAATACATAGCTGGCCATGTCAATCTCATCATCAAGCATCAGAAAACAAGCATCACAGTACAATCAAAGCACGCATTCTGTAAAAATAAGGTTCCTGGGTCATTACTACATCAGCATAACCTGAATAACCTTCATTTAATGGTAAACTTCACTTGCATTATGCAGCACTGATATAAGAAACACTTATTTTTCAAGGCAGTACGATTTCTAAACACATGCAGAGATGTTATAAGAGTCCTTTCCACCACTAGTCTGAATATCCAAAGCACTTAGTGTGGTCAGAGAAAATATTTGCATTCACTTGGCAAGAAAACGTTTGGCAGTGGAGATGTTCTCAAAGGTTCTCAAACGAGGTCTGTGGTGTTCACAAATGTCTATTACGTCACTGGAAACACCTGAGAGAGTCACTTCTTGAGAGGATACCAATGACCTACCAAATTGACCACCTGCTACCAGTAGATCATCACTGCTCTGCTAAAAAAATTAAAGCTAGCTTGTTAGTGCAGAGCCCTAACATTTAAGTAGGTAAACAAGCTTCAACACATTGAAGAACGGTATATTTGGTAAAAAATGTTCTGTAGGAGGTTATGTGAGGAGTCTGGCCACCTGGGTCTTCACCTCCTCATCTGGGTGGGACAGTAGCAGAGGCAGTTTACGGTGCAGCTGAGAGGAGCCATCCAGAAGAACACAGTACAGAGAGTCCTGCCTCCTCCTCAGAGCTTCAGCCACTTGTGCGGAGGGTCTCCACGCACGCAGGTTACCCACAAAACACAACGAGCGGAGAAGAACTGATGTGCTTGTGCAGCTGTCAAACAACAAAATTAAGGAAGCTGGAGCCTGTGAACAGATTTACAAATAAATGGAGGTGTAAATGTCAATATGCAAAAGCTCTTAAAACTAAGAGAAGTAAATTAAGGGCTGCACAATGAATTAAAAAAAAAAAAAACAAAAAAAAAAAAAACAGAATAGCAACATGGCTTAGTGTGATTAACAAATCAAAAAGATTTTTCAAAGTTATCCTAAGACAAGAACAGGTGTCTAGAACAACTTTGATGAAAGATTTTGATCCACTTCAAATGTTGACTACTGTATACAAGTTTTTCTGAACACTACCTGTTTTCCACCAAAATACATAAAATTATTATTTGTAGGGCTTCACAACAAAAAAACTGCGTATCAGCATATAAAAATTGTGTATCAGCATAAGCAAAACAAAACAAAATAACAAAGACATAAGAAAATAAAATAAAACAAGAAAAGAAAAGGCAAAAAGAAAATACATCAAAACAATAAAATAAAACAAAAAACATAAAAGAAAAATGAAAATCAAACAAAACAAAAAAAGAAAATCAAACAAAACAATAAAACAAACAAAATTAAATAAAACAAACAAACAAAAGCAATATAAAAAAACTAAAAAACTAAATAATAAAATGAAACTAAACTAAATAAAATAAAACAAAAGGAAATTCAACAAAACAATAAAATTAAAACAAAACAAAAGGCAAAAAGAAAATACATCAAAATAAAAGAAAAAAACATAAAAGAAAAATGAAAATCCAACAAAACAAAAAAGAAAACCCAACAAAACAACAAAATAAAAAACTAAATTAAATTAAACAAAAAATACAATAAAACTAAAAAAAACTGAAATAAAGCAGTGAAATTATACAAATTATTATAAAATAATAAAACAAAACATAAAATAGAACAAAAAAGATCAAATTAAAATTAAAATACAAAACAAAACACAAAAATAAAAGAAAACAAAAAATAAAAGAAAACAAAACAAAATAATGAAATAAAAAGAATAATAAAATGGAACAAAACTAAAAAAACAAAATAAACAAAAATAATAATAAATAAACTAAACAATGCTAAACTAAATAATAAAATAACTAAAAAAATAAATACATAAAAACTAAATAAAATAAAACAACAATAAAATAAAACAAAAACAAAACAGTGAAATATTACAATAGTAATATTTTGTTTTGTTTAATATATTATTTAATAGTAATTTAAATATTAAAACAACAACAATAATAATTATTATTTTATTTTCATGTTAAAAATGTTTGGCCAAATTGTAAAGCCCCACACACAAGCACAGTATTTTTTTTTTAATAATCGCAACTGCAATTTTTATCGGAAGAAAAATCACAATAATATTCTTTTCCCAAATACACAAAACAGCACTAAACTAAATCATGACCACAGAGTGGCCTTAAAATAGATATCGGCATCAACAGCAGGCAATGAGAAAAACTAGGACACCTAGCAACCAAGGGGATTATTTACAGATTTATCTATTTATAACCATATTGTGGTGGTATGACAGAACAGTCACTGAAACCTGCTGTACTGGATCTCACCATAGAGCAGAAAGCATAAAAGACATTCTTGTTCACCTGAGCTTGCACAATATCGTCCATCAGATCTGGATTGGAGGACAGATTTACTAGGACCTTCAGGACTTGGATCTGCAGGAACAAATTAAATCTTCAGTACATCTGATTGTGTAAAGAAAGATATCATTCAATATTGTACTCCAAAATCACCTGTAGGACTTCATTGCTCACTACAAGCAGAGATAGGAGAAGGGTAATGGAATTTTTCATCAGGTGCTGGTGATTATCCGTCACTGACAGATTAGTGAGCAATCTGAGCGCTGCCAGCTGAAGGTCAGAGTTCACCGGTGACATCTCAATCATCTGCATCACCGACGGGACATATATCTGAATAGCAACAACAAAAACATGTGTAAACACAGTATCCGAGAAAACAAAAGAAAACCCACATTAAAGGGTTAGTTAATCCAAAAATGAAAATTAGCCTATTATTTACTCACCCTCAAGCTATTTTAGGTGTATATGACTTCCTTCTTTCAAATGAATCTAATTGGAGTGATATTAAGAAATATCCTGGCTCCTTCAAGGTTTATCATGGCAATAGATGGGTGTTTCTCTTCAACAGGTCAAAATAAGTCCAATAAAGTGCATCCATCCATAATAAAAAAGTGCCTTACACGGCTCTAGGGGATCCTGTAGCGAATCGAAAAAAAGAAGCCGCTCTGGAAAAAATATTACATTTTCAATATGTATATTTTTCTTACAAAAACACATCAATTTGCTACAAGAGGCCTTTATTCACCCCCGGAGCCGTGTGAGGCACTTTTTTATTATGGATGGATGCACTTCATTGGACTTGTTTTGGCCTGTTGAAGAGAAACACCCATCTATTGCCATGATAAACCTTGAAGGAGCCAGGATATTTCTTAATATCACTCCAATTAGATTCATTAGATTCATGAAAAGAAACACCTGCCCATTGCCATTAAAAAGCTGGAAAAAACCTGAACAACTTTAAGTAAATAACTAAAATATCCCTAATAATCCTTCAAATTGGTGTGGTTTTAGTATTATTTATATATTTTTATAGCATTTTTAAATGTTAAATTAGCTCTTTAATATTTTATAGTTTTAGCTTATATTTAATTTAATTTGTTTCATTTCCATACAGTTTTATTTTTAATTGCACTTCCTGTTTTAGTCATTTAAAATTACACTCATTCAAGTTTTTTTGTAATATTTTTGTTTCTTGTACTTACATTTTATTTCAGTTTTATTTCAATTACTGAAAATAGTTCAGGTTAACAACACTGATTTGAAACCAGGGTATTATATATTTTTAAAAGATTAAGCTTATTTTAAGCTGGTTCCTGTGATCAAAGCTAAATTTTCAGCATCATTACTCCAGTCTAGAGCTGCACAATTAATCGTTAAAAGATCGCCATCTCGATTCGACCCGACCCCCACACGATCTTAATCCAGCATTTATACGATTCAGCCAATTATATTTTACAAAACTTTCGCTAGCCTAATTACTGCACAGACTGCTGTGAACTGATGCAGTGACAGGTTCGTCGTTCTCTCTAACATTACACAACCATTTAAACTTAATCTTTACTTTATTACATTTAATAAAGATTTAAGATATTAGGCGTCAATCGCTCCCTGTCTCTGACACTATGCTCCGCTGAACTAGGAACCGGATGTTTTTTTTTTCTCTCAACCAAACTCTGTTCCGGATCTGCACAAACAGCATTGCAATTAGAGATGTGTGATATGACTATTTTTGATGTTGGACAATTAAAAGGTCTTTACAATCTGCTTTTGAAGAAATATACTATATTTCGTGCTACAGCGCAAATTCTGTCAGATGCAATTCATGGCGCCTCTTTCTCAATGTACTGTAACGCGGCATTCATTCACATCAAATGATAACTCAGCGGCAGAGTTCCACTCACACAGGGGCGTAATTTCCACTGGGGACACGCTGGGGACAAAATCCCGTCGGTGTCCACCCACTTTCAGATGGTTTTGTTAAAGTAATCTCTTGTATTGTAGAATACACGCTCAGCGCCGCCAAGAGTTTCGTGCGGTCGTTAAAACGAAACCAAAAGTAAAACACGCACCCGCGTTCAAAAGCAATTTTAATACCTTTTTAATAGAGAGCGACTCCCCAATGCGCGCAAATTAGGCTACATAAAATATCTAGGCAGTTATTAGAATGTGGGCTATAATAAGTTGTGTAGACAGCTCTGTATCATGCTTGAAAAATTCGGTCTCCATTTGCACTTTGAATATACCCTGGAAATCCAGAGGTCTCGCAAGAGCACAATTTGAATTGTCTCTGCAAGACACTCTGGCATCGAGCAATGATGCATGTTACTGCATTACATAAGCAGTTCTGGGAACCAATCAAATCGGTGTATCTGATGTAGGCGGGCCAGAGGCGAGCTAAACTGATGACGACAGCGCTCGATGTCCGGAATCATTTAGTAAACATCGAAAGATGGCTACAGATGAACACCAGTTGTTTAAAACGGCTTTGGCCGCTACAATGACGAGTTAGACTTGGCACGCTCGAATCGTTCCTTTGCAAGAAGGACGTTTTTGCTGTTTTGCCGACTGGATACGGCAAGAGTTTAATCTATCAGTTAGCTCCGCTCCTGGATACGTCACACCGTGTATTGTTGTGATTGGTTACATAAAATATTATTTTATTATTTATGTTGATACCGATATCTATTTTAAGGCCACTCTGTGGTCATGATTTAGTTTAGTGCTGTTTTGTGTATTTGGGAAAAGAATATTATTGTGATTTTTCTTCCGATAAAAATTGCAGTTGCGATTATTTAAAAAAAAAAATACTGTGCTTGTGTGTGGGGCTTTACAATTTGGCCAAACATTTTTAACATGAAAATAAAATAATAATTATTATTGTTTAATGGTGATTTTTTTCTTTCCATTATTTTTCATTAAATTTATTTAAATTTAAAGCAAAGTTTATTATGTCTTATTTTACTGCTATTTTACTGCTGTTTGATAACCTAATGTTCAGGGGTAAATCTTCAAAATAAAAAAGTTCTCCAGAATCGTGAGAGAATTGTGATCTTTATTTTAAGCAAAAAAAATCGTGATTCTCATTTTATTCAAAATCGTGCAGCTCTACTCCAGTCCTTCAGACATCATTCTAATATGCTGATTTGCTGTTCAAGAAACATTTATTATTATTATAAATATTTAAAACAGTTAAATACATTTTTTCAGAATTATTAGAAAGATCCAAAGATCAGCATTTATCTTAAAATAAAAGGATTTTGTAACATTATACACTATTCAAAAGCTGGGAGTCAGTATCATTTTTTTTTTTTTTGGAAGTGGTGGTGGGTTGGGAAGAAATTGTAGAAATTAATACATTTACCAAGGATGTTTTAAATTGATCAAAAGATGATAAAGACATTTATATTGTTACACAATATGTTCTTCTGAACTTTCTATTCATCAAAGAAAATTCTACTCAGCTCTTTTCAACATAATAATAAAAAATGTTTTTATTGAGCAGCAAATCATAATATTAGAATGATTTCTAATAGGATTATGTGACTATTTCTAATAGGACATGATGCTAAAAATATAAAAATGTAAAATATTCAAATAGAAAACAGTTATTTTAAATAGTAAAAATATTTCAAAATTGTATTGTTTTTGCTGTACTTTGCATCCAACAAATGCAGGCTTGGTGAGCAAAGGATACTTCTTTCAAAACATTAAAACTTAACTCTTCAAATAACTTTGACTGGTAGTGTATATATATATATAAAAAAAAAAAATACAGTTACAAGCGATAACAATATATTGTGCTCCTCTAAAAAGTACATAACGCAATACCTTCAGCTGTTCTTGATTGCGAATATTCATGCTTAAGTTGTTCATAATGTTTAAAGTCTGAACCCGAGTCTCAGGTGAAGGGTCTGAGAGGAAACCTGCTATGATGTGAAGACCTCCAAATTCTCGCAGAAGATCCTGATGAAGAAAAGCGAAAACTGATCATAAAGCATCATAAAGCACCCGTTTACACTTCTGCAAGTCCAAATGTATCAACACAGTGAGTCTAATACATAATGTCTAGAAGACAGAACATCAGATGACCTGGTTTACAGTGAAGGCAGCAGCATTTCCTAACGTTACGAGAACTTTTCTCCTCTCTTCTGGGTTTGGGCTGCTCTGCAGAAGCGAGAGAAGCATACTCAGATGTCGAGGCTCCAGGCTGGCAGCAGATTTTGAGTGAATATCACCTTGTGAAAAGACAAAAAAACACAGCAAAGAGAAGGTTTGTATGGAGAAGAACCTGGGACAACAAAATGAAGTTGACAAACTGCCTATATTTAATCACTGTAATATGTATAGCTATAAAAACAGCCCACGCACATAGAACTGTCAGTAAGCTAGACTTTTATACATCCTGGAAACCATTTGAATGTCACTTACTTGTTTCAGTATCTGCAGAGGGATCCAAATTATCACTCTTACTGACAACTTTAAATCCAGATACTTTGGCCATCAAGCTCCCAGGCTGAATAGTTACACTTTTAGCAGACTTTTTTCTGTTGACTCCTCCATCTCCTGCGCGACCAAAGACTAGTTTATAAATGCCATATGAGGCTCCGGCTCCTGCTACAATCCCCAACAGAGCCTTCAGGCTGCCGAGGCGGGCTACAACATTATCATCTCCCATTCTGGGATAGGCGCAGGTTTCATAAATACATGTTAACACATGGTCCTTGTCCGGCAGGATAAATACAGATGCAGACAGTTCCTGTTCATAGTCGTCACTGTTTCCTCTGCACGTTGCCGCCTATTGCATCAGTGGACGACCAAAAACGTTTCGCGGAGTGACGTGTTGCCTTCAAAAACGGTTTTTGGCAAAATAAGAAAAATGTACACATCCTCATTCCGTTCAAACGTTTACTTTGCTGGCTCTTAACGCATCGTTTTTCCTTCTGGAGCATCAGTGAGAGTTTGAACCTTCTGTAATAGTTGCATATGAGTCTCTCAGCTCAGTTGTCCTCAGTGTGAAAAGATGAATCACAAAATTATAGTCATTGGCATTCTATAAAAATGGCTAAATTCTATTTTTATGTTTTATTGAAACATAAAAATGTTGTTTACGTAACTATTTGTTGACTTAAAGGACTCGTTCTATCCATTCATCCATTTATATCTATAAACACACAGTTTTTCTTGTTTTATTTATATTTGTAATATTAACTATGTATTTTTGCTATTACTTCCTCCTAGGATTTCTTCTGACTAACCACATGCTTGGGTTACCAAGCGACATGAAGTGTAAATATGAACAGGAGCTGCAGGTGTATCATATTTTTGTTGCATTGACTCCAGGAAATCGTTAAACTACCGCTTAACCTGGAGCTATCGTTTTTATGATGACTTTTTTGCAAGATTCAGATCCAATTATACGAGACTACATGATTAAACATTCACTTCCTCAGATTTACAAGGTGAATTACACAACATGTGTTCTCTAATGAGCTAATGAATTAATAATCCAGTCAAGGAAATAGTCTAAGTGCAGAGTGTTTTATTTTTATTTTAAATGTTGTATTTTTAACATAAATGCTATTCATTTAGAGAATTTTTTTTTTTTTTTTAGATTTAGATGAAATAATGCTACATTTTAAAGATTTTGATGTATTTAAATATTTATTTGTTTTTACATTTAAACAAGGCTTTGCTTGCTGGATTGTGTATCTCATGCCCTGAAGATCCTTTGCACTTTATAGAAGAGAAGATCCAATCAATCCTAAAGGATCAGGATTTTGAGATCTGCTGGTATGTGTTTCTGTATAGTTTTTGACATGTATGGCTCTGTAATGTAAAATCAACCAGCTTTAATACAATAAATAACATTGCTAAAATGTAAACTGTTTCTGAATTCAGGCACACATTTATTGACAAGGACAAACAAATCTCCTCATTGGCAGGAGGCATTGTGTATGATATTTTTGGAAATCCAGAAGACAGCTTGGTAAGATTTTCTTTATATGTGACCCCGGACCACAAAACCAGTCTTAAGTACCATGGGTGTAATACATTGTATGGGTCAAAATGATCAATTTTACTTGTATGCCAAAAATCATTAGGATATAAAGTAAAGATCATATTCCATTAAGATATTTTGTAAATTTCCTACCATAAATATATCAAAACTTAATTTTTGATTAGTAATATGCTTTGCTAAGAACTTCATTCGGACAACTTTAAAGGTGATTTTCTCAATATTTTGATTTTCAGATAGTTGTATCTCAGCCAAATCTTGTCCTTTACTAACAAACAATGCATCAATGGAATGCTTATTTATTCAGCTTTCAGATACTGTATGAATCTCAATTTCAAAAGATTGACCCTTCTGACTGGTTTTGTGGTCCAGGGACACACATATTCTTCATTCAGAGTGAATGAGGGTTGTGCCATCAAATATCCATCTGCTTCAACTCACTTGTTAATTTTCTCTTCTCGTAGTGTATGTCACATTTGTTGGAGAAAGCGTACTTCTGTTATCGCACCAGCCTGACCAAAATGTGTTTCATGTGAGTGTCAAAACTATAGACTCTAAAAGAGTCACAACAGCAAACAAAACCTACCAACAAGGTAAATGTCTGTCTTCTCTAATTTAGGGGTTGGAAGAGTTATATTTCAAAGAAGAAAATGAAGGCTGCCAGACTCGTAGAGAGAATGGAAGAGGCTGAGACGTATCACAAACAGAGACGGATAAAACTGGCTTACATCAAGTGGACAGTGTGGGTTCAGTTTCGCAAACAGAGGCAGAATGGTATACTTGTCTATTATTATTAATATATTACGTCAGGTGAAATTAGGGTTACATGGTATTCAAAGTTGGAATATTCAGAAAATCCAACTATTGAATGTACAGTTGTCAAAAGTTTACATACACCTTACAGAATCTGCAAAATGTAAATTTTTTAACAACAATAAGAGGGATCATACAAAATGCATGTTGTTTTTTATTTAGTGCTGCCCTGAATAAGATATTTCACATAACAGGTATTTACATGTAGTCCACAAGAGAAAATAATAGTTGAATTTATAAAAATGACCCTGTTCTTTTTAGTTTGACCCTGTTTTTTTTGTTTAGTGATAGTTTTTAATGAGTCCCTTGTTTGTCCTGAACAGTTCATCTTCCTGTTGTTCTTCAGAAAAATCCTTCCGGTCCTACAGATCCTTTGGTTTTTCAGCATTTTTTGTGTATTTGTATACCCTTTACACAATTACTGTATGATTTTGAGGACAACCAAGGGAACTATTACAGAAGGTTCAAATGCTCACTGATGCTTCAGAAGGAAAAATGATGCATTAAGAGCTTTTTGAATTTGAAGATTAGGCTAAATTTAACTTATTTTATCTTCTGGGGAACATGTATGTGTCTTCTAAAAATGTATGATATTTAGGCAAAATAAATGTACACATCTCCATTCTGTTCAAAAGTTTACACCCCTGGCCCTTAATGCATCATGTTACCTTCTGAAGCATCAACGAGCGTTTGAATTTTCTGTAATAGTTGCATACAACTCCCTCAGTTGTCCTCAGTGTGAAAAGATGGATCTCAAAATCATAGAGCCATTGTTGGAAAGGATTCAAAGCAGTTTAACTGTTCAGGACAAACAAGAAACTCATTAAACAAATAAAAAGCAACAACTCTAGATCATTCAGGTGACAACACAGTATTACAAATCATATATTTTATATAATTTTATATATTATATCATTTTATTAATTCAACTATTGTTTTCTCTTGTGAATTATACGTCAATGTCTTTTTTTAATGTGAAATATCTCATTCAGGTCAGTACTAAATAAAAAATAACATGCATTTTGTATGTTCCCTTTATTTTGATAAAATAACATTTTGCAGATTGTGCATGGTGTGTGTAAACTTTTGACTTCAACTGTATTTAAACATAATTTGGTTCTCCATTAATTTTCTAACACATAAAGGCATTATATATTTTATCCAGATGCTGTGAGGAAACTTCAAAAAGTGCAGGAGTCTGTTTACTGCAGAAACATCATTACGGCTTGGCGTCGTGTTGTACGGGACGCTAAAAGAGCAAAAGAATATTTCAAGGTAGTTTTTCGAATTAAAAACAATCAGTCAAACAGAAACGCATTGAACTAATGATGTTTAATGATTATGTATGTCTGTGCAGAGACTAGAGAAAGACCTACAAGAGAGTCAAAACTCAGAGATACCGCAGGGCGATGGCCAGGACAGACTATCACTGCTGCCTAACAAGCTGTCTCTTAAGGTATCACTTAAAGCGATAGCTCACCCAAAAATGAGCATTTTGTCACCATTTACTCACCCTAATGTCGTTATAAACTAAACTAAACTAAACTTTCTTTTGTCGAAGATAAGAATAAGATAAGAATGCTGATAATCAAACAGTTGAAGGTCCACATTGACTTCCATAGTATTTCTATCTCTACTATAGAAGTCAATGGGGACCAACAACTGTTTGGTTCTTCAAAATTCTTTAAAATATCTTCTTTTCTGTTCAACATAAGAACGACATGAGGGTGAGTAAATAATGACAAATTTTCATTTTTGGCTGAACTATTTCTTTGACCTCTTATTTTGCTATTAAATAACTGGCAGTAATTTAAGCCAACTAATTCTAATAAACAATTTGCTGCAGATCTTCCAAAGTCTAGGTGTGCGCGACCTGCTGAAATGCTCTCAGGTGTGTCATTCTTGGAAAGCGATCACTCAAAACAGCTCACTGTGGACTGAGGTCAGTGCAGCTTGCTTAAAAACTCTTTAATTCAGCTCTCATGATGCTATATAAGACAGTATAACCTGTAAGATGTGTCTGCAGATTGATTTCTCTCCTGAGGCCAGCTGGATCACAGATCAGACTGTGGAGAGAATACTGCGAGTGCATCGTGTTTATGTGATCTCTGTGAACTTGTGCGGTTGCACCCTGGTGCAGGAGTCGAGTTTTACACGCACCAGTATATTTCCTTTAATCAGCTTTAAAAAGTCATACATTTTTTGATGTAATCAATGAAATGATAAAGATCTTACCTGTGTTTTTTTTTTTGTCTAAGGTCAATGCAGAAATCTTCAAGAACTTGATCTCAGTGAATGCCCACATCTTAATGCAAGTAGAATAAAAACACAATGTGTTTAGGTTTTGCTGCCTTTTTTATGTTTTTAAATCAATCTAACACCTTTTTTTTTTTGTGAACACACTGACAGGATGAAAATATGAAGATGATTTTAGAGGGATGTTGCTCTCTCCTCCATATCAATCTGGCCTTCACTCATATTAGTAATGCCACTATAAGAGTCCTGTCAAGGTACAAACTTCTTACATGTTTCTCAGTTTCTCATACTGTACACATTTCCTCACACTGTATATTTTTATGATGTTTTTGGCATTCATTGTTATTTTAAAGATGCTGTCTGATGCTGCGTTCTCTCAGTCTCGCATACTGTGCAAGTTTCTCAGATAAAGGCTTGCAATATCTGATTAAAGGAAAAGGTTGTCACAGACTCACTTATCTGGACCTCTCCGGTTGTTCTCAGGTGTTGACACGTATAGGACATGAATATTAATATATACAGATGAGGTCAAAAGTTTACATACACCTTGTAGAATCTGCAAAATGCTAATTATTTTGTTAAAATATATACAAAATGCATGTTATTTTTTATTTAGCACTGACCTGAATAAGATATTTCACACAAATTATGTTTACATATAGTCCACAAAAGAAAATAATAGTTGAATTTATAAAAACGACCCTGTTCAAAAGTTTACATACGCTTGATTCTTAATACTGTTTTGAGTCCCTTGTTTGTCCAGAACAGTTAAACTACCCGCTGTTCTTCAGAAAAATCATTCAGGTCCCACAAATTATTTTGTTTTTCAGCATTTTTGTGTATTTGAACCATTTACAACAATGACTGAGCTTTAAATGCTCACTGATGCTTCAGAAGGAAACACGATGCATTAAGAGCATAAATAATTTAACTTATTCTGTCTTTTGGGAAACATGTAAGTGCTTCTGAAGGGCAATACTAAAAAAAGAAAAACTGATGTTTAGGCAAAATAAGAAAAATGTACACATCTTCATTCTGTTCAAAAGTTTTCACCCCTGGCTCTTTATGCATAGTGCTTCCTTCTGGAGCATCAGTGAGCATTTGAACCTTCTGTAATAGTTGCATATGAGTCCCTCAGTTGTCCTCAGTGTGAAAAGATGGATCTCAAAATCACACAGTCCTTGTTGGAAAGGGTTCAAATACACAAAAATGCTGAAAACCAAAGAATTTGTGGGACCTGAAGGATTTTTCTGAAGAACAGCAGGCAGTTTCACTGTTCAGGACAAACAAGGGACTCATGAACAACTATCACTAAACAAAAAAACACAGCTGTGGATCATTCAGGTAACAACACAGTATTAAGAATCAAGTGTATGTAAACTTTTGAACAGGGTCATTTCTATAAATTCAACTATTATTTTCTCTTGTGGACTATATGTAAACGTCTTTTATGTGAAATGTCATATTCAGGTCAGTACTAAATATAAAAAATAACATGCATTTTGTATGATCCCTCTTATTTTGCTAAAATAATTAACATTTTGCAGATTCAGCAAAGGTGTATGCAACCTTTTGACCTCAACTGTAAATTGTGACATTAAAGTTTTTATTTTCTACTGTAAAGATATCCATGGATGGATTTACATATGTCGCTGAAGCTTGCAGCTCACTTCAAAAGATTGTGTTAGATGATCTACCCACCCTGACAGACAACTGCATGCAGGTACATGTTTTATTATATGTTTTATGTACATTAACATCTATTAGACACCAAGTTTAAACTAAATTTCTACTGTTAGTTGATTGGTGATGGATGTTTGTCTTTGCTGCAAGGTCTTAGTGTCTAGATGTCGAAAGTTGACTGCGATTTCCCTGTTGGACTCACCGTATCTATCTGATGTGGCTTTTAAAACAATGGCTGAAGTGATCAGCCTCACTAAGATCCAAATAGAAGGTTTGTTATTAATGTGCCTTAATCATGTGGCATGACTAGAAAAACTAAATTATTAAAACAGAAACTGCTCTGCATTTCAGGTAATAACCGATTGACGGACAGCAGCTTGAAGGCCCTGTGCCGAAGCTCTCTGAAACTCAGTGAGGTCCAGATATCCGACTGCACTCGCATGACGGATGCCAGCTTGAAGTCTTTGGGAAGTCTGACAAAGCTGTGCAACTTAAATATCTCAGGCTGTATCAAGTAAGTAGAAGTAGAATAACTGTGCAGATAATATGAAAAATCATTGTGATTTTTTGCCCATTTTGGTTGCTACCTACAGCAATATATACAATTCTTCCTGTATAATTGATTTTTGTGTAAATGTAACATTTGGGCCCAGTTTTGAATATTTGGATACATTCTTGACATGCATAAAAAAGATTAGTTGCATTTGTTTTTTTCTAGGGTGACTGATATGGGAATCCATTACATCACTGAAGGCCCATCTGCTGTTAAACTGCAAGAGCTTGATCTTTCCTACTGCCCAAAACTTACTGATTTGTTCCTGAAGAGAATAACTCAGAAGTGAAAACATTTTCACACTTAGACACATGTTTTACATAAAATTCTTCATATACAGAGACTGTATGAATGTACTTTTTTCCCCAGATGTAGCAATCTGACCCATCTGCGTGTGTGTTTCTGTGAGAACCTGACAGATAATGGATTTGAGTGTCTGGACAGTTGTGCTTCTCTCATCTCTCTGGACATCACAGGATGCAAAATATATGACAAAGTACACTTAGTATTACACATAACATATTACTTTTACAGCTGTAGTTAATACTGTTATTACATTAAATTTGGACATTTAATCTTTCACAGGGACTAGCAGCCTTGGGAACTAACCACAGTTTGAAAAAACTGACCGCAGCTCAATGTGTTTTTATAACAGATAATGGAATAAAGGTTTGGTTAACCTTTTTTATCACTTCATTGTGCATAAATTTCTGACTTGCAGTGTATTTGCCATATGATTACTCTTTTTGGAAAAGTTCATGTGATGATCTTTTTGTCTTGTGCAGATGTTTTGCCGACAATGTCATCGTCTGGAGCTTTTGGACGTGTGTCAGTGTGTGTGTCTGTCTGATCGTGCGATCAAAGCCCTCTCCTTCTTCTGCAGGACCATTGCCACAGTCAGAATAGCTGGATGCCCTAAAGTACTTCCTTAATTCTGTAATCCTGAAACATTTTTAATAGTGCTGTTCAAACGATTAATCGTGATTAATCGCATCCAAATTAAAAGTTTTTGTTTATATATGTGTGCGTACTGTGTATATTTATTATAAATCTTTATTTTGGATGCGATTAATTGCGATTAATCATTGCCCACCACTAATTTTTAATAAGACATATTTCAAGGTCATCAATCAAATAGAAATTTAACCTTTTACTCAAATTTTTATGCTGATAATTCCTATGGCAAATATTATCAAATATATTTTTAACATATATTTAAAAATACACAAAAAAATACAATATATTTTTTCAGGAAGAACAATGCAATTTGTTTTCTATGCAGTGATTAAAAATCTGCAATGAACATGCTTTACAATGTTCCAAAAAAATTATTAC
>NC_133385.1:9175166-9219605 GCF_049309525.1 Garra rufa
ACTTTCGCTCCGCCTCCCTCACATCCCAGCACCAGTAGGAAAGTCCACAACACCAAACCCCTGACGCTGATTGGTTGGAACACTGTTTGTTTATCTGTGGAATAGTTAACAGCGCCGATTGTTTTTTTGGCATATCTCGGACCCTAGGCTGACCAGAGAGACGCGGTTTTTTCACAGACAATTTATGGGGCAGGCAGCGAGCGGATCGTGAAGAAAGGTCAGCTGAAATTGACACTTTATGTTTTAGGCTAGAAATCGCTGATACAACCTTTAACGCATTTTAATCGCACTTAATTTTGCACTGCGGAATGTTTCTCACTGGATGAGTTTCAGCGGACCGATTATACTGGAGCACCAACTAGCGTTCAGACCAAAGCGACCAAAGGAATGCGCATATCACCGCAGCACATCGAGCCTCAAGTATCACCTCAATGCTTTTACAGAAGGTCTACCTACCTATAGGGTACCTGAATTTCTGAAATGTAGGCTACTATATTTCTAAATATCCCAGTGTTTCCCCTACCATTATCTTAGGGGGGCGCGTTTACAATGTCTCCTCCAAGAAAACACGGACTGGATCGCGGACTCCATTCATAAAAACCGAATTTACTATAGCGTGGAATGCCACGTAAATTCGTCGATTTTTGGATTGATAAATCAAAAGTTCGTCTGTCACTTAATTCAAATCGCGATATGGACTAGTGTCTGTGAAAACTGAAATGCAAAAAGACCGTTTAAATATGAATCCTGCATGTCCCGTTTGCCTCTGTATGTATGAATGGCAGAGACGCCTTTTTTTTTTTTACTGCACGCGTGATGCTCCCGTTAATTTTTTGCATTTGCATCTCACATGAACAGATAGACTCAATCTCCAAAGCTACTGTCAGTGTCACATTTACCGTTTCATTTGAGAAAACTAGCATCATATCATACTTTACACACAGAAACTTCACGGCAACCTGTCAAAATAAAAGTACGGTTTAACATGAAACAGAACAATATTCCTATTTAAATAATAATTGACAAAAAACAATATATATGATGATAAATAAATATAACAACAATATTAACCACTTAATTGTAGAAAAAATACTACGATTATTATTTAAATGTTAAATTATTATTATTTATTGATTTTAAAAGCAAACCTCTGTTTGTTTGCCAAAAATTAAAAAGGTTTATTTTTTCGTTTGATTAAAAATAAATAAATGTTTATGCTTTCATTTGATTATGAGAAAAATTAAAACACAAGAATTTCTTAAAAAAAAAAAAAAAAAAGCAAAAGATTGTAAAGCCCTATTGTTCAAAATGTTAAAATAGAGAGTTTTGGGTTTATTTTTTCACTGAAATAAATGTTTTCGTTATTACACAAAGTAGGGTAAAGTACAGAGAAAAAAAGAATGGAAACCTAGGGGAAACACTGTATCCTATTGCTACAGTTAATGGCAATATTGCACTGGTCTGTTGGACTTGGTTGAACAAAAATAAACAATATTTTGTTGCTTAAGTTTATGTATTCAGTCATTATTCAATGGTATACTAAAAATCCATATGAAAAAACTTACTTCTCACTGTTCTCAGGTCAAATATTTATATGCGATTAAAATGTGATTAATTAATTACAAAGCCTCTAATTAATTAGATTATTTTTTTTAATCGAGTCCCGGCCCTAATATATATATATACACACATTTCCCTAAAACTTTGCATGCTAGTTAAAAATCATGTGACGTGCTTACCAGGTTTTATGCAGTTTTGAGTTTTCGTTTATGCTTTATAGGCTTTTGGGTATATTTCTAAACGAACCCTATTATAGCTTCCCAAAGGGTACATTTTAACATTTTTTTTTTTTTTTTATAATTATTGACCTAGAGAATTGTACTGGTGTTTTTCCAAAAAACCTAGGACTAGTTTGCAAAAGTATTTTTTTTTTTTTTAGTTTTGTTTCATTTGTGACATCTAACAAACCATTTCATTGAAACCAGTGGTTCTAGAGGCAAAGTTTTTTGGAATGAGAAGGTCTGTCGTATGATATGAATAGCTTATGTTGTAACAGCCGGAGTACAGCAGAGCATTACCAGTTGACGCCACACGGTGGCGCCCCCTTTTTATTTTGTCACTGCGTATCACCTTTAACCCCAAGTCGACTTCCTTGACTCCAGTAATGTGGACGGTGGTGAAAGCTACAGACCACGAACGTTCTGTCCGGTTATTATTTTGCCGAAGGTAATAGTTATATGCCGTGAGACCTGGCTTGTATGGTCTGTATCTGAGAATAAATGTGCAATGTGAAAATCCCTCCACTTTGTCTCCTGCCTCGCTATTTTATTTCATTACCGGAGTTGTACTAATAGCTTCGTGGCTTGGCTTCCCTCCATCATCACTTTACAATGTGTAAAAAAAAATGTGCGCAACATACAATCCTTTACGCCATTGAAAAATCGGCCTTCGTTAACTTTGTCTAATAGGTGCTCAAAATTCATCGGCCAATGGCGGTCACATATGTTGAGGTATGCAAATGTCCTTATATACACTTGTGACACTTTGGGCAAAGACCGTGCATACCGATTTTCATGTTGATGTGAAAAACAGCTGCGTAGTTGTAGTCATTTTTATGTTTTTTCTCCTCTTATAGCGCCACCAAGTGGCCAAGCTCTGCAACATTCTTCATGTGACCTCAGATTAAGCTCTTATGTTCTGAATTTGGTGAAGATATTGCCCTGTCCCTTTCGAATGTTTTGGCATCGCTTTGCGACAGGAGGTCGAAACTTTTTTTTGATAATTATTAATATCCACTGGCTCCAATCGGGTGGAAAACCTAGGACTAGTTTGCGAAAGTAGGTTTTTCAAAAAATCTAAAATACCTGAAAAAAATCTTGCAGATCGAATCTGGTGTGTGTTTTGTCTTTTACAGTGTACATACTACAATCCCTCCAAGTTTCAAGTCTCTACGACTGACCATTTGGTTTGCACGATTAGTTTTATGTGGAGATTGCTGATCTCTGGCTATTCTACCATCACACTAGGGTTTCAGCACTATGCGTTTGAACCCTTAATAAAAAATGCATTCAATTAGGTACTCAATCAGGGTAAACGTCACATATTAGCTGACACCATATTTTGTTTATCCAGATGACAGATACAGCAGTGAAGTACCTGACAAGGATTGGTCACTTCCTGAAGGAGCTGGATGTGAGTGGCTGTCCTCTCCTGACCGACCGCACCCCTTCCTTTCTACTGTGCAGCTGTCTGCAGCTGCGGTCCATTAGCATGCTCTACTGCAAGAACATCTCCAAGTATGATTCAGTGGGCCATTTCCCTTACACTCACTAATAATGCCAACACATACTAACAAACTCAGTGCATACAGATATTCATATAAGAGACACTGTAGATACAGTTTGATATGGTTAATCAGAGATATGTTAGTGAAGTGTTGATTTGTACCTTTCTCTTCTCAGACAGGCCGCTCTGAAACTGCAGCGCCGTGTGCAACACTGGAAACACAGTCACGATGACGCCCCCTACAGTCTGGAATAACTATAACAGCGCAACCAGATCTGGACCAACGGGAGAAACTAAGATGGAAGGATGAGGACATTACAAACTGACATTACCAGTCATTACTTACATATTCTACAATTTATTACATTTGACAGGAAATCACTTTCTAAAAATATAACTGGATTTTTAGTTACAAAATACTGAAAAGTGCATTTAAGCAACTGAATAGGCTGTCTGAAAATACCAAATTTTTATAATCAGGATTGACTGTACTTATTTTTATATTTTGTACTTTCCTACTTTGCTGTGCCTAAAGTGAAGACATTTTGTTTGTTAAGTGAGCTCAGTACTGTAGACCCAGCAAGCAATAGCCGTCTGGCTATGTGTAACCCCCTTCTAGCCCAAATAACCTTACATTTGGATACATGTCATTTTTGGGCAAAATAACTCGTGAGATGTATGATATTCTATCATGTAAGCAGTCAACAGCGTTTACAAGGTGTTTGGTTTCATTTCTTTGACATATTCAATGCACACCCTATGCGTAGCCTCGGTTTAGCTCATAGTCAGACCGGCTATTATAGCCCAAGCCCAGAGCCGTAGAAAGAGATTTGTCTTTTGTCTTGTGAATGTAATCATCAAAATTATGGTTTGCTGAAAAAGCTATGAAGTTCCAAAAAAAGAGAGAAAGAGAATAAGAAACACGCTACTGAAATAAAGGGAAACCCATAACATGACGCACACTTCTGCTGAATTTTAAATAAAAACCAAAATGTTTACATAAATCTATCCATGGACTAAACTAGACTATTTTTAATATCACTATCAAAATTCCAACAATTCTTTCTCCTCCTTGCAATTTCCCAGCATTGTAAGGCTACTGAACCTGTCACAGGGTGAATAAGGGAGGTCTGGGTCCAGATGCAGGTGAAGATATTTTAATGAAAATAACAAAATAAACAAACCAAAAGGCCAACACGGCAAACTAAACATAAACTGAACAAAACAAAACAGGGAACAAGGTCTAAGGCCAGGATCAAGAACACAAAAGTACATACAAGACAAAAGACAATGCAGACATGAAGCAGGAGTGAGAAGTGAGTGTTCTTATAGTCCAGATAGTGAACAGATGTGGGTGATCAGTGTTAATGACAAAGACAGGTGAATGCAATCAGGAAGTGCAGTGCAGGAACAGCGACCTCAGGTGGCTGAGGGAAGACCCACAGCCCCGATCATGACAGTACCCCCTCCCTACGGAACGGCTCCCAGACGTTCCCAAAGTCTGGAGGGAGGAGGAACGGAGGAAGGCAACTCAGGGGGAGGGATGGCGGGCCAGGCCCGTGCAGCGGAGTCCCATGGACCGGCCTCGCCGCCCGAGGAACGCGAGCCGGCCCCGTCGCCGCGTCAGGAACAGAGATAGCGGTCTCCGGCGCGTCAGGCACAAAGATAGCGGTCTCCTGCGCGTCAGGCACAAAGATAGCGGTCTCCTGCGCGTCAGGCACAAAGATAGCGGTCACGGCCGCGTCAGGAACCGAGACAGCGGTCGCCTCCGCGTCAGGAACAAAGACAGCGGTCACTTCCGCGTCAGGAACATAGATGGCAGTCAGTGTCGCATCAGGAACAGAGACAGCGGTCGCTTCCGCGTCAGGAACAGAGATGGCAGTCAGTGTCGCATCAGGAACAGAGACAGCGGTCGCTTCCGCGTCAGGAACAGGGAGCGCGGTCGCCTCCGCGTCAGGAACAGAGAGCACGGTCACGACCACCTCAGGCACGGAGATAGCGGACACCGCCGCGTCAGAAACAGAGGGCGTGGTCACCTGCGTGTCAGGAACGGAGTAATGGACACCGCCGTCTCCCCATGGAAGAGCCTCTCCGCCCCCACCGCAAAGCAGGGACGCATCCGCGCAGTCTTGGCCCTACAAGCGTCCATCTCAGCCAGGCAGGCGTAGATAAACTCGAATCGAGCGGCCGACGCCGCCTCAAAAGACATCCCCGCCGTGTCGGGAACAGAGCGGTTGGTCGCCGCCCCCAAACGCGTGTCCGCCGCCAAACAAAAATCCTCCCCGCTGGACCCATCTTTGATGTCTGCATTCTGTCACGGGGTGAATAAGGGAGGTCTGGGTCCAGATGCAGGTGAAGATATTTTAATGAAAATAATAACAAAATAAACAAACCAAAAGGCCAACACGGCAAACTAAACATAAACTGAACCTAAGGCCAGGATCAAGAACACAAAAGTACATACAAGACAAAAGACAATGCAGACATGAAGCAGGAGTGAGAAGTGAGTGTTCTTATAGTCCAGATAGTGAACAGATGTGGGTGATCAGTGTTAATGACAAAGACAGGTGAATGCAATCAGGAAGTGCAGTGCAGGAACAGCGACCTCAGGTGGCTGAGGGAAGACCCACAGCCCCGATCATGACAGAACCTTCTTTAGCACAAACTTCCATCCTTACACACTTTACATAACTTAAATTGTCAACGTAATTTACCCCTAAAAACATATCATTGTCCTTCAGAGCAGCTTTACTTAGTGAAATATGCTGGGTGTTGTGAGTGTTTGGTTTTTGTAGTCCTTCTGAGCCTTTGGAGTTTGTTCTTGTCTTGTTTTTATTCATTAAAGGAGAAGTTCACGTTCACTACACCTTGCACATATGAAATCAAACCAAACATTTATTAATACAAGTTATACATTGTATTAATAAAGCTAACCAGGACAGAAGTAATCTATTTTGATATATTTGTGTAACTTTTATTTAAATGACACAGGCTGTTAATGTCAAGCATGCAGTAAAGTGTATTTGCATAGCAGAACACGTCAATGAAAAGTAGGCACTTTAACAACCTGCTGTCTCTCCCATACATGGTTTTGCTGCCAAACCAGGAGTATTAAAGTTTTTAAAGAAAAATTATAGAAAAATAATATACAATACAATAAAGAGAAAATAAGAGAGGGAATATAAATAAAATTATGGAAAATGGAAGACTATTATGCAAATGACATTCTGCAGATACTGCCGGTGAAGAGAGAGTCTAAGTGACGATGTGGAGGTTAACATGTATGGCGATGCTCATATGCGTCAAAGGTAGGGTCTTACAGGTGCTTCAGACTGATTTGGTAGCCTACTATTTTTACATACTTTCAAACAGAAACTAAAAAACGCTACTGTACACGTCAGAGTTCGAATCTGGTCTGTGTCAAATGGAGATGCTATTTCCCGCTAAACACAATAAAACAAGGACTATAAAAACGAAATACCGTTTATGTAATTGCTAATACGACTCACATAGTGGCACTGACAGTGCCGTTCATGCGCTCCGTTCCTTTTTAAAAAGATTTTGCTATCATTTTATATAACTGCGCTTATTGTTTAGTAAAGATCAATTTTAGATCATATATAATGCTAGGTTTTATAGATACAGAACTCATACTCATAATCGCATCAACATCTAAATTACAGAAACAATGACTAAATGTTTCAAATTATTTTGTCAAAATTTCTTTCACAATGTAGCCTATACACACGTTTCAATATCGTAAAGAAATCGTCTTCTTGTCTGAAGCCTCTAATTACATTTTTACTTGAGTCATATTTCACAGTAAATTTCATTTGTGTGTTTGCCATGACTGTAAACAAAAGCCCTGATGAATGGTTTTAGTTTGATGCTATCCACCTTATTTTTCCTGTGAGAGCAGGCGCGGTCATTTGTAAATTTTATGGGACTGGCTTCCGGGCTCAGCCAGTCCAGTTTTATTTAGCTCTACAAAACAGCTGGTTGTGCTGCTTGATATTGCAAAATGATCTGTCTTACCATATTATTTTAATTTATTATTTATAATAGGGTTTCACAGTCCCAGTTTTGGTGTCCTGTCGCCGACTTGAGCTGTCTCCGGAAATGTCCCTGTTTTACAGCACGTTTCAAAAAATCCGCAAATAGACTGTAAAAGCCCGACCAATTTACCCAGCTGACAGTCTTATGATTTGGATTATTTTCAACAGCAGAGGGCGCAGGTTACTTGGTCGCGCGTTGCTACTGTAGCCATTAGGTGTTATCAAAAGTGGTTATTGGTCACATACTAATATACATGTTGAAGCAAATTAGTACTGTTTGTCTGCACTGTATAACAAGGCATGATAAGGTTGAGGGATTGTTTTGCAAACAATAGGCCAATAAACATTCATGAAACATCAGCCCTCACAACTCCGATATGAATAGAAAAAAAAACCTAATAGGCTATTTTGCAGAAAACACATACTTTGTGGTCAAAATTTGCCTAAAATGCAAAATAATAAGCCTGATTAGGGATAGAAAAGATTAATTTCCAAAAGCATAAACATAACATTTGAAAAGTTTAATTATTTTTAGTAGTTTGTTAATATTTTAGTTTTAGTTCAGAGTTGTGAAAATATTAAATACAGTTTGAAAATAACATGTTAATAAATAGTTTTATTGATATGTTCTCAAATGTGTTTTATTTTTAATGTGTTCTAAAGCCATAATTTTGTTATAATAGCATACTGCTGTTTATGTTTGCTATTTGAAAAAGTTACTATTTACTGTTGTATCTACGGTAAGATTGATCCTTCAAACATCACTAATTATCAATTGTGATATTAATATGTGGAACCCACAACAATAAAAAAAAAACATATTGTCTCTTTTTTAAATTCGTACATAATCACAAAGTGAGATTTTAGTGAAATTTTGACCACTGAACTACGAAATGTCCCGGTTTTCATTTTAGAAATCTGGTCACCTTAATTTATAAGTTTCACCATTTACTGTAAGTTGTTATTCTTCTTGTTATTTCCCTATTGCGGCTAATGAACCGGAAGTCTCGCCCATGGGCTATGTTTCGCATTGAAGAAATAGTGGATAGTGTTATTTGTACTAGTTACCAAGCATCTGCCATGGAGATAGACAGAGAGTTTTATATTATATTGATTTTTGACCACTTTATCACCTTTTGTCCTTTATTGCAAATTCTCTTTCTCATTTGAACGGCAAGAGCCCCTTTCCCTGGATGTCTAGAAAGAATGACACAAAAATGTGTTTGTGATATATGGTCTGATGATTGTGCACCTTGTGTCACTGTGAACAATTTCTCCTTCTTTCCTTAGCTTGTGGCCGTGCCCCTTTATACCCGCGTGTTGTGGGCGGTACAGACGTGCATGAGGGGGCGTGGCCATGGATGGTCAGTCTTCACAGCCCTAAATATAAAGGTCATTTTTGTGGAGGTTCCCTCATCAGCAGTGAATGGGTGTTGTCTGCAGCTCACTGTTTTGCTAGGTTGGATAAACATAAACACCCATTTCCCACAGATATTAAACATTAGCCTTTCAAGTTTTTGTAATATTGTTGTTTTCTTCATTCAGTGTCAAAACGTCCAGCATCCTTGTGTATTTGGGAAGGAAGACACAGCAGGGCGACCACTGGCATGAAATCAGCACAAGCATCAGTACACTCATTATTCACCCTTCCTACAACAGTGACACTTACAACAATGACATTGCTCTCCTGCAGATGTCCTCTTCAGTCAACTTTACCAACTATATTAGACCTGTGTGTTTAGCAGCGGAAAACAGCGACTTCCCTTCTGGCACCAGCAGCTGGATCACAGGCTGGGGACAAATTGCATCTGGAGGTAACACATACACAGTCATACAAACACGTATACGCTAACATCACAAAGTGATGATTTTGTTTGTGTGTCCAGTGATTTTGTCTTACCCGGAGACTCTGCAGGAGACTGCGGTTCCAGTGATAATTAATTCTGAATGTAATAACCTGCTGGGTGCCAACCTCATTACAGACAACATGATATGTGCTGGTTTACTGCAGGGAGGAAAAGACACTTGTCAGGTACAACAACCAATCAGATTATTACAACTCATTTAATAGTGCGTGTACACACATCAGGAAGTTACTTTCTCTGTAGGGAGACTCTGGTGGTCCGATGGTGAGTCAGCAGTGTTCAATGTGGGTTCAGTCTGGTATCATCAGTAGAGGTCATGACTGTGGTCAGCCCAGTGAACCTGGTGTGTACACCCGTGTGTCACAGTATCAGCAATGGATCATCACCTCCATTGGGCAAAACCTCCCAGGATTTGTCACCTTCAACCCCTTAATCTCATGCTCTTCTGCTAGCCAAGGTAAAACCTATATAGCCTTAAACATGCATACAAATTTTTCTTACATTCAGTTGTACTTTGCTTTTTTTTATCTCTGCAGGTTGAGGTATAGATGTATAGACTAGTTGCTTACCCATATTTCCATGAACTGCAATGCAGTACCACTGTAAACAGCCTGCCACAGAACTTCAGCTCATGGATATGATCATCATAGTGTAAAAATACAGTTATTTTAAATTGTAATAATATTTCACAATATTACAATTTTCACCGTATTTGTGATGGAAAAAATGCAGCCCTACAAATGACCCCAAACTGTTAAACAATAGTGTATGTATTCTGTACTATGCATATTGTATACACTTTTACCAAAATGAATAAGTGTTTTAAAATTGAATGGTTTATTTCTTTCTTTTGTACAGTTGTTTCAATCAACTAAGCAGAACTGGCCCACAGCGTAGCACTAAAATGACAAGCAATCTGTTTCAAACATATCACTTAGATACATTCACCCACTCTTCAGTCAAGACGATGTTGCATCTCACTAAAGCTATATGTGAAGTTTCTTATTGGACAGATATATTCAAGATCCAGTATAATCTCCTGTATAAAACCTACAGCAAGGTTCTGTCAGTTCTGTAGCTGGTCCCAGGCACTTCAGTGCAGATTTCAACTTTGAGCTCCGAGTCTGAGGGTCTCAAACCAGCTCTGAGTTTTCAGGTTGACAGCACCTTTTTCAGCAGTGGCTTTGATCCATCGCTCTTCATGTGTGGCATTATTCAAATTAGCTAAATGAATACATACAATGTATTGAATGCATAGAATATGTTAGATAATCAATGTGGTTTAAATAGCCAAATTTTTATGCTTGTGTTTCAGGATAAGATGTAGACTTCAACTGGCTTCAACTCACCTGTGACTGTTGTCTTCCCGTCAGCTGAAGTACGTTTAGTCGTCTCTTGACATGAGCTAACTATCTCTGAGCTAATGTTAACGGAGGTTCCACACAAGTGTACTGCTGCTTTCATAGTGGACGGCACACGCACACACACAGCACCTGGATCGATTATAAACAGAAGTGGTAGAAAACTAGTTTAAAACAAGGGTCAAGTTTTATGAAATGTTCATACTAGGCTCATTACTTAATTTCTTTGGTACCATTTTCTGATTCTGATTTTTACCTTGTTGACTGTGAAGTTCTGCTGTTCCATCTTGGCCCACATATGCATCAATGTTTCCAGCTGCAGTAAACACCTTCAGGGCACCACTTGAGCTGTCTGTGGTGCAAGAAACACATCTTTAGTCTACTAAACTAAATGAGTGACTAATAATCTACTGTTAATTCAGACTGCTAACTTACCAATGACAATGTTTCCTGTTTCACTTTGTACAAGAGCTTCACCTGTAAAACAACCACAATGATATATGTTCTAACTGCACATCAGATTGTTAAAATGAGCCATTGCCCTTCCCCTCACCGTGTACATGGCCAATCTGGATGTTCCCAGAGGAAGTGGACACTGATGTGGATTCACCATAGATGGCCTTCACTTTCAGATCTCCATGTTCTGTGGAGAGATTCATGGTGGTTCCCTGAATTTTCTTGATATCGATATTCTGGAGAACAAAACCTGTGATTTTAACAACAGTTATGACTGTATATCAGGGTTGGAATTAACGAGGGCTTGTGGCAAAAATGCCCCAATAATTCAAGACAGAAGCAAAAAATGCCCCTGCACAGTTAAACAATGTATTACGGCTGTCGCGATTAAAATGGAATGTGAAAATTGTCAATTCACAGAATTACATTTAGATTCACTCACACTACATCCGACTTCATTTATGTGCTGTTTTGTGCACTGTTGAGTCTTATAACCAATCAAATTCCTTTCTGTTGAATTTAGGAATGCATTGACCAATCAGAGGCGCTTAAAAAGCCTAATCATAAACAACACAGTGCAGAAGTGCAGATAAGACGTAAATAAAAGATTGATTTTGTAGTTTCAGTGATTATAATAGGAGTTTTTACAAAACTTGCTCTAGACTTGGCTAACGTCATGGACCGACAAACTAAAATATATATGCGATGTGCCCAAAACAAATATGTTTTATATTGCTTTCTAAATTAATATTAATAATCATTATTACAATATAAAGATCAATAATCTACAATAATGATTTTTGTCATAATATTCCAGCTCCATGAGCTCCTTTTTACATGCATCATTTTGATACAATTTTAAACAGTCTACTGTTATTAACCTAACTAGTTTAAAATATTGATTCAAGTAATTTGGTAATTATAGGAATTTTACATTAAAGACAACATACACCACTAGTCAAAATCTCTTCTGCTCGCCAACCCTGCACTTATTTGATCCAAAGTACAGCAAAAGCAGTAATATTGTGAAATAGTTTTTCAATTTAAAATAACTACTTTATATTTGAATATATTTTTAAATGTAAATTATTTTTTGTGATCAAAGCTAAATTTTCTATCATTACTCAAGTCTTTAGTGTCACATGATCCTTCAGAAAATCAATCTAATACCCTGATTTGTTGTTCAAGAAACATTCTTCATTATTCTAATTATTATTATGTAAAACCAAAGACTATAGAATACCCAAGACTTGTTACTCGTATAGTTGTTATCGTAGATGTGCGGTCAGTACTGTGCATGCGCACTGGCTGATCTAGCCTGAAAAATATGCTTTTTTTAACCCGATTGGAGCACAAGGAACAATATTTAAGAGGCAGTTCTTGTCAGATTTCATTGGTGATTTCAAATATCAAATTTAATTTTAAAGCTTGGTAAACAGCTTTGGAGAATTTGATGTTTCCCCATTCAAAGAGATAGGAGCTGCACTTGCATGCTCAAGAGGCGTTTCAAAGATGGCCGTCAAATGAAATGACTTGCCTTAAAGGGACTTTGTTTAAAACAGCGGAGTACTTTTTTTTCAGTATTCTTTGATGAATAAAAAGATCCAAAGATCAGCATTTATCTGAAATAAAATGCATTTGGAACATTATACACTATACAATTCAAAAGCTTGGAGTCAGTATAATGTTTCTTTTGGAAAGAAATTACAGAAATAATACTTTTATTCAGCAAGGATGCTTTAAATTGATCAAAAGTGATGATTAAGACATTTATAATCTTACAAAAGATTTCTATTTCTGATATATGCTGTTCTTCTGAACTTTCTATTCATCAAAGAAACCTGAAAAAAATCCAACAAAATATTATGTTTTTAACCTAATAAAAATAATTAATGCTTTTTTTGGAGCAGCAAACCAGAATATTTAAGTGATTTCTGAATGATCATGTGACTAGAGTAATGATGCTTAAAATTAATTAATAAAATAAAATAAATTACATTTTAAATATATTCAAATGGAGTTATTTTCTGTAGTAAAAATATATATTTTTTTACTGTTCAAAAACTTTTGACTGGTAGTGAATGGTTTTTATAATGATAAGGTGATTATAAAAAATGCTCTTAAATGTAAAAAAAAATGCCCCTGGAAATCAATTCAAGGGGGGTAAATGTTGCTTCTTAATGGAAGGGAGGGACCCTGCAATATATGTCAAATATTACTTACACTGTCCAAAGATGTGCTGATATCAACATTCCCATGTATGGTCTGAAGTCCAGTGACATTTCCTCCTGTGGACTGAACTTGAATCTCATGACCCTAAACAAAATTAGACACATGATAATAATCCATATTATCACAAACAAATAATCAGGGGTTTGCTTTCTTTTATTTACCACAGAACCCTAACTATTAGCAATTACGGGTACCCACATCCTAAAATTTAAAAAGCATCTAAATATTTAGAAAACCTAACCTAACAAATTGCTGTAAATGTATAAACTATTACTTAGAAAATATTTAGTTTCTATTACATCACTTACTACAGTAATGTTTAGTAGCATACAGTATTTTAATATTATTTTTATTTATTCACTTGCATCTTTTTATTTACAAGTATTTATTTGTATATTTCTCCAAAACATTTCCACAAACCACTTAGTGCACCTTTGCGGCCCCCTGAGGGCCTAGTTTGAAAACCCCTGCATTAAATGATTAAAAAAGCTAATGCATCACCTTGACAGACTTTAGGACACAGTGTCCCTTCTCTGTAAGAACATGGCAGAGGTCACTCTCCATTTTCTGGATCTTCACATTGCCTTTGTCTTTAGTCTTAATGTGGAGATCTGTAAAAATAGACAAGGACTTGAAGGATGCACATGTACTTTAATCAATTTATATTATTACAAATACACTCACTACATGACTTTTACTTATTGTAAATACAGTCACTGAATAGTGAAAGCTCTTCATTTAAAAAAGGTAATTATAAACACATCAATGTTATTAATAAACCAGCAATATATTAATAATAAGTATATGTTTTATTACTATCTTTAAATGCCTGACTACAAATGCTTACCACATTTAATAGGCGCTGTCAGTTCAACAGTGACATTGTTATCCACCTCATCTGCCAAAATCTTAAGTTCATTGCTTTGATCATCATAATGAACATGAAACCTTTCCACATTAGGAGTTTGATTCGCATCTGTAACGTGAACACTAATAAATGCCCGATCAGCCTCAGGGAAAGCATGTGGATCCAGTGATTTTATGGATATATTACAGCCTAAATGACAGTTGACCTTTGTGAAAGGATTAATAAATAATTCCCATTTCTTTATAGGTTTATTCAAGTCTTTAGGAGATGCAGGAGCATCTGAAAAACTTCGGAGAACCTGAGAGAAGAGTCTCGAACATCTCTGCACTGAACCCACACGCACACAGTGACCTAACCGCTGTGTAACTGCAAAAGTAAACATCACTAAAGCTTCACTTACTGTCCACTAAGACTGAACTACACGAGCACGCATGAGAACAAAACGCTAAACGCTACTTGTGTGGAAATGTTTACATCAGAGGGCACTAGTGCAGCGCACAGCAATGACAGCAAACCGGAAGAGGCTCAGAGCGTGAGTAGAATTGTGGGAAGTGAAGTCCATCCACGGTAAAATGAAGTCCAGTCCTGTTCGTGGTACTATAATTAATCTTTTATTAAACTATAACTGTCGTCTGTAATTAAAGATTATAAAAAGATTTAAAAAAGGTTAAAATTACGTACTTGTCTTTATTATTATTATTATTATTATTATTATTATTATTATTATTATTATTATTATTATTATTCATAGTCATAGTTCATAGTCATTACTCATCCTCAAGACCTTAGTTCATCTTCGGAACACAATGTTGAGTAAATTATTGAGTAAATCCGTTTATTTATTTATTTTTCTTTGCGCACAAAACGTGTTCTTGTAGCTTCGTAAAATTGAGATTGAACCACTGATGTCACATGAACTATTTTAGCAATGTCTTTACTACCTTTCTGGGCATGGGAACATTTCAGTTACATTGCTGTCTATGGAGGGTAAGGAAGCTCTCGGATTTCATCAAAAATATCCTCAAAATTTCTTTTTAGAAGAAGAAGAAGAAGAAGAAGAAGAAATTTTACAGGTAAAAATCACAGGTAAAAATAAATCAGCATATTAGAATGATTTATGAAGGATCATGTGACACTTAAGACTGGAGTAATGATGCTGAAAATTCTTTTTTTTTTCTAAAAATTTATTTTTAGAAGAAGAAGAAGAAATTTTAAGGTTAAAATAAAAAAGGTATTTGTGACTTAACTGAATGAATAAAAACAATGCTTAAATAAAATTGAAGAGAGTTAGGACACTATAAACAATTTTTATACACCAAACTAGTAGTCACATTTTTTGTATAGTGCTGTAAAACGATTAATCATGACTTACTTTTAAGTTTTTGTTACACAATACAGTGTGTAAGCTGTATATTTATCTATCTATCTATCTATCTATCTATCTATCTATCTATCTATCTATCTATCTATCTATCTATCTATCTATCTATCTATCTATCTATCTATCTATCTATCTATCTATCTATCTATCTATCTATCTATCTATCTATCCATCTATCTAAATACACACATATGTATGTATTTAAGAAAATATGTTTATATATTTAAAATATTTATTTATAATATCAATTATATTAATACATTAATACATGTACATATTTTCAAAATATATACTGTTTGTGTGTGTGTGTGTGTGTGTGTGTGTGTGTGTGTGTGTGTGTGTGTGTGTGTGTGTGTGTGTGTTAAAATATACACAGTATACACATTATGTAAAGAAAAACCTTTTGTTTGAATGCAGTTAATCGCGATTATTGGTTTGACAGCACTTTTAATTACTTAGCTTTAAGTTAGACGTGATTTAGTTTTTACAATAAAATAACTAACTAACTAACTAACTAACTAACTAATAACTAAGGCTAACTATAAGAATAATATTAGCCTATATTTTAAGATTAAATTAGGGAGACAATAATGGTTTTATTGTGTACCACGTTGCAAACTTCCCATTCTAACGTACCCTATATGTAACCCTCACGGAACCTTTTTACTTTTTTAATCTAATTTTTACATTATTATTGTTTATTAAGCCTGTTTTTTATGTAAACTATATGGTCCCCAAAAGTAGAAGCTGTTTTCACGTTTAACTATCTTTGTGTGGACATTAGGTCCCCAAAATATTGGCAAAACGTGACCCAACCTGTTTTATTAATATCGAGGGTTAGCACTAGAGATGGAATGTACTACTATATTGTAAGTAGCTCATAACTGTCATGTCATTTTGATTTTAAACTCCCAGTGCAGGTCGTTTTGGAGCTGAGCAGACAGAACGTCATTCTAGGGCGGATTTTCCGTCTGTTTTTCTAATAGCTGCGAGCGGCATTATTCATGACACTACCTCACTGCTTGTGTAACAAGTCCTCAATGAAGGCCCAAGGGATCTTATTTTTTTACTCAAAGTGATTCATAATCCTGAAACAAAGGGCCACAGACAAAATTGCTCTCCTGGCCAACTATTGTTATAGTAGTTACACACACGGATGCGATAAATCGTCCAGTAGGTGGCACTCTAGTCATTTCATATAAAGCGAGGTCACAGGTTTACAATAGCGCCTTTTGACAACAAATACAGTGTGTCATATCCTCCTCCACATTAGCTTATGAATTAGTGTTGAGTTATGAGGAGGGATTTAGTATTTGTCCTCACGTTAGGACAGCCAAGTTCAAAATCTAATAAAATGAGGTAAAGCTACACAGAGTTTTTGCCATGCAGATTAGTAAAAAGTGTTATCTATGAGAGGATGTGTATTGTATCTGTATGTCATAGTGTTTCATTCATTTAGCTACACTACTCTCTTTCAGACAGGTAGTGTTACCCGCCTTTTCAAGAAGAGACCATAAAAGAGGAAATTAAAAAGCCTGTCTAGACACCAGCGACTGAGGGTCGAGTCAAGAGCGTTGAGGGTAATCAGAAGGTCATGGTCAAAGTTCACACAGAGCTGATGAAATGGAGACTTCAGAGAAGATACAGCACAAAGAAGAGAGTAAGTTCATATATGACACACATAATAAAACTTTATTATCATGACTGGAACGACAGAAATATTGTCATTTGTACCATTTCTGAGTGTGATCTCCATATAGAAATGTCAAGAAGACAGTCTGAAGGTTTCATAAATGCTGAAACCTAAACCATAATATAAAACAAATCAAGATTCAGCCTGTTGATTGATCATTTGTAACAATAACACTAGAAGTTTACTCACATAGGGATAAAATGAAATGTTGATTGACCTCATTGAACTGGAATACCAAACTGTCTATTGTACTGTGTTCATAGGCTATATATACATGTATCACACAGCAAGTCAGACAATAAGGATAGAGAGACAAATTATGTACATCATACAGTAGTCCGTTATGGCAAGTCACATTCATAGTCATCTTCACTACATAGAAACATACAGGCCTACATTGAATCTGCATCTGCTGTTCACAAAGTCACATGTTCTCTCTCTCTGTATATAGTATATTTTGTGTATGCATATGCAGAATTCCATATATATAAATATATGCATTTGATATATACACTGCCGTTCAAACGTTTGGGATCAGTATGATTTTTTTTTTTTCAAGGGTTCTCTTATGCTCATCAAGGCTGCAAAAATGCAGAAAAAACTGTGATATTGTGAAATATTATTATGGTTTAAAATGAGGGGTTTCTATTTTAATATTATTTAAAATATAATTTATTCCTGTGATGCAAAGCTGAATTTTCAGCATCATTACTCCAGTCTTAAGTGTCACATGATCCTTCAGAAATCATTCTAATATGCTGATTTATTTTTACCTGTGATACTTCAGGATTCTTTGAGGAATAAAAAGTTAAAAAGAACAGCGTTTATTAAAAATATAAATCTTTCCTAACAATCCAAGTCTCTGCTAACACATCCTTGGTGATTAAAAGTATTAATTTCTTAAAAAAAAAAAAAAAAAAGACTGACCACAAACGTTTAAACAGTAGTTTATATTGTTAGAATATATTTCTGTTTTAAATAAATGCTGTTCTTTTAAATTTAAAACTAAAGAATACTGAAAAAAGTATCACAGCTTCCAACTAAATATTAAGCAGCACAGCTGTTGGTAATAAATCAGCATATTAGAATTTCTGAAAGATCATGTGACTGAAGACTGCAGTAATGATGCTAAAAATTCAGCTTTGCATCTCAGAAATAAATTACATTTTAACATATATACATATATATAGAAAACTGTTATTTTACATTGAAATAATATTTCACAATATTGCAAGATTTTTAATCAAATAAATGCAGCCTTGATGAGCATAAGAAACTTCTTAAAAACATTCAAAATCTTACTGATCCCAAACTTTTGAACAGCAGTATATATATATGTATATACATATATGATTGAATATTTTGTACACTCAATCAGTGGTGAAAATGTGAAAAAGCTGTGCAGATTCCATGTGAGCCTTTAGTATGTTCGCTTTGACACTAAACTTAAGCAGATTATATAAAAATATAGAAGAACTACGGAAGAAATCTTGTCAGAAAGATTCAAATGGCCAGGACAGGAAACAATCATCTGAACATAAGTAAACAAAGAGAATCTTATCATTCATATCGGTCTGAATCGGACGTACAGGCCTCACAAGAACATTTTCAGATCGGAAGTTCCTCAAAGCATCGTCATACGTCACGCGAGTCCAGTGTTCTCCTGATAACTTCATTATGCTGCGCTCAGTTCATAGTACGAAGGCATGCACAACGTTTTATTACATTTTTCACAGAAAATAAATCGGTCAACGTACTGTACGCTCAGGTTACGTCGGAGAACACAAGTTGAGACATCTTGAAGTCGTCTGCCGTAAGCATAAATGAATCAGATGGTCACAGACTGCAAGAATCATCCTACAGATGAAACGTTAATGGGATGCCTCTGTCCCAAGAGATCGGGACCATCTCATGCTCGACTGGAGAACCTTAACTCCACAGGTCACGGCTCATCATAATCTATTTACAGCGATTAAGGGAAAAAGTCTTTCACAGTGTCCTTGGGCCGCTTTCCTCCTCCTATAATGATGAAAGCCGTCCCTGGCAGCCAGTCCAGTGTGTTTCGTGAACAGCAATGGCTTTGTGTTTTTTTGTTGTTCTCCTCTCCCTCCCTCTGTCTGGTCTCTCTCTCTTTCAGGTGCAGCAGTCACGGTCCAGGTTACTCTGAGAGGAGATGAGAGAGGGGTAGGGCGTCATCTTATCGATGTTGACGTAGGTGGTGTTGAGGAGGATGTAGTGCTCGCCGCTGAAGCTGGAGAAGATGGCGGCGATGCGGGACACGAGCTCTGAGAAGGTGGGCCGTCGCTCGGGTTTGGGGTGCCAGCACTCGATCATGACATTGTATCTACAAAGAATAGTGAAAAATGTAAATCAAAATTCATAAATTTTACTTTCTTAACAGAAGCCTCATTGTGCCGAGCCAACAAAGTTTTCAAATGTCATTAATTATTTAAAGGGATAGTTCAGCCAAAACTAAAAGTTCTGTCATTGATTACTCACCCTCATGTCGTCCCAAACCCATAAGACCTTCGTTCATCTTCGGAAAACAAGTTAAAATATTTTTGAAGAAATTTAAGAGCTTTCTGACCCTGCATAGACAGCAATGCAACTGACATGTTCAAGACCCATAATACTTCATTCTTAATACTGTGTTGTTACCTGAATGATCCACAGCTGTGTTTTAGTTTAGTTATCGTTGTTCATGAGTCCCTTGTTAGTCCTGAACAGTCAAACTGCCTGCTGTTCATTAGAAAAATCCTTCAGGTCCCACAAATTGTTTGGTTTTCCAGCACTTTTGTGTATTTGAACCCTTTCCAAAAATGACTGTATGATTTTGAGATCCATATTTTCACACTGAGGACAACCGAGGGACTATTGCAACTATTACAGAAGATTCAAATGCTCACTGATGCTTTAGAAGGAAAAACCATGCATTAGGAGCCGAGGATGAAATCAGTTTGAATTTGAAGGTCAGAGTAAATTTGACTTATTTTGTCTTCTGGGAAACATGTAACCTTCTGTAGCCTCTGAAGGGCAGTACTAAATGAAAAAAATATGATATTTAGGCAAAATAAGAAAAATGCACATATCTTCAATCTGTTCAAAAGTTTTCACCACCAGCACTTAATGCCTCGTGTTTCCTTTTTTATAAAAAATATTTATATTTATGTGAAATATCTTATCCAGGTCAGTACTAAATAAACAACATGCATTTTGTATGATCCCTTTTATGTTGGTAAAATATTTACCATTTTGCAGATTCTGAAAGGAGATGTTAACTTTTGACCTCAACTGTACTAGCAAAATGAGGGTTCATATCATAAAAGTTTTTAAAACTCTGCTCTGTTCTTTCACATCCGTGTCTTTATTTTTTTTATACTGCTTGTGCACAGTTTCACTGGGGATAAATAGACGCATAATCGCTTACTTTATTTCCTCTTGTGTTTACTTCTGTATGACAGTGTTGCCAACTCCCACAGAATTACTTTTCCACTGTTGCCACATTTCAACTGTTTTCAACTCTGTGGGTTTATGCACTAATCCCGTCCCCCATGGAACGTTCTTGGGCTGTTTTTGGACTAGTTTTAAGAAGCAATTGAGTGGATTTTGAATTGATTGTGAATACGTGGCAACCTGTTCGTATTGTCTTTTTGTGCACACAAGTCAGTTCAAAACCTTGATCTGTTCACATTGGAAATCTGATATTGGCCACATTTAAAATAAGAGTGTAAACAGCTATTGATCATGTGACATCAATGGTTCAACTTTAATTTGCGATGTTACAAGAATACTTTTCGTGCACAAAGAAAACAAAAATAACAAGAGAATGAATTGGAAGAGAAGAAATTGTTGAATAAAGTTGTTATTTTTGTTTTTCTTTGTGCATAAAAAATATTCAGAACATTAAGGTTGAACCCTTGATGTCACACGGACTGTTTTAACGATGTCCTTACTACCTTTCAAGGTCTTGAACATGTTAGTTCCATTGCTGTTCATGCAGGGTCAGAAAGCTCTCGGATTTCATCAAACATATCTAAATTTGTGTTCCGAAGATGAATGAAGATCTTACAGGTTTGGAATGACATGAGGGTGAGTAATTAATGACAGAATTTTCATTTTTGGGCGAACTGTGCCATTATTATTAAAAAAAAAAGGATCTTTTGCTCACCACAGCTACATTTACTGGAACAAAAATACAGCAAAAACAGTAATACTGTGAAATATTATTACTATTTTAAAGCACCTGCTTTCTTCTTTTATATAATTTAAAATTGAATTTTTTCCTGTGAAGCGAAGCTGAATTTTCAGCATCATTACTTTAGTCTTTAGTGTCACATGATCCTTCAGAAATCATTCTAATATGCAAATTTGGTGCTCAAATTTGTAGATAACACATTTATTTTTTTGTAATTTTGTAAGCATTGAAGTATTTACTATTCACTGACCCCAACATTTTAAAAAGTAATGTAGTTTTAAATACTTATATTCATTTTTCAGTCAATTCTGATTCATTTGAGCTGAGAATCACAAGTGTAATGTAAGTCATCCTACTTCTCCATTTTCCATCCCAGCTGTTTGCTTTGGCAGTTCAAAACACGGTTGCCTTGAAATTTATAACCTTCGGTGCAAACTTTCATCGCATTTCAGAACGACTTTCCATTGTTTGTCCTGCAATAGTCTGCTGAGCAGAGGCACGAAGACCTGGGAGGACTGGCTCTTTGTGCCGTCCATGAGGGAAGGGAGTGATGACCCACATATCTCTGTTCAGAGCCACGGCTGGATATTAGACGGCAGCGTGTGAAGAATGTTTGGAGGTTGACTCATATCATTCAGGCAGGGTGGGGAGTCGATGTGTGCTGAACTCAGGTAGTCATGCAGAGCTGAGTTGGCCAAGAGTTTTGATGAACTACTACTGCTTGACTGAATCTGCGGGTGCTTAACAATAGCTCTCTGTTTTACGCTCGTGTTGACGCACTCCCCCTTTGGAGTGCCGCGCGGTGGTCATAATGAAGGACCAAGTGTGTGTCATGTGGGTGTGTATGTGTGTGTGTGTGTGTGTGTGTGTGTGTGTGTGTGCACTTACAGTGCGTCCGGGCAGAACTCTGGCTGTAACAGTCTTCGTCCTTGCAGGAGGAAGATAGTGATGTCGAAGGAGTTCACATCGGAGTAAGGCGGGGCGCCCCGGGTCATGAGTTCCCACAGCAACACGCCGAACGACCACTGCGTGAAGATCAGATTCAAAACAATGAGTCATGAGGACGGCAAGTGTGCACCTATCAAAACAAGTGAACTTTGGGTGGCTCCAACACTGTCATTTGTTGGAGGCCAACAAAAAGGGAAACAAAGCACAGGGAAGCTGAACTCATAAATCCATTTAAGGCAACAGTCAGGTCAGTATTTGGGAAATGTTGGGAATGGATTTTCCCCAAAAGTGTCCACATGTAGTCATCAATTTTATCTGAAACGCAGGTAGGTTCGAAAACAGGACGTGAGTCACGATACACCTTGAGTCTGACATGTGTGTGCATGCATGAGTCAGTGTGATAGAGAAAGATTCTGCACAAATATTGTCAAAGTGACCCAGGGTCCACAATTTGTTCAAAGACTGGCTAGCTTTTGAAATATTGGCATCAGAAGAAAATGGAATTGGACCATTTGATTGATTGATTTGAGTGCATATAATGTCCAAAATTGATATTTGAGTTTGATTTGAATATTTAAGCATACTTTTGATACCCCAAAAAAATATTTGATTATTTATACTGCTTATAAAAGCCAAAAATATTCAATTTGGTCATTTAAACATATTTTAAAACAGAACATTTTACAGATTTTTTTTTCTCTCAGAATTGTGATACAAACTTGCAATTCTCACTTTTTTCTCAGAATTGGGAGTTATAAACTCAAAATTGCAAGAAATAAAGTCAAAATTACGAGACCAAAACTCACAGTCCTGACTTCTTCTTTTGTAAATGCAAGTTTATCTTAGAATTGCAAGTTTATATGTTGCAATTCTGACTTTTTTCTTGCAAATGCATTTGTACCTCGCAATTCTGACTTTTTGTCTCGCAATAGTGTTTGCATCTTTCAATTCTTACTTTTTTCTTGCAATAGTGAGTTTATATCTCACAATTCTGACTTTATTTCTCGCAACAGGGAGTTTATATCTTGCTATTCTGAATTTTTTTTCTCGCAATTTCTACTTTTTTCTTGAGTTTGTACCTCGCAATTCAGATTTTTTTCTTGCAATTTCAAGTTTATAACTCAGAATTCTGAGTTTTTTCTAGCAAATGCGAGTTTGTACCATGCAAATTCTGACTTTTTTCTTGCAATAGTGAGTTTATATCTCACAATTCTGACTTTTTTCTCTCACAATAGTGAGTTTGTATGTTGCAATTCTGACTTTTTTCCTGCAATAACGGGTTTATATCTTGCAATTCTGAAATTTTTCTTGCAACAGTGAGTTTATATCTCGCAATTCTGAATTTTTTCTTGCAATTGCAAATTTATAACTCACAATTCTGAATTTCTTCTCGCAATAGTGAATTTATATCTTGCAATTTCTACTTTTTTCTTGAGCTTGTACCTCGCAATTCAGATTTTATAACTCAGAATTCTGACTTTTTTCTTGCAAATGCAAGTTTGTACCATGCAAATTCTGACTTTTTTTGCAATAGCAAGTTTATATCTCACATTCTAACTTTCTCACAATAGCGAGTGTATATCGCAATTCTAACTTTTTTCTTGCAATTCTAAATTACGAGTTTATATCTCACAATTCTGACTTAACTTGCAATTGCGTGTTATTAATGCAATTTTGAGAAAAATTCAGAACTGCGTCTTTTTTTCTCAATTCTAAGAAAAAAGTCAGAATTGCAAGTTTGTATCACACAGTTGTGATAAAAAGGTCAGAATTGTGAGATAAAAATCATATTCAGAACACAAATTAAGATATTTTTTATTAAATCAGCGAGCTTTCTGACTCTGCATCACAAGCAACACAACTGACACGTTTAAGGCCCAGAAAGGTATTAAGGACATCATTAAAATAGTCCATGTGACATCAGTGGTTCAAACATAATTTTATGAAGTTACGAGAATACTTGTTAAATAAAGTTTATATTTTTGTTTTCTTTGTGCACATAAAGTATTCTTGTAGTTTCATAAAAGTATGTTTGAACCACTAATTTCACATGGACTATTTTAATGTTGTCCTTACTACCTTTATGGGCCTTAAATGTGTCAGTTGCGTTTCTGTCTATGCAGGGTCAGAATTCTCTCGAATTTTATCAAAAATATCTTAATTTGTGTTTCGAAGATGAACCAAGTTCTTACGGGTTTGGAGGGTAAGTCATGACAGAATTTTCATTTTTGGGTGAACTATCCCTTTAAGGATACCATTTCAAACTGTGATTGAGATACTCACCACATCAGATTTGGTGGTGAACTTGTGCGTCTGCAGGCTTTCTAATGCCATCCATTTGACGGGCAGCTTGACCCCGTGCTTGTTGTGCACGCTGTAGTATTCTTTATCATAGACGTCTCTGGCCAGACCAAAATCAGCCACCTTTACTGTGTAGCTCTCATCCAGCCTAAGAGGGATGTTACAAAATATGTAAAAAAATAATACTGTACATACTGTACAATATTTAAAAACACTGTTGGGTAATTTGTTGAAAAACTCACATGCAGTTTCTGGCCGCAAGGTCTCTGTGTACAAACTTCTTGCTGGCGAGATATTCCATTCCTTTAGCCACCTGCAGCCCGAAACCCATCAGGTCCTTCACTGTGGGGTTCTGTGAGAATGAAAACAAGCACTCCATTTAAAAACAATAATGATAAAAACAGCACAGCACTTCACCACCTGTTTAATTTCATTTTTTTCATCTTTATTATCCTTTAAACAGCCATGAAGCTACAGTCTGACACTGAAAGACATTCAGATGCTGCCACAACATACGTGAGTTTCATCTCTGATGAAGTTGCGTAGATCTCCATGCTTCATGTACGGCAACACAACGAGAGGCGAGCCCTCGCTGGGCAGGCAGATTCCCAGCAGAGAAAGCACATTAGGATGGCTGAAGTCTTTCATAATGATGCCCTCCTTGAGGAACTGGGACACCTCTTCTATATCGGTGATTCCTGGGACATAAATGGACAAGAACAGTCTCAGAAGTTCAAAGATCACCACAGTGGTTTTTGGTATCACCCCCAGCCTAGATTTACACGTGCAAAACGACTCTTTTAAAATCTATCCTGCTATACGTTTTCTGAGTTGGCAATAAACCTGCCAAATTGTCAGTGAACCATTCACCACGACTTATAAATTATCCCCAACACTATCGAGTGTTTTATCACACACGGCCTGATATTTCACCCGGGAGGTTTCGGTATAGAGACTTAATCTGCTGTGACATGACCGCACCGTTACTAGCTGAGCTCTGAGATTCTGTTGGTGCTGCCATTTTAGCTGCGCCTCCCTTAATCTTGTTGGTGGAGCTTTCACATTTTGAGGAGATTAAACAGATGTTTAGCCCTTCACTGAGAGAAAGAGAGGCTTATGGGTAGACAAAAAAGAAAAGGCCTGTGTGTACATGTCTTACAGTAGACTGATCCTGAGCAATGAAGCATCCCACGCTACACTGACTGCTGTCAGAGTAGCTTAGGATCCACAAAAGTCCAAAACTGATCTGGGAACAGCCCTTAAGTAGTCAATCAATTCTTCATTATTTATTTATAACAACTTAATGATTCTTTGATGTGATTAATATATGAATGCACCAGGGTTGTTATAGTTAGCTAAAACCACAAAAACAAAATCATGAAATGTTAAATTAAATAGTTTTTTTTGCTAGTTTACAACTAGTTTGAACTAGTTTTATTTTTCCCCCCGATGTACTAAAATAGCTAAATCTGAACTAAAATGAAAACAAAAAATAAACATTTTTTAAAAGCCAAAAACGACATAAATAAAATTAAAATTACAACTTAAAATGAAAATGGAAAATATAAAAATAAAATCTAAAATATTTAAAATATTAATAGAAACTCTAAAATTCACATAAATACACCCCTTTGTCAAAAAGTTGAAAGTAAAAAGATGATATAAAACATTATTACACTGAGAGTCAAGTTAAGGGTCAAAGATGTTAAGATGTCCACATCAAAAGAAATTTACAAAAGTGTCCATAGAAAGCACATTAAATGTAAGTTAAGTTAACGTCTTAACTTTTTATATTTCAAATAAGTTTTCTGAAGAATGAACGACCCAGGTTACGTATGTAACCCAGGTTCCCTGAGGGAACGAAAGCTGCGTCAAGCGCTATGGGGAACGCCATTGGCGAACCACGCTCTGAATATCGTGTGTCTAACCAATCCGAAGGAGGGCGTGAAGTCACAGACGGGGTGACGTAAGCGACCAGGAAGTATAAAAGCACATGCGACGGAGCCGGCGTCAGCTTTCTAGGAATACAGCAAGCGCTCCAGGGACGCCGGAATTGTGGCCCTTGACGCAGCTTTCGTTCCCTCAGGGAACCTGGGTTACATACGTAACCTGGGTCGTTCCCTTCCGGAAACTCAGCTGCGTCAAGTGCTATGGGGAACGAGTATACCCACGCCTCCAGAATTCCAAGTCCCTGTCTGGGAACAGTGGAACAAGGGGTGAAAAAGGATGAGCCTGGTGAACAAGCCAGGACACGAAAGTAAGGTCTCTGCCTGGGGAAATTGCCAGGACAAGAGCTGTAATACACCTCTGTCTGGAGAAATGCCAGAACAAGAGGAAAAAATCTTCTGTCTAAGTTATGACGAGAGGACGGAAGAACCAGGAGTAACCCTGAGGTCAAGGTCGTAAAACCTGACAAAGGTGAGAGGTGTGGACCATCCCGCAGTGTTGCAGATGTCCTGAATCGGAACACCTGCCAGAAGGGCCTCCAAGGCAGCCATGCCTCGGGTTGAGTGAGCCTTAACCCCCAGAGGACTCATAAGCAGTAGAGATGGCATCTACGATCCATCTACTGATAATAGGCTTAGAAGCGGGGCACCCCCTCTTAGGGGGGCCATAACAAACGAAAAGTTGCTCCGTCTTACGCCACAGGGCAGCTCTGTGGACGTATGTGTCCAATGTTCACACTGAACACATACAGTTATACTTCTGCTGGTCAGGCTCCAAGAATGGAGGAGGATAGAAGGCCTGGAGTACGACGGGCTGTGGTGTAGATGTAGGGACCTTGGGAACATACCCTGCACGGGGGTAAAGGAATGCTTTGGCCAGACCGGGCGCAAAGTCTAAATAAGAAGGGGCCACTGACAAGGCCTGAAGGTCACCAACTCTTTTTAAAGAAGAGAGAGCAAGTAGTAGAGCAGTCTTGATCGTGAGCATGCGATCAGAGACTTCCTCTATAGGTTCGAAGGGTGGCCTACAGAGGGCTTCAAGCACCACAGCGAGGTTCCAAGTAGGTACTCGGGGGCGTACCCGAGGTCTCAACCTTAGTGTACCGCGGAGGAAACAAATCACTAAGGGGTCTTTACCCACAGTCAGTCCCCCAATAGGTGAGTGGTAGGCCGAGAGTGCCACCACATAAACCTTAAGGGTGAAATGAGTTAGCCCTGTAGAGAAGCGTGTCTGCAGGAACTCCAGAACTGTACCAATCGGGCAGTTGACTGGGTCTAACTGGCGGTCTCTACACCAGGAGGAAAAAAGTTTCCATTTCAGGGCATAAAGTTTCCTCGTAGAGGGAGCTCTAGAATGAAGGATGGTCTCAACAACCTCAGTTGAGAGACCCGAAGCAACGAGTTGTGCCCCCTCAGGGGCCACACCCATAGCCTCCACATTTCTGGGCGGGGATGCAGAATGGAGCCGCCCGCTTGAGAGAGAAGGTCCCTCCTGATCGGGATTTCCCATGGAGTGCCGTCTAGGAGGGAGATCAGGTCTGAGAACCACGTTCGACCTGGCCAGAACGGGGCTACCAAGAGTAGCTGGACCCCGTCCCGGCGCACTCTTTCTAGAACTCCCGGGAGCAGAGCAATCGGGGGAAAGGCGTACAGACGTAGTCTCGGCCACGTCTGTACCATAGCGTCCAGTCCCAGAGGAGCTGGAGGAACTAGAGAGTACCAGAGGGGACATTGCGATGTCTTCTGAGTCGCAAAGAGGTCCACCTGGGCTTGACTGAAAATACTCCAAATCTGCTTCACCACCTCGGGGGGTGAAGCATCCATTCCCCGGGCCTTGGCCCCTGCCTCGACAGGATGTCTGCTCCCACATTCATGTGGCCAGGGATATGAACCGCTCTTAGTGATAGCAGTTTGCCTTGGCACCACAAGAGAATCTGGTACGCCAGTTTGAACAACGGCCGTGAGCGCAGACCCCCTTGGTGGTTGATGTAGTACACAACCGCTGTGCTGTCGGTGCGTACGAGCACATGACGGTTCCGAAGGTCTGGGAGGAAGTGTTTTAAAGCTCGAAACACGGCCAGCATCTCCAAGCAGTTGATGTGCCAAAGGAGATGGCGGCCTGTCCACAGACCGCGGGCTGAGCGGCCACTCATGACCGCCCCCCAACCAGTGAGGGATGGGTCTGTCGTTAGCGTTACGCGGCGGCAAGGAGCTCCCAGCACTAGGCCCTGGGAAAGGAACCAGGGTTTCTTCCACATGTCTAAGGCACGTAAGCAGCGCCGCGTGACCTTGATTGTGCGGAACGGATTTCCCCTCGGGGAAAAACCCCTGGTTTTGAGCCACCACTGTAGGGGCCTCATGTGCAGTAGTCCAAGAGGTATCACATTGGAGGCTGCTGCCATCAGACCCAAAAGTACTTGAAACTGTTTAACAGTGAGTAACTGGCCTAGTCTGATCCCTCTGACTGCTGTGAGAATCGACTCGATCCGAGCGGGTGACATTCGTGCCTGCATCGTGGTCGATTCCCACACTACACCTAGAAGTGGTTCTCTGTAATGGAGATAGCACACTTTTCTTGGCATTCAGTCTCAACCCCAAATTTTTCATGTGAGCAAGAACAACATCTCGATGTTGGACCGCTAACTGTTCTGTCTGAGCCAAAATCAGCCAGTCGTTGATATAGTTCAAAATGCGGATGCCCTGGAGTCTCAGAGGAGCCAGAGCAGCATCCACACACTTTGTGAATGTGCGGGGTGAGAGGGCTAGGCCGAAGGGAAGCACCCGATATTGGTAAGCTTTGCCCCTGAAAGCACCTCAGTCCCGTTACGTTGCCGGGCGGAGATACATGAGGTATGGGCTCGCTGGAGACTGCCGCGCCCTGTAACACTGGCAGGGGTGGCTGACAGATCTCCTGAGGGCCCCGGGGGGAGACGGACACCGTGTAATGTGGTGCGATCCGCTCGTCCCTGAGAGGGGCTGCCCTCAATGACCCTGACGCATAATTGTCAGGGTCTCTTGGCCGAGGACCTCCTAGACTGAAGGACGACCCTTAGGTCGGGCCTAGTCTTGGAGGTCCCTGGCCCAGAGCGCTCTGTTTTTGTACCTGGCGATACGAGGAGCTCGTACACAGCTGAGGCTGCTCCCGCCCAGCAGCCTCGGAGAAAATAACGCAGCGAGGGAGGTACCGCTGAAACGCCGCCGCTTGCTTGCGAGCCTCCTGGTATCTGCTGACGACTGAGTCTACTGCGTCGCCAAACAGACCAGAAGGCTGCAGCGAGGCGTCGAGGAGGAAGACCCTGTCCTTCTCTTTCATGTCAGACAGGGTCAACCACAGATGTCTCTCCGCGGCTACCAGGGCTGCCATAGACCGCCCAACTGCACGGGCGGTCTCCTTGGTAGCGCGGTACGACGCAGCTCTAAAACGTCAATTTCCTCACCGTCATTAAGGTCCTTCTGCAGGTCCGCTTGATATGCCTGCAACACCGCCATGGTGTGCAGGCAGGCGCCAGCTTGACCTGCTGCCGTGTACGCCTTGCCAACCAGCGCTGAAGATGTTCGCAGCGGCTTGGAAGGCAAGGACGGAGCCTTTAAAGATGATGCCAGTCCAGGTGATAAATAGCTGGCGAGTGTTTGCTCAGCTCGTGGCATCATCTTATAGCCGTTCTCGTCGAGCCCCACCACATTGCCATAATAATCAGAGGCGGGGACAAACAGACGAGACGAGAACGGCTTCCCCCATGATCTCGACACCTCAGTGTGGAGATCGGTGAAGAAGGGAAGGCTCCGTCTTGAAGGTGGTTGTTTTGTCCGCAGGAAGCGTTCATCGAGTCTGCTTCTCTGCGGCTCATGCTGTTTCTCGGCGGGCCAATCGATGTTTAGCTTGGCAACCGCACGAGTAACCACCTCCAAGAGCTCCTCGTATTGGGGCGACTGGTCTTTAGTGAGCGGCTCTGACACGCTTTCCACGTCAACCTCCTCAGAGGAAGACAGGAGAAGCAGTGAGCCCTCCTCCCAGGGGGGAAGTAACCGCAGAGCGGGCTTCCGCACCCAGCAAGAGAGCTTCAGATCTGTCGGGTGAGGTAGGAGATAGGGGATCACCCGTCTCCATACCCTCCAACAAATCTAACTGCGAACCCCACGAATGCAGCTGCCGCTCCGCCTCAGCGGAAGCGGGGCCAGCACAGCGGGGAAAGCTGGAGAAGGCTCCTTTCTCAAAAAGAGCCTTTCGGGAGCGGAGCATGCGAACCGGAAGCTGGTCACAATGCTGACAGCCGACCCCCTCAAGAGCCGACTCAGTGTGCTCCGCTCCCAGGCAAACCACACACAAGCTGTGTGTATCCCTGCCAGTAATGTAACGCTGGCAGGGAGGAACACACCGCTTGAAGTGTGATTCGCCCTCGCTCACTAACTTAACTTTCTCTTTTTCTTTTTCTTTTTTGCCCCTAGCAGACATTATCACTCAAAAGAAAGGCGTGCTAACTTGCACAAAAAAAGGAGTGATAACCAGACAGTACAACACAGAGCGCTTCGCTGAAATGACGAAAGCTGACGCCGGCTCCGTCGCATGTGCTTTTATACTTCCTGGTCGCTTACGTCACCCCGCCTGTGACGTCACGCCCTCCTTCGGATTGGTTAGACACACGATATTCAGAGCGTGGTTCGCCAATGGCCTTCCCCATAGCGCTTGACGCAGCTGAGTTCCCGGAAGGGAAATAATGTTACATTGTCATTCAGTGTAACACAATATTAATGTAAAAATTCAAACAACATGCTTATTCAGACTTGTACATATTAAAATATATAAATGAATAAGGGAGCATATAAAATTTTATTGTGTTTTAAATGAGAAAAAAAAATTACTGACAAATGGGCAAAACTTAGGATAGTGGCAAATTTTAAAAAATTTAGAATTACAACAAATTAGTATTTGGGGTGAAAGTAATTTATCTATTAATATGTCATAAATTGATTTTTGTTGTTGAAAAATTTATGATTTTTTTTAATTTGTTTTGGAAAAACAACAACAATTTAAAGCAGTATTACACTGTTTGTTTTTATGCTTAAACCCTTTTTCGTCTTTGACCCTTAAGCAAAGTTCCTGTTGAAAACTGAGACAGAAAAACAAAGCTTGAGTCATAAATCTAAAAGCTCTCAGTGACGTGACGTGATTAGAGGCGTCTCTAATGCAATATGGCTTCGACATGGCTGCATTCATCATCATCATCTTCATCACAAGACCCTATTAAAACAGCCTCAACAGTCATATGTCATATCTCAGTAAAGAGATGTCAAACTGTGTTCAGAATGTATTCATAATCTATAATTATGTAGACTAGAGGGGATCCTAAAGATATTTTAACATATTTTTTCTGTAGGATGTATAAGTTTAAATGATTTTTAGGCTGTTATGGTACACAATAGAGTGCCCAAAACCCTTATGAAATGAATATGGTTGAATGTGGGTTATCCTGTCAGATCTGAGCAACTGTACCACCTCAACACTCATGTTGTCAAACTCACGGTTTAAGGACTTGACGGCGCAGTGCTGCTTCTGGCCATCTGGTTCGAGCAGGGTTCCGTGGAACACACAGCCAAAGTGCCCTGGTGCACACAAAGACAGGAAAAGATGCAGAGATTATTAGCACATGAATCTATCAAAGCGCATTATGCCAGAGTGGAGTGTGGGCATAGCAGGTGCATATTGAGTCCAAAAGCAAGAACAATGGAGTGTGAATATATTGCGGTGGGACTACACTTGATCTGTTGCTCTCAAACTTTCTCTCACTGCATCTCCTTGTCTCAAAGAGTATGATTTTTTTTTCACAGGAAGTGACGTATGTATGAAGTTCAATTCAGTGCCATTTTCCACCTTTTATTGATAAAGGCATGGAAGCTCGTTTCTGCCACTGAATAAAAAAATTAAAAAAAAGGTTATTGTGACGTTTTATCTCACAATTCAGACTTTTTCTCAGAACTTGCAATTGCGCATTATAAAGTCAGAATTTCAAGATAAAAACTTTTTTCTCGCAATTGCGAGTTTATATATCACATTTCTAACTTTTTTCTTTTTAATTGTGAGATATAAGCTCGCAATTGCGAGTTATAACGTTAGAATGGCAAGAAAATAACAGAGTTATAAAGTCAGAATTGCGAGATATAAATCATAATTTTGACATTTTTTTCTCAGAATTGCATGATATAAACAACATATTCTCACAATTGTGAGTTTAAAAGTTAGAACTGCAAGATATAAACATGGAATTCTGACTTTGTTTCTGAATTGCGTGATACAAACTCACAATTGAGAGTTATAAAGTCAGAGTTGCGCAATTCTGACCGTTTCCTTACAATTCTGTCTTTATAATTGTTAGACATTAACTCGCAATTGCGAGTTATAAAGTCAGAATTGCTAAACATGCAATTCTGAGTTTTTTTTCTCAGAATTGTAATACAAATTCACAATTGCAAATTCAAAATCAGAATTGCCAGATAAAAACTCAACTTTTTTTCTTGCAATTGTGAGTTTATATATTGAAACGTTTTTTTCTCGCAATTCTGAGTTTCTTTATAAATGTGAGATATAAACTCACAATTGCTAGTTTTAAAGTCAGAATTGCAAGATATCAACTCATAATTCTGACTTTTTCCTCAAAATTGCTAGGCTATTATGTAATACAAATGTAAAACAAATTCACAATTGCGAGTTATAAAGTCAGAATTGTGAGATATAAACTCATAATTCTGATTTTTTTTTTCTCAAAATTGCATGATACAAACTCACAATTTGAGTTATAAAATCAGAATTGCGCAATTCTAACCTTTTTCTTGCAATTCTGACTGTCTTTATAATTGTTCGACCTTAACTTTCAATTGCAAATTATAAAGTCAGAATTGCTAAACTTGCAATTCTGAGTTTTTTTCTCAGAATTGTGATACAGATTCACAATTTTTGAGTTTATAACTTCAGTTCAAAACTTTTTTCTCGCAATTCTGAGTTGTTTTTTTTATAAATGTGAGATTTAAACTCACAATTGCGAGTTATAAAGTCAGAATTGCAAGATATAATCGTGCAATTTTGACTTTTTTCTCAGAATTGCGAGATAAAAACTCATAATTGTGAGTTTACATATTGCAATTCTGACTTTTTTCTCACAATTCTGAGTTTCTTTATAATTGTGAGATATAAACTCGCAATTGCGAGTTGTAAAGTCAAATTTTGAGGGGGAAAACAGACTGATATATTCTAAGAATTGCAATTCTGACTTTATAACTTGCAATTGCAAGTTTATATCACGCAATTTTAAGAAAAAATCTAATTTGCATGTTTATATCTCGCAATTCTGACTTTATAACTCGCAATTATAAAGGGCCAGTACAAAGAGGACATAAACATGCAGAATACGATCTGGTAATATTGCAAGCAAGACTTGAACTTGCATTGCTGGTACATTACCGTTCAAATGTTTAATAATATTTATAATATATATTTAAAATATTTAACATAAATGCTGTTTTGTTTTTGTTTTTTACTTTCGATTCATAAAAGAATTCTGGAAAAAAAAATATATATATATTTTAGCATCACAACTGTTTTCAACATTGATGCAAATAAGCATACTACAATGATTTCTGATGTGTAAAATGTATTTTATTTACAATATTGCTATATAACTTTAAAATAAATGCAGCCTAGGTAAACATTACAACCTTCTTTCAAAATCATTTTAGTCACACTTTATTTTAAGGTCCAATTCTCTGTATTAACCAAGCATTAACTATTACTGCTTCTAAATAGTAAGGTAGTTGTTAAGTTTAGGTATTGGGTAGGGATGAAGAATATGGTCATGCAGAATATGTGCTTTATAAGTACTAATATAAAGCTAGTAACATGCATGCTAACAAGCAACTAGTTAATAGAGAACTAGTCCCTAAATTAAAGTGTCACCAACATTTCTTTTGATATAGTGGTATACATTATTATATAAACTGATATAGTTTTACTGACCGCTGTTCGAAAAGAAGTACAGCAAAGTTTAATAATTAGTGCTTTATTTAAATCTCTGACTCTAAAGTATGAGCTATAACAATAGTGAGACTGCAAAACAGACCCATAAAAAATAATTGTGTGAATACTGTGAAATGTGAACTCAAACAGGGTGTCTGGAGTACAACGGGGTGTATAACTGAAAGATTAACCAATTACAAGTGTCTGGGCAGGGTATTCTCTCTAATGAGGGCATGGAGAATAGAGGGCAAGAGAGAGTCGGGGTGTTGTGTTGAAATAATAGAGCGTGGAGTGCTGTAATCTCTCTCCAGCTCTGCTATCACGTCTTCCCAGATGGCAGCAGAGTCAGATTACCGGCACGGAGCCCTGAGACGGCCCAACAATGAGCCTGGAATTTAACACGGGAACAAATCACCACACATGCCACCCTGAGCACCCCAACATACTCACATACACGCACAGCCTCTTCCCCTCGCTCTATAAATCGTTTTGTGTCACATGCACACACACACACACACACACACACACACACACACACACACACACACACACACACACATAGGACTAGGTTTTCCCACAGGGGTGATGGGTTTTAGGAGTATTGTGCCGGGGTTTGGGGAGGACTGGAGAGTGGTTTTCACCTGAGCCCTACAGTGAATCTGATACACACGTTTACACCCCCACGTCGGTAGTACAATGAGAAGACGGACAATTTAATGTTCAAATGTCCAACCTGCCGGGCTGATTGTCAGCGTTTAACCTGTTAACTTTAACCACGTCTGAAACTGATTCCCTCTGCTAAATCCCTCATTTTAGATATTGGGTTTCTTGTAAATGCAGCTTTTTGTCAAATCTTCATTGCCAAATGTTTAGAAGTTACAGTAACAATACAAAGAGACTACATTTTTGGGTCAGTGACAAACCAGAGTGTCCAAGAAACAACCTTTTTTCTCACAATTGCAAGTTTATATCTCACAATTCTAACTTTTTTCTCACAGTCCTGACTTTGTTTATAATTCAGATATAAACTTGCAATTCTGACATTTTTCTCAGAATTGCATGATTTAAACTCGCAATTACAAGTTATAAAGTCAGAACTGAGATAAAAACGTTTTTTTTTTTTACTTGCAATTGCAAGTTTATATCTTGCAATTCTAACTTTTCTCACAATTCTGACTTTTTTCTCAGAATTACATGATTTAAACTCGCAACTACAAGTTATAAAGTCAGAATTGTGAGATAAAAAGTTTTTTCTTTTTTCGCAATTGCAAGTTTATATCTCGGAATTCTAACTTTTTTTCTCACAATCGCGTAATAAAAACTCACAATTACAAGTTATAAACTCACAATTCTGACTTTTTTCAGAATTGCAAAATAAAACCTTTTTCTTCTCACAATTGCAAGTTTATATGTCGAAATTCTAACTTTTTTCTCACAATTCTTTATAATTGTGAGATATAAACTTGCAATTCTGACTTTTTTCTCAGAATTGTGTGATATAAACTCGCAATTACAAGTTATAAAGTCAGAAATGCGTGATATAAACTCACAATTTGGACTTTTCAGAATTGCAAAATAAAAACTACTTTTTCTTTTCACAATTGCAAGTTTATATCTCACAATTCTAACGTTTTCTCGCAATTCTGACTTTCTTTGTAGTTGTGTGATATAAACTTTACAAGTTTACAAGTTATACAAGTTTAATTACAAGTTATGGTCAGAATTGCGAAATTGTTTCTAACTTTTTTCTCACAATTCTGACTTTCTTTATAATTGTGAGATATAAACTTGGAATTCTGACTTTTTTCTCAGAATTGCATGATATAAATCGCAATTACAAGTATTAAAGTCAGAAATGAGTGATATAAACTCACAATTCTGACTTTTTTTTTTTTGAATTGCAAGATAAAAACAATTATTTTTCCTCACAATTGCAAGTTTATATCTCACAATTCTAACTTTTTTCTCTGAATTGCATGATACAAACTATCAATTACTAGTATAAAGTAAGAATTGTGAGATAAAAACTACTTTTTTCTTGCTTTTGCACCAAATGACTTTAATTTGACAATTTTTTTTTTTTAAAGAAGTCTCTTCTGCTCACCAAGCCTGCATTTATTGGATCCAATGTACAGCAAAAACAGTAAAATTTGAAAATATATTTTTTTACTTTTTTAAATAACTGTCATTAATTAATAATTAATCATTAATTAATCATTAATTTTAAATGTAATTTATTTTTGTGATTTCAAAACTGAATTTTTAGCATCATTTCTCCAGTCTTCAGTGTCGCATGATTCTTCAAAAATCATTCTAATATTCTGATTTACAGCTCAAAAAAACGTATTATTACGTTATATTATTATATTATATGTTAAAAACAGCTGAGTAGAACTTTTTCAGGTTTCTTTAATGCATAGGAAGTTCAGAAGAACAGCATTCATCTGAAATAGAAAGCATCCTTGCTAAATAAAGCGGAACTCTGTAACAACTGTTTTTCCATGTGCTTTTTCTTTTGTTTTGTTATGTTGATGGTGACTAGTGGCTGAAAATGTAACTGATTGGAAAGGAGAATATTGAATATTGTGATGTACGAAGTTTTGACTGTTGAACAATAAAAAAAGTTGAATTACAAAAAAAAAAAGAATCCTAAAAAATAAACCGTTTTAAATATTGATAATAATCAGCATATTAGAATGATTTCTGAAGGATCATGTGACACTGAAGACTGGAGTAATGATGCTAAAAATGTATCTTTGATCACAGGATTAAATTACATTTTGAAATATATTCAAATAAAAAACTATTATTTTAAATTGTAATAATATTTCAAAGCATTTTTGTTTTTATTATATTTTTGATCAAACAAATGGTGCCTTGGTGAGCAAAAGAAACTTAAAAAAAAAAGATTAAATCTTACTTTTGAACAGAAGTGTATGTCACGATAATGACCACATGTTTGTGTCCCCTCACCTCTCCCGATGATCTCATTCACATGTAGGAGCAGATCTTCCCGGGCGATGACCACGTGCTGCACTTCCTTCAGCAGCTCCGGATGGAGGCCGCCCAGATCTATGGGTGCACTAGAGGGCAACAGCGGAGACGCCAGGTCCCCTTCCATCGGCCCGAGCATAGGGGACAGATCCACATGGGCATGGGCGTAGAGATGAGGCCGGCAGGACTCTGTCTGAGACAGAGGCAAGTTTTGGTCTGCAAAGCAATGGGGTCGAGAGGTCAAAAGTCAATGACTTGTTCTCTGAGGCCTGGGGTCACCTGAACAAAGCAGGGAAAGTCTGGGAGGCAGAGTCATTACACCAACTACAAAGAGCTGAGGAAATTCTAAACCCGGCTATACAGATGAGAAGGGATTTTTTTCATCTTTTCAGACAAAAAAAAGGAGGCAGAGGCAAAGCAGGGAGCATGCAATGTCTTCAGAGAGAGGGTAAGGTCAGAAAGCTATGTGTCTGAAGGACTGGAAAGCAATGATCTAAGACCAGTCTTTCCAATCCAGAGTCGTAAAGAGAAAAACAGTAAAGCTGGTTTGAGATCAGCAGATCTACCAACGGTGTGTTTTGAGCGAGAGGCAGCGAAGCGTGAGAACATACCCTCAAGCAAAGTGGTTCTATAGTCCACCGACTCGTGAGAGACCATTTCATTAGTCGGACTGACACTCCTCGCGTTTGCCAACATGTCCAAGTGCGGAATGTGAGCCCGGCCGTCATACCAAACCATAGCCTTAGCTAAATCTACAACCAGAGAGAAACAGAGGGTGAGAGAGAGACCAAGGACAGGGGAGAGAAAAAAAGGGACAGATCGCTCCACCACGGACTTCAGCAGTGTCAACTCCCACAAACAACCCAGAAACAGCTTCCTTTCTTTATCTCACGCTTTCAATTAGGGGTGGGCGATATGGCAAAAATATTTTTTTCAGAAATATCACGATTCACGAATTTATCACGATTCTTTGTCATGTTGGTTTTACTATTTTGCAAGTTGTCTGAGCAGTACAGCCAAATTATTTTCTCTGTTTTATAACCAAAACCTCACAAGGTAACAACATATAAAATAAAAAGAATGCCATATGTTTTGGCCAAAGTAGGCGAAGATAAAACATCTTTGTCATTATTTTATCTTTGTTATTAAAAAATAAGAACAAAGATAGGCTCATGTTATAAATATACATAATATACAAATAAAACAAACAGTTCTTTAATTTTCAGGTACAGTAGGCGTATTTAGCACTAGCATTCAAGAAATTGAATGTATATAAAAAATAGTGAATATAAGAATATAACAAATAGTGTATATAAAAATAAAACACTATATACATAAATTATACATTGACTTATTAAAGCAACTGTATTTAAGTTCTTCAGTCAAGAGCAGTGAGTGTTTCTTTTATTAGCCTACCATCACCCAAATATAACAATTCTGTCCACATTTTTTAAACATAAAAAATGTTTAACATAAAACTTATTTTGAAAAATGTGGATAACCAAACAGTTGCTGCTCCCCAGTTACTTCCATAGTATTTTATTTATTTTTGCCCACTATCAAAGTCAGTGGGGACCAGCTACTGTTATCCACATTATTCAAGGTATCTTATTTTGTGTTCAGCACAAGAAAAACAATGAATAGAGGTTTGGGACAACATGTGAGTGAGTTTGGGTGAACGGTCCCTTTAATGACAGTCAGCAGCATGTTTAGTTCTGTCGCTTTAAGAGCTGCATGCATCTAATATACAGGCGCGCATTCTCTCAACTGTTACTTTTACTTTAGACATAACCAACTGTGTTATATGTAATCCTTGTGTGTTTTTTGACAGTATTAGCAAATTGGACATTAGCTTAGTCCAATAATCAGGCGCTGTTTGACATAACGCTATTTAACCGGCAAGGCTTTTAAAGCACATGCAAATAATGTATTTTGTGATCGCGAATAAGTGCAGTGTCCTGTGAGTGAATGTATGTCGTGTTGTACAGTATATTGAGACGGAGGCACGCTGTAGTGCGATACTACGATATTTTTTCAAAAGCAGATCGTTGAGACATTTTAATCGTCCACGATCAAAAATCGTCATATCGCACACCCCTACTCTCAATATAGTTCACCCAAAAAGGAATATTCTATCATAAATTAGTCAACCTTGTCTCATTCCAAACCCCTAAGATCTTCAATATTTTAGCTTTCTTTGCACACAAAAAGTATTCTTCATAACATTAAGGTTGAACCACTGATGTCACATGGACTATTTTAACAACATCCTTGCTACCTTTCTGGGCCTTGAACATGTCAGTTGCGTTGCTGTCTTGACAGGGTCAGAAATCAAATTCAAATTTCATTTTTGGGTGAACTATCCTTTTAAATGACAAATCAGTTCTTACTAGTTGTAAGCATAAACCTCACTACTTTTTGCTACTTTTTAGTTGTAGGGAAGACATCTAAAATGCATTTGAATTAGGGGTGGGCGGTACACCGGTGTCATAGTCAGCACCAGTGTGACATTGCGCCACGACATGGATTTTCTAATACCGTCAATACCGTAATAAATCAATTATATGCCTCGAATGGCTGCATTTACATCAATAATAGCTAATTCTAAATAATAAGGCATTAAATTTTCTTCAAACGTTCAGTTGTGGTCTGAATACCTGTCCTTATACTATATATCTTGTTGTAAATAAAAAAAAGTAAAACATATTCGTATCAGCTTTGCAGGTGGTAGGTAAAAGGGGAGTGGCCATTAAACGACTGGTGAAACACCGTGAAGAAAGGTCGGGCCTGTAGCCTATACCAGGGGCGTAGTGGAAGTCGGGACGACCGGGACTTTTCCTGGCGGCCGGCCGAAGGATTTACACAGCGGATCACAAATTGAGCGAGCGTGAGGCGAACGCGACTGGCCTGTTTACTTTTACTTTCGATTTTGCGATAACGCACACTCTGTGTAAAGGGAGCAGCACATCTTATAACGTTAATAGGTATTTGTCAGTGAGTACAAGATTGCAGCAAATCCTCCAGTCTATGTTTGTCATCTCTCTTGACTTTCGACCCGTGATCATTCAAATCTAAAGGTCATTGTACACTGAGTCCGATTTTCGTATGCGTTTTTTTTTTTTTAGTTTTCTCATATTCGCCATCCTTATCAAAATGCTTATTATGGATGCGAAAATGCAGAAAATCAAACACGATCCGATTTTTTTTATGACGGACGAAAGTTTCAGAGGCAGTGTGTAAACTCGATTAACATAACCTGTATTTTTTTTTTTTACCTTGCAAAAATCTCGGACGAAAATTTCGTACTCATGTGTGCAATGACATTAACTCCAGCAGCTCGTGTTGGATGCAGGGTTGCCAAGTCCGCGTTTTTCCCCACAGAATTGGTCTACTTTTAAACTGTTGCCATGGGTTGATTTCCCCCAGTTATTTAAAGGTTTTAAATATTGCAGAAATTTAATTTCAATAAAAAATATTTTTTTTTGTTGTACACTGTTAAGTAAGATCTTTAGGTTTTTTGCTAAATAAATAAGGATGCATACTCTCCCATGTCTCTTTTTGATAAGGATACCTACCATTTACTTATTATGTTATAAAAATATTAACTTTATTCATATACTAAAGGGACAGGACAGGCTACTTCTCCCAAAATGTACCAAAAAAAGTAATACCGTGATATTATACCGTCACCGTTCAAAAGATGAAAAATACCGTGATATTAATTTTAGGTCATATCGCCCACCCCTAATTTGAATATATGTTTTCAAGTTTGGATTTGATTTTTAATGCAAATGTTCTTTAGTTATACAAACGCTGTGGAACATCTGTGTGCAAAGTGTGGCAAATTTAACTTGAAAAGCATCAGAGGCATCAAAGACTGCTAACAGCTTATGTAAAACACATACATTAAAGGCTGCACAAGAAAACGCAGTCACATACCATCAATATGCTTCTTCCGTTTGATCCAAACAAAGACTGCGATCAGGAGCAGTAGAAGGATGGACACACACACTCCTCCCGTTATCAGTATCCTGTAATCCTGGTCTTGAGCCAATACCACACGACCTAGGATCACAGACGATGTGGCCTGCTTCCACTACAATGGACACATAAATTACTTCATGTTATTTCCAGTAAAAATCTGTGACCAGATAAATACCAACATCTAATTTTGCGATTATACAGATTTTATTTTTTTATTTTATATTTATATAATTATATTGGGAGGATTTTAAGCCATATCATGAAGATACATCTTTTAAATAATATATTTTATTTTACAAATTACTTCAAATTCTTTTCAGTAAATATCAGTGAAAGTGAACTTCTTATTTACAACTATTTTTTAGCTGGTGAAAATACTAGTGTTCTAATCATTTTGGCCACCACTGTATTTTGGCAGGATTTTAGGCATAACATAAATAATTTATTTTTTAGTTTGCTTTTTCTTTAGCATCTGTCTGATTAATTGGCAATATTTTAGCCGAACACTATAAGAAAATATTATCACAGATAAAGACAAACACACATATGCAAAGGGAATCTCCATGCCATCACATCTGTGGCACATTTGCTTCAGATTTCATACACAGTGAAGTGTTTACATTTGAACCTCCAACATCACAACAATCCATCTAGAAACATCCTCAGGGAGCGTTTACGCTTGGAGAGAGGGCTTCACTGGTCATAAAGCAGCATGGCAAAATGAAACACACACATCCACTGCAGGCAGGAGGGGAAATTGGATCAGAGATAGAGGCGCTCTTATGTGGCGCAGTATTATTGAGTTTGGGCCGAGATGAGTTTTAGCGCACCGTATTGTGATGGGGTCAGATTAGAGCATCGTGTCACACGCACCCTGTCCGTCTTTGCCCGACAGATAAGCACTTTATGCTGAGGCCAACGTTTCCTTGATCTTTGCACCAATCATATCAGACTGTCTGGGGCCAGAATGGGGACAGAAATGCTTTTTAATGCTCTTGTTGAGCTAATGGTGACTGGAAAGGAAATACAAGGAAGGCATCTTATCAGGCAGAGCCTGATATATAAAAATTACAATATGAACACCTTTGAGGAAATGAAACTAATCCTCATTTCCAAGACAGGAGCTAATCTGGAAACTATCATGATTTGGCAACCCAGAGGCCTTTGCTAAGATCAGAAATAGCTCATGTTTGCTGGAACAAGCAGGGCAGAGCTGGCTGGCTGACGAGTGGCTCTTATGGAGGCCGGTCTGGATTGGAGAGGTCTGAAGTGGAAAAGAGAATGAAATCTTGTACCTCAACCTCCAGCTCTTTGGCGGCGGACTGGAGCTCCATGGGTACGGTGCATTCGAGCGTGTTGCCCACCAAAGTGACGCTCTCACAGGTCCGGTTCGAAACTCTCAGCACCTCGCCGTTTTTAACCGCTTCCTGATTCACAGGGGGGACCTGCAGAGGGAAATGAGAGAAACAGAAAGGTTAGATGAAAAAAAAAAACTTCTGCCCCATGACTGAGCGTGTATATGGGGCGTCTACCCCTCTAAACTCAGCCAGCTCTGGTGTACGGAGCAGAAGGCAATAAAGACAGCGATCGCATTCCTCACATGACAGCCTGGGCTTTACAGATTGGACACACTCCACTACTGCACCTGTTACCATACAGTACCGGCCAGCTTGGGATCCAATGCGAACAGACGCACATACACTTACACTTAAGACCCGGCTCCCTGAGGAGATCACAGCCATTCACAAAAAGCAAATGATCACTACTTAAAAATGTGGGGTTTGTTTTAGATAATCAGCAACCGCCAGAATTGTGATATATGACACATTAAGGCATGTGTTTAAAAAGCAATGATAATCTCCGGAAAAAAATGACTGCAATTAGTGGTCGATCTACATGGGGTGACCAAAAGTCAGCCCATGAGTGAACCTGAAATATGAGTCACATCAACTTTTCATTTTAATTTTTATGCTAACACATACACACACACACACACACACACACACACACACACACACACACACACACACACACACACACACACACACACACACACGTTGGGTTTACATGTTTTATGGGGACATTCCATAGGCGTAATGGTTTTCATACCGTACAAACCGTATTTTCTATTGCCCTACACCTACCCTACACCTAAACCTAGCCCTCACAGGAGATTGTGCACACTTTTACTTCATCAAAAAAAACTCATTGTGCATGATTTATAAGCCTGTTTCCTCATGGGGACCTGAGAAATGTCCCCACAAGGTCAAAATCTACTGGTATTCCTATCCTTGTGGGGACATTTGGTCCCCACAACGTGATGAATACCAGGTACACACACACACACACACACACACACACACCACGCACGGCTTGTTTGTTTGTTTTTAATCTAAAAATTTATACTTTTTGGCAAATGTAAAAGCCCTTTCACACCAATAGTAAAATGAATAAGCCTCAGGCTGAAGGAAAAGTAAATTCACGTCTGTACAGTACACAGGAAAAGAAAGTTCAACACTCTTCAGCAATTAAAAAAAACTAAGCATAAATGTTAGTTGACCTGAAAGCTGAATAATAAGCTTTTTATTGATGTATGGTTTGTTGGGATAGGAAAATTTTTTGGCATAGATACAACTATTTGAAAATCTGGAATCTGAGGGTGCAAAACAATCAAAATATTGAGAAAATTGCCTTTAAATTTGTCCAAATGAAGTTCTTCGCAATGCATACTACTAATCAAAAAATTAGGTTTTGATATATTTACGGTAGGAATTTTACAAAAAATCTTCATGGAACATGATGTTTACTTAATTTCTTAATGATTAACAATATATATATATATATATATATATATATATATATATATATAT
>NC_133385.1:9220105-9291811 GCF_049309525.1 Garra rufa
CAATAGAGCACTTTTGCAAGACCAATTTAATGTTGAGAGCACTATGCCGAGAATGTGACCTAGCGTGTTTCTTAAGTTGTATTTACACAGAGTGCAAGAGAATTTGCTTATATTCACGTACAAGGTTTATCTATTTCTTTATCAACTTACCGATTATTGTTGCTGTCTTTTCGTTCCAGTTTACAAATTGTTCCAGCAACCACCACGTCAATCAGTTTGGTATCGAAGCGATCTTTCTTATTGAATCCGAAGTTTTTGCCACAGATCGTCACGTTGGTGTGGCCTCCGAGTGGAGCAGAGGAAGGAGAGATCTAGAAAAAGAAAGAAGAAGCTGTGAGGTCGAGCTGTGACAGTGTTTTTCTTTCAGCGTTTAAACCTCCTGCTGTGTTTCTTTATGCCAAGCATTTTCTCTGCTTGCGAGGTTGGTAACCACTGACAATAATTTGTTTTGGGTGTATAGACACTCTGAAGGCAGGGGGTCTTCCAGTAAATGGTGACAGAGACAAAAACCCAGAACAAAACAACCTTCCTGTTTTGCTTTGTGCTTCAATCTCTCGGGTTAAAAATGCCCTTTAAGTAGAGCCACCAGCTGAGTAAAGGTGAAGTGTGTCATTTTTCAGTGGAAAAGTAAGTAAGCTGTTTGGTTGATCAAAAAAAAAAAAAACATTTATATATTCATATGTTCATAAATAATAATAAGTAAATAAATACATTTACTTGTTTTAATGAAAGTAAAAAAAAGAAAATAAGCAAATATATTTTTAAAATATTTTTATATATATTATTTATGAATTATTTTTAATAAAATTAAAAAGACACAAAGATTTTTTTTATTGTTACTTATTTACTTTGTAAATAAATAAGTAAATAAAGTGCAATAAATAAAGATGTAATAAAATGTAATAAGTAAATAAATACATTTAATTTAGTATTGTTAATTATATTATTATTGTAATATAAAATAACAAAATAATATACATATGTAAATATTTTTAACAAAATAAAAATGTAATAAAATGAAATAAGTAAATAAATACATTTATTTGTTTTATTGAAAGTTTTAAATTAATTTAAATATTTTTAACATTTCATATTTATTTATTAAGTAAATAAATTTACTTGTTTTAATAAAAGTAAACAAAGACAGAAAAAAAAAAAAAAATAATAATACATAAGTAAATAAATAAAGTGAAATAAATAATTTTTTTAAATAAGTAAATAAATACAATTAATATCATAATATAATAATTATTATTATATTATAATAATATAAAATAATAACAAAATAATAAATATGTAAATATTGTAATAAAATTAAATAAGTAAATAAATACACTTGTTTTAATGAAAATAAATAAAGAAAATAAGTAAAAACATATATAAATTAATAATAATATTTATAAAATATTTATTTGTTAAGTAAATAAATACATTTACTTGTTTTAATAAAAGTAAATAAAGTATTTATATATATATAAATATTTATTTATTAAGTAAAATAATATAACAATAATTATTAATATTATAATATAATATGCAAATTGTTATTTTAATTTTTTAAGTAAATAAATAAGTAAATAAAGAAATAAATAAAAAATGTAGTCAAATAAATAAATAGTAAATAAATACATTTAATTTAATATAATAATACTTATATTATTTTAATATAATAATATAAAATAAAAATGAAATAATAAATATGTAAATAATTGAATAAAACTAAATACTATAAGTAAATAAATATATTTACTTGTTGTATTAAAAGTAAATAAAGAAAATAAGTAAAATATATATATATATATATATATATATATATATATATATATATATATATATAAATTCATATTTTTAATATTTAATATTTATTAAGTAACAATATAACAATAATTATTATTATAATATAATATGTAAAAATTTTATTTTTAATAAATGTTATATTAAGTTAAGTAAATAAAGTGAAATAAATAAAAATGTAATAAAATTAAATAAGTAAATAAATAAATGTACTTGTTTTAATTAGAATTTATTTACTAAGTAAATAAATATACTCAATTATTTTAATATAAAAAAACCAGAAAGACAGAAACAAAGATTAATAAAAAAAAACATATAAGTAAATAATTATGTAAATAACGCATTGATTGTTTTGATTAAAAATGTTCCTTATTTACTTAGTAAATAAAAAAAAAACTAAAGACTATAAGACTATAACTATAGACTTATAAGACTATAACTTATAACAAAAAACTATAATAAAATTAACTAAATACAATTTTATTATTTATTCATCATTTCTGTGTCAAATGTGTTTTCAGAGCACCCTGTTTCTAATACGTTTGTTCTTTATTGATAAGCAGATGGTGTTGCTTTGAACACATGGAGGACAAGGCCTTATTTTGTCTCGGAGTTAATAATTAAGTGTTCAGAGCACCACTTATCATAAGCAGAGATCTTACACCAATACAAATATAGTTCTGGCTGCTTTGCAGCAATGCACGGATTTAGAAACGGCACAGAAGGGCAAACCAATCCTTCCCGATATTTAGAATCAATTCACGTCTTTAAAAGAAGCCTAGAAATCCATGCTTACCCCTGAAAATACTGCAAAACAGCCAAAATCAATGAAGGTCAGAGTTTTGTATGTGCTCTCTGTACTTAGAAAGCACTTATTCTATTAGCTATGTGCTATTAGCTGCTTTAAAACCATGGTAATGTTGTTTGTGATGGGCCGGACTGGTTACCGCGGTGATGAGGAGGGGGCAAGAGTCCTGGATCCAATGGGAGGGGGAGCACTGATGAGCCCTCATGCAGCGATCGCTGGACTTGCACCATCCGCAGCCCATGAAGGCCGGAGCCAGGAGACAGGAGCTACAAGACCACAGCTGTTCACATCCAGGGCCTATCAGAGGAACCTTAGAGACCTGAAGAACGTGATATTAGATTTTAAATGATATTTATTCATTTAGCAGATGATTTTATATAAAGCAACAGGTTTTGCAGTCATACCCTGTTTACTTTATCAATTAGTCTGTTTGCTATCTATACACAAGTGACTTTCCTGAAAATGTTTGACCCGTTTCCTAAAGACATTTTTAAGCATGGCCGTGTCGTTCACCTTGTTTCCTGTAACCAACAATAAGGAGCCGTCGTGACGCTGTGGAGACAGTAGGGCCATCTCGGAGGACACAGGGAGCGTGTCCAAGCGGAAATCCACATGCGGCTCCGTCTTGCCAAAGCGGGAAACCACCACCTGCGGAGGATGCCAGCAAAAATGGGTGGCCTTTCACATCAAACGGCTAAACGGTAAATGCAGGATCTCAGTAGAGACTGTGTATGGTTATACAAAAAGACCTCAACAGCATGTTTATCGTTTACTGGAATAAGTGCATTCCACATTGATGATTGCATGCTGCTATTGAACGATTCTGGTGTAAGCTATTTATAGAGGACACAATTTGGATCAGGTCAACTGTAGGTCAGGTTAAAATCAAATTAAACCTGGGCAACCAAGATAATTTTCAGGGTGAACACATTTTCATAACAATTAAGGGTATTTTGCTTCCAAACAGCAGTAGAAATCTTCTTATAATTTTCTTTATAAAATAAAAATAAAATAAATTCTCATATTTTTAATAAAACAAAATTAAATTAAAATTTGTTAAATAAAATAAAATATTTTTATAAAATAAAACAGCTTATTTAAAATGTTTTAATACTAATAAAACCTAGACAATTAAGTTATTTTTCAGTGTAAAAACATTTTAGGTTTTAACAATTAAGGCTATTTTGCTTCCAAACAGTAATAGACATCTTCTCATAATCTTTTGTAAAGTAAAATAAAATAAAATAAAATATTTTTTATAAAACAAAATAAAATGAATTCTCATATTTTTATTTTATATATAATAAAAACAGGGTTAACAATTAAGTGCAACTTGCTTCCAAACAGTATTAGAAATCGTCTCATAATTTTATAAAAATTAAAACCCTGAAAAATATTATAATATTTTTAACCCTGAAAAATAAATAATAAAATAATAATAATAATTAAATGTCATACATTTTTGTAAAATAAAAAATATATAAAATAAAATAAAATAAAAAATAAACAAAATAAAATAAAATAAAAATACAACCTGGACAATTAAGATATTTTTTAATCTGAACTCATTTTAATAACAATTAAGGGTATTTAATATATATTCTATATATAAAATAAAACAAAATAAAACCTGGACAATTAAGATATTTTTCAGGGTGAACTCATTTTCATAACAATTAAGGGTATCTTCCAAACAGCAGTAGAAGTCTTAAAGTCTAAAAAATAAATAGAATAAAATAAAATAAAAATACAACCTGGACAATTAGAATATTTTCAGTGTGAACTCATTTTCATAACAACTATGTATGTACATAAAATAAAATAAAAACTGGACAATTAAGGTATTTTTCAGAGTTAACTGATTTTGCTTCCAAACAGTATTAGAAAATGTCTCGTAATTTTATAAAATAAAACCCTGAAAAATAATATAATATTTTTATCCCTGAAAAATATTTTTTAAAATAAAAAAAAAATTTATATATATTTTTGGTAAATATATAAAATAAAAAAATAAAAATAATAAAAAAATAAAAACACAACCTGGACAATTAGAATATTTTCAGTGTGAACTCATTTTCATAACAATTATGGGTATTTTGCTTCCAAACAGTAACAGAAATCTTCTCATTTTTTTAAATAAAAATAAAATAAAATAAAAACTGGACAATTTAGATATTTTTTTTAATCTGAACTTATTTTCATAACAATTAAGGGTATTTTGCTTCTAAACACAATAATAGAAATCATCTTATAATTTTTTATAAAATAAAATAAAACCTGGACAGTTAAGATATTTTTTAAATCTGAACTCATTTTCATAACAATTAAAACTTAAGCAATTTTATTTATAATAAAAAATATTTTTTAACCCTGAAAAAAATGTCTCAATTTTTTGTAAAATAAAAAAATATATAAATAAAATAATAATAAATAAATAAAATAAAAATACAACCTGGACAATTAAGATATTTTTTAATCTTAAACTCAGTTTCATAACAATTAAGCATATTTTGCTTCCAAACAGTAATAGAAATCTTCATACATTTTATTTATAATATATATATATATATATATATATATATATATATATATATATATATATATATATATATATATATAAAAATATATGAAAAATACAGGGTTATATTTTCAATACCTGGATATTTTCAGTGTGAACTATTTTTTTTTAACAATTAAATGTATTTTGCTTCCAACCACAGTAACAGAAATCATCTCATAATTTTGTATAAAGTAAAATATAATAAAAATAAATAAAATATAATAAACTTCAATATTGCTTATGATTTTATGGTGAAATACCACTTCCAAACACATTGAGATTTTACAAAATCCCATTTCTAAAAAACAAACATTCTGCAGGAGCTTTAGTTGATGCAAACCCGTTATTTTTTCCTTCAAGGTTATAAAACATTAAATTACAGATCATGTCTGGAACTTTCCTTGGGAAAGAGGAAGCATCAAAGGAGGCAATCCAGAGGCAGTCTTTGTGAGGGGACAGCCTCTGCTTTGCTATGGATACTGTAATAACCAGTGTCTTTGCCTTTCAGGGTAAAAGATGACAGATTGAACTGCGATGACTGCGGTTGATGTCAAGGAGTGGGAACAGACAAAAGCTTAGGCCCGCAGGCAAGTGCAGACGTAAAGACCTCTGTCTATCTGGCATGTTGGGAGGTGTCAGAACAGTGGCTCCATCCACACACCTGGACTAACATTTATCATGGTTACATTGCAATTACAGGCCTTTAAGACAGCCTACGTCTGAATAGTGCTTGTGCTCCATTAGCGATCAGTGGATCACATCATTAATAGCCCTGGGCTTTGAGCATGGGGCATCTGGTGCTAGAGAGTATGTCATTACTGTGGTTTTAGTGAGTTTAGGATGGTGTGCGTGACATATCTCCATCTCACTCAATATACTGCACTAATGTGACTCCTTTTGTGGTCTGTTTTAAAAGCCAATCTTTAGTAACATATCAGATCGGACTGGAACGAGTGACAATGTTCAGTTGTTACCTTAAGGAGCTGTTCGTTTTTTTAACTTCCACTGGAGCAATACAACGTAGTCAGAGCAATTCAAAATACTGTTTTACTATATGAATAAAGGTAGATTTGGTGCTGCCATGTGTATTAATTTTTCTGGTCCTGGAATCTGATTAGCTGGGTCGAGTGCGATATTCTAGTGATAACAGAACAGATATCATTCCGCTTGTGGTATTTCTCACAGCAAGTGCTATGACGGATGCCCAAATAAATATATAATTATTTATAATTTGATAAATAATATTGTTTTTGTATCACGGAACATAGTTTTTCAAGCGAGAATGTACTAGTTTAGACTTCAAATATGTGACCCTGGACCACAAAACCAGTCAAAAGGTTAAATTTTACAAAGATATATATAGATATATTGAGATATATACATCACATGAAAGCTCAATAAATAAGCTTTCTATTGATGTATAGTTTGTTAGGATAGGACAATATTTGGCCGAGATACATCTATTTGAAAATCTGGAATCTAAGGGTGCAAAAAAATCAAAATACTGAGAAAATCACCTTTAAATTTGTCCAAATTAAGTTCTTAACAATGCATATTAATAATCAAAAATTACATTTTGATAGGTTTACAGTAGGAATTTTACAAAAAATCTTAATGTAACATGATCTTTACTTAATTTACTAATGATTTTTGACATAAAAGAAAAATCAATAATTTTGACCCATACAATGTATTTTTGGCTATTGCTACAAATATACCCCAGCGACTTAAGACTGGTTTTGTGGTCCAGGGTCACATATATGGTTTATTGATAAGCACTCATGAATCCGCTAAGAGGAGCCTTACCTCAGCCAGATCTTGTGTAATTTGCTGCTGGCTCTGATGTCATAGTGGTTAAACATGATATATAATTCATTTTTGGTCAATCTAATTATCTGCAATTATTGGTCTTATTAATCTATTATTTGTTTTAGAGCAAATTGTTTTGGCTGAGTCAAGCAGTAAAGACTTTTTTATTGAAAGAGACTCAAACAGGGTTGTAACAAGGAAGTTATTTTTACTTTCAGCAACACCTTGTAAGATACAGCCAACAAATGAACTGAGCAGTTTAGTCGTCAGAAATCACCCTTAACAGATGAAAGGATAGTACGACAAAGATATTGCTTTCCTCAGTGGATGTTCACATTAATGTTTTATTGTGAATATGAGACTGATCTTAAAAATGAATGCTGTATCAGATGCAGGTAATCACACTCGCTTAGTCCTATCTCTCTCTTTCATAATACTCTACTTTTAATACAGTAATACAATAAGCTTTTAATGAAAAAACTCAACTTTCATTCGTTGCTAGTTCTAAAGTGATGTTTTGGAATATATTCAAATTCATTCTCTCTCATAGCTACACGGTGAGGCCCCATCATTTTGAGGTAAACGTGTTGTCTGTGTGTGTGTGTGTGTGTGTGTGTGTGTAACTTTAAGGAACGTCTCTACCGTTACGATGTTATGATAGTGTTTGGTTCAATGATTCAAACTGATGGATCCTCAAGTTTGAAATCAGTATGATCAACTTTTTACCTTTTATAAGGAAAAATTGGATTCAAAATACAACAAATCTTATAAATCACACTTGAAATACAGTTAAAATTGCAAGTGTTATTGATTTACCTCTGGAAATACATAATCTAAAAATACAATATTAGAATTAACACAATTACTAGAAATGTGCATACATACAAAATTTGTAGAAAAAATACTTTTTTAAAAAGATTTTTTTAAGAAGTAATAGCCATTTTTTAAATCTAAATACTAATTCAATATTATATAAATAGTACTTTTTTTATTTTAAACAAATTTATTCTGTGTCCCAGTGCTGCACAAAAACAAAGTGCTACATTCATGATTCCAAAACAAGAACTCAGAGCTAAAACTTGGCGAGATTCACGTGGCTCAGAAAGTTTCCAATAGCGTTAAGCCATAAAAGGATTTCGAGTCCCAGAAGCGACCAAACTAAGCCAGGCTTAATTAAGCCAGGCATGGCAGAAAATGGCTACAAATGGACCTGTTATTGAAGGAGGAATGTTACGCACTCTGGGGAAAAATACACACCGCGAAGCCTTAATAACCGTGTGAATTACAGCTCATTGTGTACGTAAGGGAAGTCCTGCTCACAAACACAAGGCAAGGTGTTGAGTTTTTCTCACAGAGAGCGTGGCAGAGTGGGAGCACTTCCTCATACAGAATAAGGACCACTGGGACTCTTACTGCCCTGCGCCCCCCTTCTTCCCAACCTTTTAAAAAGCTTGTGGGGCTCTTGAAACTTTCATTCACACAATTACCCACTACTCACTTGCATTCCATATTTTATTCAACTTCATCAGTCTTTCTCACAATCTTTTTTTGCATTCTCATTGTCAAGGCCTCTTAAACACTCACCCACTCTCTTTGTCTCTGAAAAAACTCTCTCTCAAATGGGACAGCTGGACTAGCACTCACCCCTTACCAGGCCTCAACATCCAGACAAAAGAGGCGAGAAAAGTTGAGAGGAAAAAATGTAAAAAAGGAAGAGAGAAAGAGAGGGAACGACAGCTGCAGCCGTTCCAAGAAAATGCCATGCGAGGACGTGTCATCGAAGCCCAGTGCTTACTATTAACGTACCATTCGGTTCCTCCGCCACGCTTCCGTGCAGCTGTCACCCTTTCCCTCGCCACTCATTTCTCAAACATTTTCCTGTGGTATTTACAAAATAACACAAGTCTCTATCTAACACTTCCGTGAGCAAATAGTCTCATTTTTGATTCAATATTTGGGTCGGTGCCACTCCTGCACAATGAACGTTTTGAGAAAACATTGATAGGCAAAATTTCACCTTGTGTGCTTTTAGATTGGAGAACTGCTACAGTGCTGCTCAGAGGTCAAAGGTGACTCAAATGCAAACAGGAAAAGACTATATTTCCCAACCTGCCACTGGCACCTGCATTTTCCTTCATTCTGAACTGTTTTCACTAGTCACGTACTTACATCCTGTCTATTTACATGCACAATAAGACAGGGAACTTGTGTTGGCAACAGCAGGACTTTGACAGAAATATTTGGTTTTAATTTTAGAATCTGCAAACGTTTCACCATTTCTTTTCCCAGAATGAGGTCAGTCACACTTCTTCTAGCACTATGACACTCATAAACTCCATCTAAACACTGACTTGCAAATCCAGACATTATGTAAGTTCAGCTTTAACAGTAAATCCGAATATAAGCCAAAGCTCACATGTCTCACCTGGATGACGCGGCCCTCGGCTGTGCCTAGGCTGACCACAGTGTGGTTCTTGATAGGCACCACGGCTATGGAAGTGAGAAGAACATTTCGGAAGCGTCCGTGGAAGTAGTCCCGACGCGGGTTGGTGCTTGTAACCTCCAGCCGGTAGCCTCTTTCATGTCTGCCACAGCTGAAAGAATCTCCTGTAAAGCTCTGGTAACAAAAACAGAGACACATTGACAAGTTAGACAAGCGGTATTCTACCTGGCAACAAGCAGAAGCAGATGAATTCTGCAGCATTGCCGTTTTTCCAGAGGACTGGCTTCAAGTCCACCATGCCAAATGCAATTTGTGGGTTAGATGCTTGTGCACAAGAGTGACTTAGGCCCCACACAGTAAAGCTCCATCTAAGCTCGGCATCTACTGTTTCATCCCGGCCAATGCAGTTGCGTGTTTTCTCCCATGGTGCTTGGATCATCCTTGCCGAATTCTGACGGCTGTGCTCACAGATGGCAGGAATTCATGGGAAACTGTGAGGAACGTTGGGCTTGCTGTTGCTCTGTTAGAGCTCCGATTGTGGCCAGCTATGTTTGGCTGGGATCTCTACAACCTGTGGAGTTTTGGAAGTTTCAGAGAGGCTGCATGGTCCCCGAGATATTAAAGGGGCCATATTCATGACACTTCTGTAGCATTTAGGATTACATTTTACATGACCCGCAGAAATAAAATCTACTTTTGTTACTGTACCTCAAAGAATGTATTGTATGTGCTGTATTAGACAATGATCTCTGTTATGATTGGCTGTACCTGCATAGTTTGCACTGTCATTCTTTAGGGCAGGCCAAGCTGATGAAACCGAATAGGCACTGAGGGAAAGAAGCTTTGTGTTGTGAACTTGTCAACTTATTATTTCAAAAGAAAAAAGAAAATGCCTGTTTTGCCTGACATGTCCCCTTTAAAGGTGACCTACTGTGCCCCTTTTTACAAGATGTAATATAAGTCCTAGTTGTCTCCAGAATGTGTCTGTGAGGTTTTAGCTCAAAATACCCCACAGATCATTTACCATTTTCAAAAGGCCTATTTTGAGTGGAAGCAGAAACATGCTGTTTTCGTGCATTTCTCTTTAAATACATATGAGCTTCCCGCCCCCTTACCAGAATAGAGCTGTGCCTTTACATATACAGAGTATATGCAGACCTAGGCCATGTCCACATAAATACGTTTTCGTTTGAAAACGCATCTTTTTCTCTCCGTTTTGGCCTTCCGTCCACACTGAGACGGCGTTTTTGTCAAGGAAAACGGAGCTTTTTGAAAACGCTCTCCAAAGTGGATAAATTTGAAAACGCCGTTTTCGCCTTGTAGTGTGGACTGTGAAAACGGAGTCTTTTGAAAACGATGACGCATATTTAGTCATGTGACGCATATTGTACCAATAGATATCTATGTTTACAGCAGTAATTGTGCCTGTGCTATTCACTGTCACACTGCTGCTAAAGAGATTTACCTTGTACACTCTTCAAATTACAGTCCTAAAATGATGACAGTCCTAAAATGATGAAAATTTACTCACTGTTGCTGTCCTGCAAAACATGACGACAACTGCTTTTTAGATAAAATATGAGTGAGCGCGACATAGACGCGTCAGTGAACGATGAGATATTTCCGTAAATGATCCCGGCAGAAGAATTGCGTGAAAACTTATTACCTCTGTATAATTTTGAAGGCTTTACGCATGCGCAGTAAGGCGAATTTGACATTTTCCTACATTTCAGTGTGGACGAGAATCTTTTGGAAAACGCTTGGAAACGCTAGTGTGGACGGAGAGCGTTTTAAAACGAAAACTATCCGGACTATCCGGATTAGAGGTCGACCGATGTATCGGTTTTGCCGATTAATCGGCACCGATAGTTGATTGGCCAAACTATCGGTTATCGGCGAAAATCCTTGCCGATAGTTTTTCCGGGTTGCGTTCTTTGCTGAAGCGGCTCACGCTCCGCTCCGCTGTCATAGAGTATGAGAAGTTAAGCCCCAGACCAATGTTTAATGTCAGGATTGTTACCATATATTTGTATTGATTTATATCCAGCTGTTCATATTCTTAGCCAGCAAAGTTGCAGATTTAAAGACGTGAGAAAGCAAACTGTGTTCATTCAGCCGACAGAATCAGTCACAGCGCGCCATAGTTTTACATTACACATCTGTCCCACATCGTTCATAAAGACTTGACCCTGGGCTGGAAAATTGAGTATTGTGCATTTAAGCAAACTATTTGTATTTCTGTAGCTCTAATTAAGTCTGTATGCTTCATATAGAGCTATAATTTATGTTTTAGCCTTTTCTTCAGGCCGTGGAAGCATGGTGGGTTTGCATCTTTGCATCTTTGCATCAATTCCCCCGGCATATTTTCGTCCCAATTCATACCACGTCCTTTGTGACATTTACAAATTACAAAAAAAACTTCTTTCGTAATTAACATATTAAACTAAAACAAAACACAAACAAATAATATTTAAACATAAATGTAAAACAGAAAATAAATTGTTTCTGAAATGGCCGCAATATAGATCGCACTTTCTCTTTCCGTTTGATCTGTTTAAACTAACCTTTGCCGCTTTTTTGATCATTCTTGAAGTAAACATTTGCCCGTTTGGTGATTAAATAAACTGTTTTAGCTTTCTGCTTGAACTAGACAACGCGTCCTGTGTGTGTGATACCTGCAAGTTGTCCGCGCAACACAGTGCTGCATTTTTGTCCGGTTTCATTAAGGGTGGGTGAAAAATGAATTCTCCGATGCATCGCAATCATCTCTTCAATGAGCTTGTGTTTTTCCCGCATATGGCACGCGTTCGCGGCAGAAACGCGGCTGGCTTCATTGCACAGAATTTGCACAGTGAGCTAAGTGTGTATTGTTTGACAGTGTGAGCTATCGCAGTTTTTTACTTTACATGTGCCTTCATTTTTGCCGTTTGTAATGCAGTACTAATAGATGCACTGACAGACTTTCAATTGCTCTTTGTGTTTGTTCGTCCTAAAAAGCTTGATTGCAGATGCGGTTAAATGCACTTGGATTTTCAAATACTTTTATACGAAACTGATGTACACACAGTCAGTATGTTTTCAGAGCAGGACAAAACATCTGATACATCGAAATATATCTGTGCATTCGTTTGAATGCAGCCTGTTAAAGCAGCCACTGTCTGATCTCATCAGTAATAATCAAACGAAAAAGAAAAAAACAATAACTATTTCTGTAAACTTGCCGACACTTAAAGAACACTAATTTTAAATAAGTAATTGTTTTAAAAAGTAGCCTGCTTATATAATAAAAACAAATAAAGTAAATTTTGCACAAAATAAATTTTATATAAAATTTATGAAAATGGTGCCATGTGCAGTAATATTGAAAACTTGGAATGTGACTCATGGTTATATTTAGCTGATATTGAAAATCGTAATTAAATTGAATCTTAATTTTAAGATGGCAGTACTGACATACAGAGATTCCAAATATAAACAAAAAGCATAGAACCTGCAATTTTACATATTGTTAAAATGTAAAGATTCCCACCCCTTTACAATGAGCCCATTTGTAACATCAACTAAGATTGATGAAAGCTGTAGAATAGAAGTGTTGTTCCTTGTTAGAGTGTGTTAATTTAAACATTTACTGATATATTGTTAAATTTTGAAGTTCATTTTGTTAACATTAATGAACTATGAAATAACTTTAATGATCAATTTATAATTAATATTAATATTTTTTATTAATTTACAAAGTATGGTTTAGTATTATAATTTTTTTTTAAGTAGTAGAGCACTATTTTAGTTGCCCTTCAATATCCATTTTCAAAAACTATCGGTTAATTAATCGGTATCGGCCAGTGTGGTCCAACCTAGCTATCGGTATCGGTAAAAACCAATATCGGTCGACCTCTAATCCGGATTAATGTAGACGTAGCCCTAGACAAGATGAGCATTAGTTAAAAAGTTTATAAATTGTCAATTTATTTAGAATCTAAACAATTGCTTCACTAGATAAGACCCTTTGTCCTCAGGTGGGATCGTTTAGAGCCCTTTAAAGCTGCATTTAAACTAAATTGTGGAATTTTAAACTCACAGGCACCATTGAAGTCCATATATGGAGAGAAATCCTGAAATGTTTTCCTCAAAGAACATAATTTCATTATGACTGAAGAAAAGGAAGACATGAACATCTTGGATGACAAGGGGGTGGGTAAATTACCTGTACATTTTTGTTCTGGAAGTGAACTTCTCCTTTAAAGAGACAGTTCATCCAGAATACACATTCTATTATTATTATCAAAACCTGCATATTTCTTTATTCTGTGGGACATTAAAAAAAAGTCCACAATGGTCACCAAAACTGTTTGGATACTCACATTCTTTAAAACATCTTTTGTGTCCTGCAGAAGCAAAAAAGTCAAACAGATTTGCAACGACATGAGGGTGAGTAAATAATAACCAAATTTAAAATTTTAGGTGATCTATTCCTCTAATTATCATAGTTTATCCAAGTTAGTTTTTACCTCGGAACAGGGGCACCTGAGGGCTACGCAGTGGTCAAGCTTAAAGGGTCACAGACCCTAGTATGAAAGTAAAGAAGTCATTAATAATTAATGAAACCAGACCCTGGCACCACAGGCCATGACTAAAACGTTGGAGTTGGAGAGCAGGCGGTTAATGATTAACACCGTGCTCACTCGAACTCTTCTCAGATGGTGTTTTGTTACACTGTATGGTGAGGACACCCTGACAAAAACACTAAAAACCCACCCATGAAAAATCAGACGGGCATAAAAAGGACACTCCATCCTGTGCCAGAAAAGTTCTCACTCTTTCTAGCCCTCTTTCACCAGCGATGTGAGTAAGACGCATGAGTCAGTGGCATGACTGCGGTTGCAGCTTCATTTTGAGGGCATGACTCAAAGGGCTGCTTTGAAGATGCAGAGAACAATACAGGTAGACGATAAATCAGGCCGAACGAGAGTTGGGCCCTGCTCTCATTACAGGGCCGAGCGGGATGCCTCAGAGGCACAGAATCAGTATACAGGTAAAAAAGGCCAGCGAAAACGAGGGGGATTACAGGCCGGCTTATCCCAACCCCTGAAGGCAGAGGAGGACTTCTGCCTATTGAGGGAGCAACAAAACAAGAGAGAGTGAGACACATGTAGCATGACGCGGCCAGGGAAATCATCCAAATGTGTACAAGGCTGCCTTTGATGTGTCTTCAGCGGGGCACGTTTGCTTCGCCGGGTTATATAAGCCCACTGCGATCCATCATAACGCCCGAGCTGCCACGTATTTCAATAGGAGTTGTGTAAGAAAGCACCCTGGTTTGGAATTGATTCGTGGCCTCTCTGAAACCTGACCTATCAGCGGCTGAGCACACCTCTGTTTTAGAGGAAGAGAAAAAAAGGTTTGTGGGGTTATTTTCATAGCAAATAAACTTCACGTTTCGCCCTGTGTTTGAAAAGGAAGGCATTCCACCACTTAGCTCATGGTATTGCCAGGATCAAGGGGAGAAATTGAAAAACCTAGACAGTGTTTTGACAAGCTTTGTTTGCTCTGATCCCGAGGTTCCTCCAACCGCCGAGTGTCTAGCAGGGTTGTCGAAGCTTCGCTCTCGCCATTTCTCGCTTCACTTATTTAAAGGAATATTCAGGGTTGAACACAAGCTAAACTCAATCAACAGTATTTGTGGTATAATGTTTATAGAGTGCAAGGATGATGTATTTTGTAGGCCAACCCCAGAGTTAGTATTACCCTAGTTCCCTAAACAAAAAGCAGACAGGACTTTTCCATTGGATTTTGGATTAATGAAGAAAATATGGAGAAAAAATGGGCTCTACACAATCCCAGCCATAGAATAACGGTCATATCTAGCGAACCGATTGGCCATTTTCTAAAACAAAATACAAATTTAACCACAAATGCTCGTCTTGACCTCACACATTATGTAATCACGTTGGAAAGGTTACGTAGGCCTAGGTACTGACCCAGTGTTTACAAAGCGAATGTGCAAAGAAAGTCAAAAACCCTTTACAAAAGAAAAGGTAAAACAACAATGTCATACGGTTTTGAAGTTTGAGGAGAAAATGAGAGGTCTTTCGCCCTACTCTACCTTTTTGAACCGAAGTACACAGATGAAGAACTAACCACAAATTAACTAACTTTACAACGTGATTTATGTAGTGCAAGATGAGCATTTGTGGTTAAAAAGTTTTGCTAGGCAAGACCCTTATTCCTCATCTAAGATTGTGCATAGCCTTTTGAAGCTGCATTGAAACAAGGTGATCCCCGATATGGAAAAAATCCAGGAATGTTTTCCTCAAAAACCTTAATTTCTTTTTGACTGAAAAAAGAAAGACATAAAGAAAAGCAGGAACAAATTTGAAATAATTTTGTGCTGTCAATTGAGGTTAACCTGTATTGAACCCGGAATAATTACTTCATAGTTTGAGTATTATTTCAAAGAATGCAGAAAAACATCCCACAAAAACATCCCGCAAAAATGGCAGGGCCAGTGCGTAGCTCCTCTTTGACACATTAAGCAGCTCTCATTGTGTGCAGCACAATGCTGAGGTGATAGGGTTACCGTGCCCCACCTTTGGTGCTTTATAGCTTTGTGGCCTTTGGCGTCACGTCCAAAAGGCTCGATATGAGTGAAAGGAGATCTGTACGACCAAATGTCACCTTCACAGACTTTCTGTTAACCCTCTGGCCCCAGTACAGTTGTGACCACTTAGAGCGTACGTGAAGATTTCTGGACGCTACCACCCATCAGCTGCTTCTTGACAAAAATAATGTGACCTTTGACCTCTTAAAGTTTTCACTAATGTTGTATATGTTTATATGCATGTGTGTAAGATTGCAGTGTGCCCCACCTGTGCATTTAAACGGCACGTCGCAAAGCAACCCGATTCTTGTGTTTATGCATCTTTCTTGGATTACTAGGTCGTGAAGGTCAGTAGTCTGGGGAGAATTAGAGAAGCTGACAATAATGTGGGATTAGAGGCAGGGAGTCACCATGCAGTCCTGGTGCCTGGCTGCTGGTGTGTTAATACCTGGGGACCTATTGTAGGGCTGCACAATATCTGAAAATAAAATTGATATTGGCGACATGGCCTAATGTAGGGTTCCTCAAATCTTGCCCTGGAGGGCCAATGCGCTGCAGAGTTGAGCTCCAACCCTGATCAAATTCACAACCTGTAATTTTGTAATGATCTTAAAGACATTCATTAGCACATTCAGGTATGTTTGATTAGGATTAAAGGCTAAACTCTGCAAGAATGTGGATCTCATGGGCCAGATTTGAGGATCCCTGGTCTAATGCGACCAATTTCAAAGGCTGAGATTTAATTATATAAACATATACACTGCCAGTTTCAGACTGTACTCATTAAATGCATGTAGCTCATGATATGAAGTTTCAGCATCTGAAACCATTTCACACATATAGTCTTTACTGGTAAATTACCGTTAAGAGGTCATGTGTGAACAGGACCTTTTGAAAAATACCGGTAAATTTGTTCCGGCAATTTACTGGTTTGAGAAGCTGTAACATTACCAGTAAATTACCGGTAATGTGCTCTGTGTTCGCAGAATGAGATTACCGGTATGAGCACATAGGAGTTCAGAATGTGCTAACGTAAGACACAGATGATGCAACAACATGTAAAAAAAGTTATCGAGTTAATCAAACTGAAACTTTTTCAATAACTAAATATAAAAATGTGCACAGGGTTCAGCTGTGCAGTTGTTGGCTGACACACTAACAGCGATAAGCTTAAAGAAGTTCACTTCCAGAACAAAAATTTACAGATAATGTACTCACCCTCTTGTCATCCAAGATGTTTATGTCTTTCTTTCTTCAGTCGCAAAGAAATTATTTTTTTTTAGGAAAATATTTTAGTAATAATTTATTAATATTTTACTTCTATAGTGCCCCAAGTTTGAACTTCCAAAATGCAGTTTAAATGCAGCTTCAAAACGATCCTAAATGTGTCTGTAAACGATCCCAGGCAAGGAAAAAGGGTCTTATCTAGCGAAACAATCGTTTTTTTTTTTTTATTATTATTACAATTTATATACTTTTTAACCTTAAATGCTCGTCTTGTCTCACTCTGTGATGTGCATGAGTAGTCTGTGCATCTCTGGTTCAAAACAGTTAGGGTAGGTCGCAAAACTCCCATCTCAGTTTGTCCCTCAACTTCAAAAATCATTTCAAAATGATCCTACATCGCTGGAGAAGTACTGACCCAGTGTTTGCAAAGCGAACATGCAAAGAAGATCAAACACCCTTTAGAAAGGTAAAACAGCGATGTAGGACGATTTTGAAGTGAAGGGAAAAAATTAGATTTTTTGACATACCCTGTCTTGAACTGGAACAAAAAAGGATTCAGGCAGAGCAAGACAAGACGAGCGTTTGAGGTTAAAAAGTATATAAACTGTATTTTTATTTTTGTTAAAATAACGATGGTTTCACTAGATAAGACCCTTCTTCCTCGGCTGGGATCATTTATAGCTGCATTTGGGATTGTTTAAAGCTGCATTTAAACTGCATTTTGGAAGTTGAAACTCAGGGCACCATAAAAGTCCACTATATTAAGAAAAATCCTGAAATGTTTTCCTCAAAAAACATTATTTTTTTGCAACTGAAGAAAGAAAGACATGAACATCTTGGATGACAAGAGGGTGAATAAATTTTTGTTATGGAAGTGAACTTCGCTGCATAGCTTAAAGCATTTAAGTTAAAATACTGTGTGTGAAATAACAAAAAAATGTGTTAAAATAAAGTGTGCTCTTATCATTTTGTGGACAAAATCTCACAAACTTCGCCCCGATCCGGAGGTGTATTTGCCCTCATCTGTTTTCAATGCAACTAACCTTGTGTCACTTCATATCATCTTCCCACTCATTAAACTATGACAGGTGATTTACTGCAAAAAGATAGTCATTGCAACACTGTAAAGTGATGAAACTATGGTGCCATGTGCTTTTTCATTTTCATAGGTTTTATGTTATAGTATTGGTTTGGAAAATACATTAATTTGACTAGAAACACCAGAGACCGAAAATGTAAAGCATCGTTCCAGTCAGGCGAGACTTCTGCATTCAGGGAAAATGGATATTTCAGCAGTTTGGCTTGAAGCTGTCTAACATGATTTCTCTGGGTCAGAAGCAGCTGCTAATGTGAATGATTGATACAAAAATGAAAACATCAACAAAAACACTGACCGCATTTACCCCTCCATGTTTACAAAGCCGTTTAGAGGTAATTTCTGGTTAATGATGTCACAGAATTTACTGGTATTTTGAATGGTGCTTTACCGGTAAAAAGACAGAAACAATGTTGCCAAGACTGCGGTTTTCCAGCAGAATTGGGCTACTTTTTCATGTCCGCAGGTTGAAGTGACCCCAATAACTTATTATTTAGTCCCTGGAATGGGAACCCCACCAAAAAACAAATTTGTACCCTTGAAACGCAATTGGGCTAGTTTTGAGGAGCAATTGGGAGGGTTTGTTGTGAAAACCTGGCAACCCTGGATGGAATGCCATTGCTTGTGTGAACAGTGCAATTTTGTATTTACCGGAAAAATCATTTAGGTAATTTTACAGCAATTTACTGGTATTCCTGTGTGAAAGGGTGAAAGTCTTGAGCTGCATTTCACTCTGAAACCTGCAGATGATACGAGAATACTTTTTCTGCCCAAAGAAAACAAAAATAATGTCTTTATTCAACAATTTCTTTACTTATGTTACTTTTGTTTTCTTTGCGCACAAAAAGTATTCTGTAGCTTCATAAAATTGCGGTTGAAGAACTAATGTCACATGGGCAATTTTAACTATGTCCTTACTACCTTTCTGGGCCTTGAACATGTAAGTTGTGTTGCTGTCTATACAGGGTCAGAAAGCTTTCGGATTTCATCAAAAATATCTTCATTTGTGTTTCGAAGATGAATTAAGGTCTTATGGGTTTGGAAAGACATGAGGGTGAGCAATTAATGACAGAATTTGTATTTTTGTTGTCTGTTGTCTGGGAATTTGGCTGTTGTTGTCATACTAACTAAAGATCCTGTAAACTCCAATTCAAGTCTTTTATTGTTTTGGGATTTCTCCTCATGTTGCTTTGCCTCACGTTCCTCTTTTTGGTGTTATCTTGACTTGTTACTCAATTTTCACTTCTTTCACTATTTACCTCTCGACTGTCTCAATCCAGCAGTCAACCAATCTGTCAGCAGGGGACTTTGTTCCTCACTAAGGTTTCCAGCTGGTAAACAATACACAACCCAGTACAACCACTTGTAGGCTATGTTTGCTAAAAAATTATTCAGTTTATTTAACTGCTCGTGGTTAAATCCCAGCTTATCCAGTCAACTTGAACTTGTTGCTGCATGTTGTAATACAATTTGCTTAGAGAGAACCATGATTAATACGCCTGGACCAAACTAGTGAGACAAAATATATTTCAGCACAAGTCATTAATCAACCTGAAATCATGATTAAAATGCAATTAATCACAGAGATCTGTTAAAACAACAGGGCATCATACTTAATTGTTTTTCATCATTCCTTTGCAGTTAATGAGCCATGAAGCACAGATCAGACCGGGCGAACGCTACACAATTTACACGACAAGATAAACATAAGCAAAAGAGAGCTATCGTTCTATTGACATACACTGAAACATATTATGGAAGTACTTATGAACCATGCTCATCCATTCAATTAGATAAACAGACAAAAGCAAACCGGGGGATAATTTAGTGTGGAGTCCATTCTGGAAGCCCGGAGGTCTGTCATTATTTACTCATGCAGCATGGATCTATTCAAAGCATTAGCGAAAACGCCCATTCATTATACCAGACAAGATGAGCACGCTCAAAACATCCCTCTCTGCCACAGTCTTTAAGCACACTGGAATAAAAACCTCCACCCTAATGCAAAGAGCATGGATCTGATAAAAGGGTAAAGAGCACGGCTTTAAAACCATGAAGCATTGAGACCCTTTAAAAGATCAAATCCAGCCCTTTATGGAAGAAAAGAGAGGCAGAGCATTCAAATGCCTGGTTTGCAGTTGGCCAGAATAATCAATTCCAATCTTGACTGTAAAGGCTTGGCACGGCCTGCTTTTCTGTGATGATCTTAGGCTTTTTCACATGTCAGAGGGAGAAAACGTGCCTCTGACTGGACAGATCAGGCACGAGAGTTTTATTCTGGGAGCTGTTTAAAGAGTTTCACAGCTTCTCTGTTCCTAATTTCAACTAATTTATTTCTACGCATGACATTCTTCTGAGAACTTTGCTCTACAGAAATGCCCTTAAACTCATAAAAAGCGAGAATGAACATGTGTTAAGCCCATCTTGACACATTTAGTATGCTAACGCTGTTGGAACAATAGGAAGAGGCTATTTGATGATAATCTATTGTTTCAAGAGGCATAGTGTCATGGAAGACATTAACACATAGTTAAATGGCCTCTTATCAGGAGTTGGCATGAGCCTTCTTTCCTGTAGTTGACACTAAGATGATGAAATCCGTATGTCGATGTGGGCTTTTGTGAAAACATGTAGCCTACGTTACACGTTCTGATCAAAGATCAAGGACTTTACTAAAAAAATGCCTTCTCTCTGCCAGAACTAACGTGATAAGAGCAAGGGCATGCAGTAGTCATATTTCTCAGCAGAATGATTCAAAGCGAGCAGGTGGCATCTTTTTATGACACACAATTTCAGTGCCAGTCAGCTATTATACTAAGTGTGTAAAACCACGCAACAAATGGAAAACAAACAATCGAGCGTGGCGGCAATATGTACAGCATGACCGCATGGTAGAACAATGCATCGTTGTGCTATCTTTTGGTAAACCACTGGAAGCTGGCATGTGTTTTTATTGCTTTTTTGTGTGCAGATACCTTCAGGGATTATGGTCACACTAATGCATTAATAAAACACATCTGTTTGTTTTGAAATCTTGAGGAGGAGAAGGGGGGCACTGATCCACCTCTGGCCACAGGCAGGGTATACGCATTAGGTGAATACAATAGTCAGAGGTGATAACTCTTTGTACTACTGTTTAGCTACGCAGGCTTTGAAGTCAAATAGTTTTATAAACCACAGTCTCTTTAAGGACCAAATGATTTCTATGAAATTTAGTTCCATTAATGGATCACAAACATGCATTCTGCTGTCGGTTCTTTTTATTGACACAACAACATACAGTCTGATTTCAGAACACATGAGTCTTATGAGACATCTTTTTCAGGAATTCAAAAAATACCACATAGTCACCACTGTAGTCCAATTCCTAAATTATTCATTCCTATAAGCCGTGAATCAAAAACATCTCAATTTCTGAATGATTCCCTAAAAAGAATTGACTCAAAAGAATCAAAAACTAGGGCCCTGTGAAATCTGTTTCATTTTTTCCCAAATTCCATTTTATTTTTAATTCTGTTCATTTTTTTAGACTTTAAAAGTTAACTGAAAAAATATTCATGTCTCAAAAGCATGTCTAATTAATTTGAAATCATGAAGCTTCCACAAAGTTTTAACAAAAAGGCCCTATGAAATCCATTTTATTTTTTTCCAAATTCATTTTTTTACCGTTTTAATTTTTCTGGGTTTAGTTTTTTCTGTTTAACATTGTTCTAGATTCTGTTTTAATGGTTAACTGAAAAAAATTATTAATCAAAAAGCATGTCTAATTAATTGAAATCATGAAACTTTCACAATTTAACAGCAATTTATTAAAAGTTTAACAAAAGTTAAATTTTCAAGGCCTTATGAAATCTATTTTTTTTTTCCAAAATTCTATTTTATTTTTTTCCCAAATTCGTTTTTTTACCGTAATAATTTTTCTGTTTTTTGTTTTTTTTCTGTTTAAAATTGTTCTAGATTCTGTTTTAATGGTTAACTGAAAAAATATTCATCAAAAACCATGTCTAATTCATTTAAAATCATGAAACTTTCACAATTTAACAGCAATTTATTAAATGTTTAACAAAAATTTAATTTTTAAGGCCATATGAAATACATTTTATTTTTTCCCAAATTCTATTTTATTTTTTTCCAAATTCGTTTTTCATGTTTTAATTTTTCTGGACTCTGTTTTTTTTTTCATGTTTTAATTCTTCTAGAGTCTGTTCTAATGATTATCTTTAAAAATATTAATCAAAAAGCATGTATAATTAATTGAAATCATGAAACTTTCACAATTTAATAGAAATTTATTAAAACTTTACCAAAAAGTACATTTTTAAGGCCCTATGAAATCTGTTTTATTTTTTTCTAAATTCTATGTTTTCCATGTAATTTTCTGGATTCAATTTTCTTTAAATTTAATTTACTTAATAATTAAAAGCATGTCTAATTAACTAAATTTATAAAAAAGACATTTCTTCTTCCTCTGACTTTTCAACTTTTGTTTCTTCAACTTTTTCAACTTATACTTCTTCTGATTTCTGCTTCTTTGTCTTTTTCTTTGAGTTCTGCTTTTTTCGATTTCTTCAAAATTTTCTTTGGATTCTGCTTCTTTGACTTTTTCTACGGCTTCTGCTTCTTCGATTTCTTCAAAATTTTCTTCGACTTCTGCTTCTTTAACTTTTTCTTTGAGTTCTGCTTTTTCGACTTTTGATTTCTGCTTCTTTGACTTTTCTTCGGCTTCTGCTTCTTTGACTTTTTCTTTGAGTTCTGCTTTTTCGACTTTTGATTTCTGCTTCTTTGACTTTTCTTCGGCTTCTGCTTCTTTGACTTTTTCTTTGAGTTCTGCTTCTTTGACTTCTGATTTCTGCTTCTTAAAACTTTTCTTCAACTTCTGGTTCTTCGCATTTTCTTTGACTTCTGGTTCTTCGCCTTTTTAGAATTTCGAATTTCTAAATAATTTATTAGTATTTTTTTTTTCAGAAATTATTTCAGAAATAATATTGTGTATGTACATTTTTCTGCTAAACAAATTCTGGTAAATATTCCTATTTATAATTGTATTATTAACAGCAGTACTATCATTATATTAAGTTGTATTTTTCTGTCACAGTCTGTTTCTTCAAGTTAAGCCAAACTTTATTTTGACGTGTTGCTGTGAAGACCTTTAGTTTCTGTTATGACGACAGTTTTCTCAAAAGAAACAGTAAAATGCTCACAAAGTAACTCTCAGAGCAGTTCTAGAGATTATGTTTATGTGTTCATCTACTCATATTTTGAGACGACAGAGGCTGAAAACTGCGTCAAACACACTCCAGTTTGTATGTAGCAAATGAAACCGCGTGTCTGCACCATAGGGCTGGGCGATTTGGCCTAAAATCAAAATCTCGATTAATTGAACATTTTAACCCGATTACGATTAATGAACGATTATTTTATTCATTAATAAAATTATATTTAATTATATTTCAATAATATTTATTTTTTTGCCCTCGTAGTTCACTGACAAGTTTTGTACAGTAAATATGCGCACATATTACAAGTGAGAGATTTTTGAATGAAGGGTGCACACACTATCTACTATCTATGATTATTTATTGAACATCAGTGTTGAACAACTGAAATTAAAGCACACATTGCTTAAAACGAAAAGTTACATTTTTCTTAAATTAGTGAAAATAAATAACTTGCACTTTTGGAAACAAAATAAATTATTTATAAAATAATAATAAATATTAAAAGTAGAAAATAAGCAGTATCTCTTCTAAATAAAATTACTCTTGTATATCCTGTAAATACTTTTTACTGTATAAATACTGCTTAAGCTCTCCATCGACATGTCGGAGGAATAACATAAAGGAGCGGGGTCACCTGACTCCACACGCGGTAGTGTTTTTAAAGGGAAAGTAATTGAAATAATTGACCTGGAAAAATTTGATCGATTATAGGTTCTGAATGTTCATTCACACAGAGACATGTAGAACATGCAGGATTTATATTTAAATAGTATTTTTGCAGCTAAATATTCACAGGTTCATATGTTGGTTTGATTTAAGTGTACTGACCTTTTGATTTATTCATCCAAAATTTGCCAAATTCTTTGACAATCTCTGTTGGATTCTGGATTTCCCAAAATACCATAAGTCTAATCAGATCGTAGTTGATTTTTGAGGTCTAGTATCTGAATGACTCTCTAAAAAGAACCAACTCAAGAATCAAAAACATACAATGGGACCAGTCAAGTCTTATTCCCAAATGAATGAGTCAGATCTTTTCAGTAAATCAAAATACTTTCAGTACGAATCAGAATCCAAATGTTATCTTAAATCTGAATCTGAACAAAACTCTGATTGAAACTTTGATTCCCATCTCTACTCACACTCTGCTACAAACCCTGCATGACTGACACCTGAGGTCCACTCCATTAGCAGACCAACCACTGGGTGTCATGCCCTACAAAACTCACAAGCCAGGTATCAGGTAAAAGCTTGCTCTCTTTTCACACGATCACACTGGCCGTGTCTACTGAGGGATAAGCTTGAGAATATCTGACTGACGTGCTGAATGAGGTGGAAGGGCAGCCGCCAGATAAGCTCTTATTTGCGGTGCATTGTTGAGTTCTCAGCAGGTGATAAAGTAGAAAAGTTCCTGACCAATCCAATCCGTTCCATTACTTAAGCACACATTCATTCAAGCCTGCATCCCATGGAACCATTGTGTTGGCATTAGCACCAGGGCAGTACAGCGTAATGGCTCTTTTGACCTAGTGGGGGAGGTTGAGTCTTAGCAAACCGCGAAAAGTTTATTTGTGGTTCCCAACACAATTAGTAGAGGTCTTTGAACTGCACAAAAACAATTAATCTGGAGCGGTCAACTCTAGTCGTTTAGCGTTGTGGGCTGATTGAATATCCTTAACTTGACCGGGCTCATTAAATGCTTCAGTGGGTATTTGATTTACACCTGGTCAGGATGTCTTTAACCTTACATGGAGGTTTTAGAATTGAGCTCTTTGATGAAACCTCGTGCTCACAGACCCGGAGAGCTAGAAATAACCGGAGGGAGTGAAAAAATGAGGAAGTGAAGGTATGGTGGATGCCAGAGATGGATTAGCATGCCTGTGGGCCACTGACTCATCAGCCTCACCAGAGCAATCTTTCCCTTCACCTGACACTTACACATGTTCCTGAGTTATGCCCAGAGAGAACCAACAAGTTTTTCAAACCTGAAGGCTGTGTTAAATATGGGCCAGTCATTAAAATAACGAAGAAAAAAAGCTGCGTTGCAATAAACCTGGAGTAAACAGTGGAGTACTAGCCAATCGTATGTTTGTTTGTAGGTGAAGTTCCTCCTGAAAGACAGATTGTGAGCGCAGGTGTTTATCAGTTGCGTGCTTAACTGCTTTATGGGAGTTTTTAAGACACACAGGCGCATTAGAGTGGAAAAACAGTAGCTTCTGGGAAGATTAAAGAAGTTTCAAAAAGGCCAGGAATAGATTTTTTTTCTTAATATAAGAATATAATATGTAAATAAATAAAAAAAAATCTACAGTTTTCCACTGTTTAATTTATGCACACATACACTACCTGTCAAAAGTTTTTGAACAGTAAAATTTTTAATGTTTTAAAAAAGTCTCTTCGGCTTACCAAGCCTGCATTTATTTGATCCGAAGTACAGCAAAAACGGTACAATTCTGAAATATTTTTACTATTTAAAATAACTGTTTTCTATTTGAATATATTTTAAAATGTAATTTTCAGCATCATTACTCCAGTCTTCAGTGTCACATGATATTTCAGAAATCATTTTAATATGTTGATTTGCTGTTCAAGAAACAATAGAAATGACTACTTTTTAAATTAATCATAGAAATGTATTTTTTTATTTAGCAAGAATGCTTTAAAATGATCAAATGTGATGATAAAGACATTTATAAAGTTACAAAAGATTTCTATTTCAGATAAATGCTGTTCTTCTAAACTTTCTATTCATCAAAGAAACCTGAAAAAATTCTACCCAGCTGTTTAGAACACAATAATAATAAATGTTTTTTTTAAACAGCAAATCAAAATATTAAATTTTTTTCTGAAGGATCATGCGACTGGAGTAATGCTGTTAAAAATTCAGTTTTGAAATCACAGGAATAAATTACATTTTTAAAAATATTCAAATAAAAAACAGTTATTTTGAAGTAAATATATTTCAACATTTTACTGTTTTTGCTGTACTTTGGATGAAATAAATGCAGGCTTGGTGATCAGAAGAGACTTTAAAAAAACATTAAAAATCTTACTGTTCAAATATTTTTGAGTGGTAGTGTATATATTATATTTTTAATAAAACATAATGCATTCTATAACATTATATTGATATTTTTAAACCATCGGTGCAAAATTCACTTTTACATTGTGTTTGCATATAAATATGTGTGGACACAACCACCATATTACAATGATAAAAATACATGCACATTAGTTCGAAACGAGAGCCACTAAGATGCAATAGATTTCTTTCCTTTTTGATGGTAACGTGCCAGCAAATACACAAAAAAAGAAAGAGGGGCGTTTTGGCGTTTTTGACAAGGTCATTTCACAGACGTTTCACTAAGACTCTAAACATAGCAACTTGTGGAAAATGGGCCTAATGTTCCCTTTAAATTATTATTAACTCTATTATTCTACAATATTAATATCTAATAATATTAAGTAGACTTTTTAGCTTGAGGAAAGTGAGCACAGCAAAAATAAGGACATAAAAGTCAAATACATCCCCACAGGTGCTCTCATCCCCAGATGCAGAGGAGATGAACAGTTCACACCTGGATGCCAGCTGTCCGGTCTCCTCTAGCTAACATTATAGTCCAAAGTCACGCAGGTTTCTCGCCAGGGCAAGGCTGCCAACATGAGCTCACTGCAGGGGCTCGACATTTTGAGAAAACACACAGCTGCACATCTCCACCTGCCCCCTGGTCCGAGCTGTTGGTCTGTGACGTGTACGTGCCTGTGTTTGTGTGCTTCTGGCAGGAATGATTCAGGGTGACTTAACTCCACAGTAACTCGCCCATAGAAAATACATTTCTTATACATGTGAACAAACGCATAGAAACGCAACCATGCAGGTAGCTTATCGCAGCTTCTCAGACAGGATACAACAAGTACCCTGTCTTTCAGCATGATTCTGCACCTCCCAGAACTGAGACTATGGCCTATAAATGATCTAGGTTTTGCAGTTTTTGCGCAAACACATCTTGGGATAAGCAGGTCGCTGCACGTAAGCTTTTATACGTGCTAAGTACAGTGCATTAGTTCGTCACCCTGTCCTTACATGACCAAAACACTATAAGGTAACAAAAAGTATCTGATTTACATTGATAGTTGCTTGTTCACTGTTAAAAAGATGTGGGGAAAAGGAAGTTAAAATCAATGCACTGCCTATTCGCTTTAAAGACTTTAAAGACTTGCCATCTCAAAACATGTTCATTTACCCACAGTGGCGGTAATAATTAAAAGGGCTGTCGATCAAAACTCTCTCTTCAGGAATTATATTACAAGTGGCAATCAATCAAGCTTCAGATTCAATTTTAAAGTAATCAGCATTTGCCAGTTGTTCCCCTGATCAATTGTAATCTAATGATAATTTTGACCTTAAATGTGGCTGTTTGTTATTGCCGGTCTCAAGCGTCCCCCTCCCCTCCGCTCTTTCAAGACAGGGGGCGCTGGGTTTGTTGGGGTGGTTCCAACTCGGATATATCCATTATTCCAAACAATACGGACTATATTTCTGTCTCTTTTATTAACGAATATTGCTGAGCTCGAGCAGACTGGCCAATCAATAATTGTAAGAGCTCGAGTGAAGTCTGAAAGCTGTGGTATCTTTTTCTCGAAGGGTAAGAGTCTATTACGGACTTCGTCGATTTATCTGATATGATATTCAAATAACTTTGGCTCCACATTAACAAATAAAACAGGAAAGCAAGGCTAAATTCAATCAAAACTGAAGCACAGTGTCAGATGCCCAATGTTTCCACATAAAGGCAGGAGCCTGGTTTGTGGAGTGGGTTGTCTAAGAGCAAAAACAAGATATTGGGATCAATTTATCATGCTTTTTTACAATGTAATTGTTTTATGACACCGCGTCAATTGCCCCTTTATGGGCTGATAAGACAGTCTCTGCATAACATATGCTACCGGTATCATAATTCTCAACGATGGCACCATGATTTGCCGTCTGCCTTAACACACTCAGACACGCACACCCAAAACAAACAAACGCACATGCACACATTCACACACTTATGGACAAAAACGGTATTGGAAACAGGCACACATCCCTTTCAAACATTTCTTCGAAGACGCCTAGGGAAATATCTTCTTGTTGCTTTAAAAGCCATTTAAGCTATTGTACGTCCGCTTAATGAAAACCGATAGAAGCGCAGCTGACTTGGAGCAAATGTTTGGATCAAGGATCCACAGAACGAAAATATTTAAAACGTCTTGAGTGCTTCAGTCTGTAATAAATGACTGAGTGCACTTTGTGAGTTCAGGGCACTGAAACAACTACACCAGACTGGAGAGCCGTGTGACTCTGAGACGAGGCCAGACGCTCTGGTCTGGCCCATATGAACTGCTAAAGCGACCAGTGCAAAGACTGTTAGAGACAGTTGAAGAACACCTGCTGAGTGGTGATCTGGGCTTCCCCATTATATGGACTCTGATAAGACCAACACTCAAGCAGGGAGCATGAGTCAAACTTGTCAAACAAGCCTGATTCACATGAACCTCAAGCAAATCTAGGAAAATTATACAGCTCTTTGCAAATGGATGTAACATCTACACATCAATACAATTAACAAATACACTGATTGCAAATATTAGCTGAGTGTTATGCAATAAAAAGTTTGAGTGAACAAGAAAAACAAACAATAGATGGACATGATAAGAAGCTGTAAGTAGGGCACGGATAAAAAATAAAAACAGATTTTCAGTTTAATCGTGATCTTCATTTGAATCTATGACATTGGCTTAAGTGCTCAAGAGTTCATTAATTTACACTACCAGCCAAAAGTTTTTGAACAGTAAGATTTCAGGAAGTCTCCACTGCTCACCAAGCCGGCATTCATTTGATTCAAAATACTGCAAAATCAGTAATATTGTGAAATATTTTTTACTATTTAAAATAGCTGCTTTCTATTTCAATATATTTTAAAATATATTTTATTCCAGTGATCAAAGCTACATTTTCAGCATCATTACTCCAGTCTTCAGTGTCACATGACCCTTCAGAAATCATTCTAATATGCTGATTTGCTGTTCAAGAAACAATTATTATTTTTATTATTATTATTATCAATATAACAGGTTTTTTTTCAGGATTCATTGATTAATAGAAAGCATTTATCTGATATAAAATCCTTTGTAACATTATACACTATACCATTCAAAAGCTTGGAGTCAGTACAATTTTAGAATTTATAGAAATTAATACTTTTATTTAGAAAGGATGCTTTAAATTGATCAAAAGTGATGATAAAGACATTTCTAAAGTGATAAAAGTTTTTTTTTATTTCAGATAAATGCTGTTCTTCTGAACTTTCTATTCATCAAAGAAACCTGAACAAATTCTACTCAGCTGTCTTGAACATAATAATAATAATAATAATAAACGTTTTTTAAGCAACAAATCAGAAAATTAGAATGATTTGTGAAGGATCATGTGACTGGAGTAATGATGCTAAAAATTCAGCTTTAAAATCACAGGAATAAATTACATTTTAAAATGTATTAAAATCGAAAACAGATATTTTAAATAGTAAAAATATTTTAAAATTGTACTGTTTTTGCTGTACTTTGGATAAAAATAAATGCAGGCTTAGAGACCAGAAGAGACTTCTTTAAAAAACATTTAAAATCTTACAGTTCAAAACTGGTAGTGTATATGTATTTTTTTACACAATGACATTGTAAGGATTTTATACAAGAAATGACATTTAAAATTGACCTCATTTGACAGAGCAGATTGTTATATCTGTTAAATAAGCAGCATAGTTGAACTGCACAGGCCCTGTTGTTAATTTTTAAAATAAATATAAATATAAAATAAATGTTATTTTTCATAATATGGGTTACAGAATTAGCTGACAGAGAACTTAAAACTGCAATATACCAAAATGAATCAGAATCAACCTGATTCAAAATCTTTTTTTTTTTTTTTGTTAATTAATTGCATCCAGTTATCTGAAGTACACTTCTTTAAGGAATTTTCAGTGAGCACACAGTAACTTCACAACTTGGGACACATCATAAATTTGTATTGATACCCAACCTTATCTTTGAGTTTGTTCCCATTTCCCATTTGTTCCCATTTTTCCCATTCAACTACTGTGTGCCACACTGTCCAGCTTGAGTAGTCTTTATGTATTCAAATCATGTGTCTTATTATGCAGATCTGAGCGATGTATGACTATGTTGTGTAATGAACTCTGGGAAGTAATAGCCCTGCATTATCGACGGGCCCTCAGGGAGTCGTCAGCAGTTAAATTTGTGTCATTTATTGATCTGCATGATTTACCGATTGATCCAACGTATGGTGATGGATAAGTAAAAAAGACGAGGAGGGTCAGTGATTTATGATGGCCTGAGGATAAAGACAAGTAATTGGGCTGACAAGAAGTCAAATTTGCTCTCAGACGGGCAACATTTTGAAAGGGTCAGCAAAATGCACGGTTTGATTGAAACCTCTTACCTGGTTGAAGTTTTTCTCCTCTGATCCTGGAAAGTGACTGAGCTTCCTTGTGTATCCCTTCTGCATGAAATCCCTGAAGAAGTTATTGATGTCTGTGATAGAGATGAGGCAAACGGCAGAGCTGGCCGTGGGCTCCGGTGAGTCGGGTTTGCTCCGGGCGAAGGCAGCAAACAGCACGTCCTCGCCTTCTTTCAGCCCCATCTCCTGTTGAAAGTCGTAGCCAACTTTTGCTACATGTGCAGCCTGGAGAACATTGAAAACCACTTGAGCTGAGCGCTTCTTTCTTCTTCGCTCAGAGTAAATACACTCAAAAGGCATTTCAACGTAGCGCAGGATTTCAGGATCTGAAGAGCACATGCGTACGATCCGAGTGTGGAAGGCATTTGAGCTCCCACCTTCTTGTTGGACAGTCAGAAAATACACGTATGGGCCACTCTGGAAAGAGTAGACGTAATGCAGCGGGTAGTTTCCACGCAGCCCTGGGGCTAAGTCCATGTAGGATTGTTCAGAAAAGAACTCAAAGCCGTCTTGAGTCTCTCGCATCTTCCTAACAGAGATAGTGTGGTGGAGACGTGGGACGGACAAATCAAGAGGCTCAGAGTTTGCGACGAAGAACCTCACAACGCCACTACTCATGACGTTAAGGATCTGAGTGCCCGAAGGTCCTGCTAGACAGTCTGGGCAACCGTGGCTGCTGCCTTTGTTCTTCTTCGAATACATACAAGTAACTTCCGCATCTAGTGGTCCATCCTCTAATAAGTAACGACGGCAGACGCCGTTCCCAACTGAGCCACAGCTGAAGAGCTCAAGATCATAGAAAGTCTCCATCAACAGGGCCATGTTGGTGTTGTTCGTGTTGAGGGGTTTGTTTTTGCAACCACTGCATGGATCTGGTGCACTGCAGTCTCGACCCTCATAGACAGGTCCCGTATGGTACTCGTGTATCTTCTTGAGGTCTTTCGACAGAGCGTAAAGCTTGTTGACGGCACCAACATACACAGTTCCATTGAATTCCAACAGCTTCTGGATGGGAGTGTCAGAAACAAAGTGAGGGAGGTCATAGGTCACAGAGAGGTCGAGTTTGGAGCTTTCTATTGGTTCCTCACATTGACTATTCAAGCCCCACCACAGCGTCTGAAGGATGATGAGGATGGAAGTGGCTTCAGAATAGTGAATTCTCATCTTTGTTCTTCTGCAGAGTAAAAAGACAACATTTATTTAGCATATTAACTACGTAAAGCCTGATACAGTTGAACTGCCCTCTGTTCTTCAGAAAAGTCCTTCGGGTTCCACAAATTCTTTGGTTTTTCAGCATTTTTGTGTATTTGAACTAGTGGTGGGCATAGATTAATTTTTTTTAATCTAGATTAATCTCACTGTAATCTTGGAATTAATCTAGATTAATCTAGATTAAAATGGCTAATTTGAATTCTGCCGAAGGCATTCAGAATATGTGTGCTACCCAAATAATGACTAAAAGTAAGTCTTTGAGAACGGGTTTCTCAAACCAGGTGGCGCATTAGACCAGGGGCTCATCTGCTGTTTCCAAAATGCATCACAAACTGCTTGACAATTGCATTTACAACACAATTAACTATACAAACTTGTGTAACCAACTATTCCTACACTGCATGTGCTTCTGCGTAAAAGGCTGCGCGACGTGCGCGTTGCAGTTAAATACACAGACGCGCACGGGGATATCTGCGTGCATAGTCTTCAGTTAAACTGCGTTGCTTTTAGAAGCGTCAATTCAGTTGTTGCATATAGTTTAATGTCTTTATTTCAGGTTTATCAAAGTAAATTAAATTGGGCACATGCCCCAGTAAAAAGGGTCTAGGAAAGCCCCTGCCCTGAAGCAAACCCGGCGGCTTCATAGCTGCATCCATGTTAGCACGTCTCGTTTGATGTGGTAATTTCACAGTAGGCATACACTAGGGCTGTCGCGATAACCGCAATATCGCAATACCGCGCTATTGACGTGCATAACCGCAGAGGAATGCAACAACCGCAGCAACCGCGATATTTGCCTGTTTTCTTTTTTTCCTAAGGATTTGCCCTTCTCACTTAATGCCTGTGTGCTGAATATTAAATTAGTAATAAGTTAGTAATGATAACATAATGTGTTTATTATGAGGCTCAGTAGATATGCACTTAACAAGCCTAAACAGACAGCGAATGAGAGAGAGATCGACTGAGCTTGTGCGATTACCTGCGTCTGTCTTTCAGATCTAGTCAGGAATGTATGTGAAACTAGCTTGTCATGTCCAAGGAAAGTGAAATCTCTGTCTTAATATCGATGCTCTGCTGGTCAGCTGAGCCTTTAAAAGTGGCGATTAAAGTTAAAATGATTTTAACATCGTGTTTCATTACGTCTCTCTTTGAATAAATAAGCGTTTTTGAACGTGTAGTTGAATGAACGGATTAAAGACTTACTCAAAAATAGTCTCTTGCCTCCATCTTGTGGCGTAACAATAAAACTGCAGTGACTGACAGCTCGCCTAGAACACGCAGGTGAAATACTGACAGAAAGTCTCTTGTCCAGTCAGACTCGAGGGTGAGCGCTAACTGTTATATACACGAAGATTTCGGATGCAAAGCCTCTAAGTATGTCTGACATTTTTCTTCAAAATTTGCATTTCTTTCTGGCTAGGTTTCTATGTAAGTACTGATTACTTCACTTCATATAGACGTTTTTCCTGAACACGGAAGTAAGTCCGACTCTTAAAGGTGCAGTGTGTAGATTTTTGCGGCATCTAGCGGTGAAGTTTTGAATTGCAACCAACGGCTCCGTCCACCGCTCACCCCTCCCTTTACAGAAACTACGGCAACCGACACGCGATTAAGATGCCGTCGTTTCAGACAGCAAAGAATAATGAAGTTTCTTTTAAAACGTAAATAAGGGAATTATATTTACTTGATAATTCAATAAAACGATGTTATTGTGAATATTGCAGTTACTTGTTCATCATTGTGTCAGTGTTTTTTCCCAAGAACAGCAGTGATGAAACGCGATCTGTAGAGCAGTTTGTCCGTTCAGGGCTACAGTAGAAACATAAAGGCGGCTTCCATGTGAGACATGCGACAGCCCTAGCATACACACAGGTTCGAAGACTCGTTCTCGCCCCCTACAGTGCAATTCGGCTAGGTATACATCCGCGCTAAAATATCAAGGTGAAAGTCATCATAGCTTGCGTAGTATAGACCCAGCTCCCAACCCAACTTTGAGAATAGATTAACGGCGATATTTTTTTTATCGCCCGATAAGAGTGTCACGTTAACGCAGCACGTTAACGCCGATAACGGCCCACCACTAATTTGAACCCTTTTCAACAAGTCCTGTATGATTTTTAGATCCATCTTTTCACACTGAGAACAACTGAGGGACTCATACGCAACTATTACAGAAGGTTCAAATGCTCACTGATGCTTCAGAAAGAAAAACAAAGGATTAAGAGCCGAGGGTGAAAACTTTTTGAATTTGAAGATCAGGGTAAATTTAACTTATTTTGTCTTACAGGAAACTTGTAAGTATCTTATGTAGCTTCTGAAGGGCAGTACTAAATGAAAAAAATATGATATTTAAGCAAAATAAGACAAATGAGCACATCTTCATTCTGTTCAAAAGTTTACACCCCTGGCTCTTAATGCATCGTTTTTCCTTGTGGAGCATCAGTGAGTGTTTGAACCTTCTGTAATAGTTGCATATGAGTCCCTCAGCTGTCCTCAGTGTGAAAAGATGGATCTCAAAATTATACAGTCATTGTTGGATAGGGTTTAAATACACAAAAATGCTAAAAAACAAACAAACAAAACAGCTGTGGATCATTCAGGTGTATGTAAACTTTTGAAAGAGGTGTTTTTTTATAAATTCAACTATTATTTTCTCTTGTGGACTATAAGTAAACATCTTTTATGTGAACAATATTATTCAGGTCAGTATCAAATAAAAATAACATGCATTTTGTATGATTCCCCTTATTTTGGTAAAATAACATTTTGCAGATTCTGCCAGGTGATTTTTACCACATTTTACCAAAAAGTATAGATCATGTCCCATGAAGATAATTTGTAAATTTCCTACCATAAATATATTAAAACTTAATTTTTGATTAGTAATATGCATTGCTAATGACTTCATTTGGACAACTTTAAAGGCGATTTTCTCAATATTTAGATTTTTTTTTTAGAATCCAGATTTTCAAATAGTTGTATCTCAGCAAATATTGGAAAAAAAATTACCCTTATGACTGGTTTTGTGGTCCAGGCTCACATTTAAGAACTACTTACATGCAAGAAGTTTTGATTATCATCTTCATCATCAAATTTGCATATCAAATATGATATTGCAGGAGTTAAAACAAAGCATATTTTAAGAGACTTCTGATTCTATACATAAAACCCTTTAGTGCACAAAACAAAGACGCAAAACATTTGCTACTCAGAACAAATGGCATTTGTAAATCTCCGCCACACGCACTGTCTGCAGCAACAATGATATCACTAGTTTCCTTGCATTGTAGAAGCCTCAATAATTCAGCACTCACTGTGCATGACAAAGCCATGCATAAAAGAAAGAGGGCAACTCTAAACGGTCCTCGTGCCTCTGACTTAGACAGCACTTTTGTGGCAATGTACCAGAAGAGGCGAATCATCAAAGAGTCAGCCTACACTGAGTGCACTGCGGTGACAAGTCTAACTTTAGACAGCGTTCTCAAGGGAGTGGTTGATAAACTCAATTAAGCCTGGTAGGCTGCGGACGCCGGAGAAGTGATTTATTGTTGGTGTACTTAAACGCTACTCCTCCAGGAGGTCGCTTTTAACGTTGAGAGGGAGAACGCGGCAGAGCTAGAGAATATGGGATTCACCCTTGCTGTTATCTAAGCAATTGAAGTGCGCTGAGCAGAAGCACTATAGGTCACTGCAAACTCTGAGTATAACAATGAGAGAGACTGAAGACTGTTGCACTTGCTGTCACTCTAGAAAAAGATTGAGTCAATATATTTTGCTGTTTACCAACAGCATATCCTCTTTAAAACACCTGACTTTTACATGGGCTTTCATTTTCCTTATGCATTTACAAGTACAGCAACAAGAACACTTGACACACTAAGGGTCCTCACTCACAAGTGCTTTAAAAACAGTTTTCTTGGATGTCCCTTGAAAAGCAAGAACATACCTCAGAAAAACAGTTGGTAACAATTTACAATAAGATGTCATTTGTTAACATTAGTTTATGTATTAACTAACATGAACGAACAATGAACAATTATTACACTATTTATTCATCTTAATATCTAATGTTAGTTATTAAAAAATACAGTGGTCCATTGTTTGTTAGTTCACAGTACATTAACTAATGTAAACAAACTTGTGATTATGTAAATGTTGAAATTAACATTAAGACTAATAAATGCTGTTGAAGTATTATTCATTCTTAGTTCAAGTTAACTAATACTAATGAACCTTATTGTAAAGTGTTACCATAAAATGCATGTAAAAGATATTAACGTTTACCTCAAGATGAAGATGGTGAGTTGTATGCCAAGTCTTAGTCTCTTCAAACCATTTTTTCCCCCATATTTTTCTCAAAAATGAATCCCACTCACTTACTGTCAAATATCTCAAATCGATGTATGACAAGAAAAAAACGTTTAAAGGTGTTTAGACTTAAACGGGCCTACGATTCCGAACATTACGTTACTAAATTGAACAAAAAAACAAACAAAAGCTTTTCTTATACCTGAGTTTCATGGAAACCTACAGATTTACAATGACTCATACTGTCAACAGCTAAACGCAAAGCTTAATCAGAATTCCATGAAAACAGTTTAACTAACATTCTAAGCAACAAAAAAAAAAACAAGTATGTTTACGTTGATAGCGAATAGATACAAAAGTAAGCTAGTTCAGTTAAATAGTTTGCAAGAACTCAATTTATCCTTCTGTAGTTAAGTGTTATCACACTGTAAACGTTCAGAAATGAAACAAAAGCTCACTCACCTGTTAAATAAAGACACCTGTCGGAGACAGAAAGGGAAAATAATTACATCTTTTAACGGTCCGTTTTGTTAGAGACGCGGTCGCGCTGTTTCTGGCGGATGCCAGCAGTCTCGAGATGCGCGCTTTCTGTTAGAAAAGTTGCCCGCTCTTCCTCTCTCTCTCTCTCTCTCTCTCTCTCTCTCTCTCTCTCTCTCTCCCGTAATCACTCAGTGAGGGAATGTGCTGTCGGTTGAATCACGCTCAGAATGGGTCACATCAGTTTAAAGGGCTTGTTGTTGTACTCTCCGCAAACGCTGCGGGTCGTTACTCCATGGTGCTCGTACTATTGGATAGAATGGGGCTCTCAGGTGAGCGCGCAGAAAGATCTGTGGATGTTGCGTCACTGGCGGTGGAGTAACGGAGTTCGATGATTGGCTGCTGATATTTTACAATTAAATATTATTGGGGATGTTCCATAAACGTCAAATTAAAATGTTAATGTTTGTAACTTAAACATTTTATTGATTTCTTTTTATGTCTAATTCGATTTTCGTTTTTTTCCCTTCTCTTTCCTTTTGATCCTAAAGCAACCTCTGGCTGTGTCTATAAATCTTTAAAGCAATAAAAATATTATGAAATAAATAATCATCAAATAAAATGGCCAGTCTCCAAATTTGTATTATTTTGCATGAGGGTTTAAACAATACTGTAGAATTTAGTTGAAATGTACAGTGCCAGTCAAAAGTTTTTAATGATTTTAGTTATTGTTTGTTTTTTCAAGAAGTTTCTTCTGCTCACCAAGCTTATATTTATTTGATCCAAAGTACAGCAAAAACAGTAAAAAAAAAACTGACATATTTTTACTATTTAAAATAACTGTTTTCTATTTTAAAATATTTTTAAATGTAATTTATTTTTGTGATTTCAAAGCTGAATTTTCAGCATCATTACTCTAGTCTTCAGTGTCACATGATCCTTTAGAAAGGATTCTAATATGCTGATTTGCTGTTGAAGAAACACTTTTCTATTATTATTTATATTTAAAACAGTACATTTTTACTTTTTTAGCATTCAAAAGCTTGGAGTCGGTATCATTATTATTTTTTAATAGAAATGATAGAAATTAATACTTTTATTTAGCAAGGATGCTTTAAATTGATCAAAAGTGATAATAAAGGCATTTATAATGTTACAAAAGATTTCTATTTTAGTCAAAAGCTGTTCTTCTGAACTTTCTATTCATCAAAGAAACCTGAAAAAATCTATTCAGCTATTTTCAGCATAATAATAATAATAAAAATGTTTTTTAAGCAGCAAATCAGAGTATTAAAATGATTGAATTGAAATGAAGAATCGTGTGACACTGAAGACTAGAGTAATGATGCTAAAATACAGCCTTGAAATCACAAGAATAAATTACATTTTAAAATATATTCAAATAGAAAACAGGTATGTTAAATAGTACAAATATTTCAAAATATTCTGTTTTGCTGTACTTTGGATCAAATAAATGCAGGCTTGGTGAGCAGAAGAGACTTAAAAAATAAAATCTGTTCAAAAACATGACTGTTAATTGTTATTTAAGGTATAGTTTAATCAGTTATACCTTTTTAATATAATATATAATATAAAAAATATTTAAATAAATACAAATATACAACAGTAGAAAATAAATCACGTTTATTACTTATTTCAAACACTGCATTTGATGCCAGGATGAATGAAGCTGTCATTTTCTGCTTGTAATTTTGAGTTATAGTGTCATTAATCACCCTAATGACTAAACTGGTTAATTGCTAGCACATTATTGCATTGCGTAGCATTAAATTCATAAACATCGACCTCCTATCAGTGACTAAGTAAGCTCAAAACATCAATAATAACATGCAACGACTCAATACTATGCATTCAGAGGCTTTATGAAGTGTATCTCACCACATTGGACTTGCTTTCAGTAGGCTATGTATCATGGCTATTTCTAAACTTTATTGTAGCGTGAAGGTTGCGGTTGGGCAGATATGCTGCTAATTGTCATATTGCTTCTCAAAAGCAGATGGAAGGAGGTTTAGCCTGCTACTGTGGTCAACTTTACACTGCATGGCGGTAATCACTAAACCCAAAGTGTGAAATTCTGAACCTATGACTTTCTCTTCAGCTATGTAGTATCTCCATCCACCACCTGCCATGGTATGTTACTGTTTTTTTGTTTGAAGGGGCCCGTGCGCATGACGCATTTGACAAATATTCTGTGGTTATTGTGTCTTTTTTGAGTGGAGGAAGCTATCCTGATATTATAAAAAAGAAAACATATTTTTGGGATGATTCAGCCAACGTGTCATTTTAACGATACATTTGTGGTAATGTGATAATGTGTTTTTTATTTGTCACCCATCTTCTGTTGCGCCACAAAGTCCCTAAACAGAACAGCTATTTAAAGCGTCGTAACGCCACCTAGTGGTGACCTAGTCCTAGTTCTGCTGTTCCAGATATATGCTAACTCGATCAAATCAATAAAAAGGTGTGATCCGGTGTTTGACACAGAGTGAGTGCAGGGAGGACACCACAGATAATCTACAAAACCCGAGCTGTATAGATTTACTACCCACTCTAACTTAGTCTCAGCTTTTATTTATGACCTCAAGGTCGATAAAATCCAGGTTAGTGCTGACCTGGTCATTCTGCTACTGTAAAACCTCATTGACGACTGATCATTTAAACCTGCCACAGTTCATTTGGAAAAGGGCTCTTAACAGCAGCTGTAATTTAACTATTCTCTTGACATCAATATATGTTGTGAAGAATGACTGCTGACATGGGGATTGATAACTTTATTGCAGTTTATTGTTTTTAATGCCTTAAAGAAATCCACATATGATTCGTTTTACCAGTCACACTTTAGATCTGAATGTAGCCTATTTAAACACAGTATTTTTTGCAGACCTGCTATTTATATTCCTCCACCACGGACTATGGGCTGTCTCAAAACTATAATATATTGCGAATTGGATTTGACAGCGTTTTTTTCAAAAAAAAGTTTTAAAAGGGTGAACACAGAGCTGCATTTTAAAAACTTGACTTTTAGAGATACGTTCAAACCAGTTTTACAGCACTTAAACTGATTAAGTTCACCCAGTTGGCATTGTTTTCCTCTGAGCCACATGACCGCTTTCAACTCCGTTTCAGATTCATTTCATAATCATAATATTGATTCTGAATAGACCACACAACAGCAGGCTTGTCAGGTTTTCATAGTAAAACCTGCGCAATTGCTACTCAAAACTATCTCAATCACGTTCCGGGGGTAAAATACATATTTTTTTGGCGAGCTTCCTCTTGTAAAATTCGAATTCGAAGTCGTGTCTTTGTGGTCGCTTCAACCCGCGGCAAAAGTAGCACAATTCCGCGGGATGACCGAAGACTTTGCAACACTGCACAACACGCTTTGTGATGGATTCGAATTAAATAAACCTGTGTTTTTATTTTATTTTATTTTGTTGAATGCAGTGCAGCTTCAGGTCCCTTGTGCAAAGGTACACTTTGGAGTATTTTTTTTAAGATTATATAAAAGGAAAACGTGAGGCTAAAGAACAGCTTTTTCCTTTTTCCTTTATTCATTCAGCATGATTGTTTTTTTATGCCAGGAGGGACACGTTCTGCTCTCTTTATATTTTTATAAACAGCGTTAGTCACTAAAATCACTCCTTTGTTCACTCAGTAGGTCATTGTCCTACAAACCTTTTCAAAACAAACCAGTTCCACCTCCAGAGTCAATACACAGTTATCTCAAAAAACGACATGGACAAGCACACTTTTAATCCTTTGAGACAATAGAAATTTGGACAAAAAATTAGGGCATTTCCCTGATTGAAATTTTCCATGCAGCTGCACATACAGTGCGACAGGAGGTACGCTGTTATTTTTTTATTTTATTTTTTTTTAAGTGTGTTTGTTTCTATGGTGACAATGATTCAACTGTGTGCCGCCAGTGGAAATGCACACCTGGTGTGGCGGATGGCTGCTCAGAAAGTTACTACCATCCGTTTAGTCATTTTTGTTAAAACAGCTGGGATTTGATCGAACTTGACTGGGTTTGTGCTATCAGTGTAAGAGTTGAGATATCCATCTGCAGGAAAAAGTGAAGGTCTATGAGGCAATGTTTTCATAGCAGAAGATATTCTGACGATAACAACATCTGAGAGAAACAGGTGTTGTGATGCCCACGGGGCTATAGAGGAAAATGAACCGTCTCCTAAACTATAAATCTTCTGTGTTATTCACTAACAAAAGAATTACTCGGTGTAATAGTGATATCAAAGTACATAGCAACCTGTATTCAATTAGCCTACATATTAAATGCACATAATTGCACAATGAATCAATTTAATTACTCCAAACGGACACAATGAATAACTGAAAAAAACATAGCTTGCAATTGTCTTTGTTTACCAGGAGGTGTCATCACACAACAATGATACAGTCCTCTGACAGAATAGTTTTGCATGGTGACTGTAAGTTTTTTTTAACGTCTCAACTAATTTTATCTTACCACAGGCTACAATATTTATTTATACAAAATATACATTCATAGACAGCAATCAATACGTAAAAAAGAATAACATTCAAAGGTTTTCAGGGCGACAGAAGACCTTTATGGGTCTTCTAAGGTATTTTAACTGTCGAAATGATTCACAAATCAGACTATTCTCCTTATTTTTTAACGTAAAAGTAAGCCTATGGGCATTAGTCGTGGGAAATAACTAGAATTACAACGTGCAGTAAATGGTAAAACTGTTTGCACTACAAACCAGCATGTTCATAATTAGGATTTTACATTAAAATATTTGCAGTATCAAGCAGCAAAACAAGCTATTTTGTACAGATAAAAAGCTGGACGTGATAAGACCGGAAGCCAGACCCATAAAATCTACAAATGGCCACGTCCACTCTTAAGAATAAAATTTAGTGGATAGGACTCCGGTTATGTCCGAGTCGTCGAGTCGTAGTGAGAGGAGTCAGTGAATCGAATCAAAGAACAGCTGTGGATGGTGTCCTCTCATAAAATGGTTCCCAACTTACATTAACAACTAAACTCACAAACGTCTGGAATTCTACAATTTACTTATCTCAATTTTTAATTATTTCAGTTTGGCTACTTAAAGGAACACTCCACTTTTTTTGGAAATAGGCTCATTCTCCAACTCCCCCCGAGTTAATAAGTTGATTTTTTACCGTTTTGAAATCCATTCAGCCGTTCTCGTGTTCTGGCGATATCACTTTTAGCATAGCTTAGCATAGATCATTGAATCCTATGAGACCAATAGCATCGCGTTCAAAAATGACCAAGGAGTTTCCATATTTGTCCTATTTAAAACTTGACTCGTCTGTAGTTATATTGTGTACTAAGACCGGTGGAAATGCAAAGCTCCGAGTTTCTAGGCCGATAAGTTTAGGAACTACACTTCTATTCCGGCGTAATAGTCAAGGAAGTTTGCTGCGTAATATGGCCGAAGCAGGCGGAGTCATATCAGAAATGAGCTCCCAGCTAGTTTAGCATTTGCACATGTGCTGCGTGGTATTACTGCTCCTGCTTCAGCCTTATTACGGCAGCAAACTTCCTTGACTATTACGCCGGAATGGGAGTGTAGTTCCCAATCTTATCAGCCTAGAAAATTGAAGCTTTGCATTTCCGCCGGTCTCAGTACACGATATAACTACAGAAGAGTCAAGTTTTAAATTGGACAAATATGGAAACTCGTTGGTCATTTTTGAACGCGATGCTATTGGTCTAATAGGATTCAATATATGCTAAGCTATGCTAAAAGTGATATCGCCAGAACAGGAGAACGGCTGAATGGATTTCAAAACGGTAAAACTCAACTTATTAACTCGGGGGGAGTTGGAGAATAAGACTAGTTCCAAAAAAAGTGGAGTGTTCCTTTAATTTAATCTATGGACACTTTTAATTTTTAAAAAGAACCGACTCAACGGTAAGATTCGGGAATCATTTATGTGTTTGATTCGTTGTTATCCACAGCGCCCGCAGAGAGTGCTAAATTTCCTTTTAAGCATTTTACAGATTTGAATACAGACAATTTCCTTATCAAATGTAGGTTCTCCTGCCAGGCTTTCACATTACTTATGTATGAAAATAAAAGGAAATTCCAGATTATGCTTTTAAAGTCTTTACTGTGTTTATGATATATGATATAGGCCTATATATGTGACCCTGGACCACAAAACCAGTTATAAGGGTTTTATAATGTTTTATGAAACTGAAATTTATACATCATCTAAAAGCTGAATTAATAAGCTTTCCATTGTTGTTAAAAAATATAAATACTGAGAAAATCACCTTTAAAGTTGTCCAAATGAAGTTCTTAGCAATGCATATTACTAATAAAACATATATGATATATTTACGGTAGACAATTTACTAAATATTTTCATGGAACATGATCTTTACTTAAAGGAACACTCCACTTTTTTTGGAAATAGGCTCATTCTCCAACTCCCCCCGAGTTAACAAGTTGAGTTTTACCGTTTTGAAATCCATTCAGCTGTTTTCCTGTACTGGCGATATCACTTTTAGCATAGCTTAGCATAGATCATTGAATCCTATTAGACCAACAGCATTGCGTTCAAAAATGACCAACGAGTTTCGATATTTGTCCTATTTAAAACTTGACTCTTCTGTAGTTACAGTATATCATGTACTAATACACGCAGCATGTAATATCACGCAGCGCCTGAAATTAGTTCCCAGGTTAGCATTTGCACATGTGCTGCGTGATATTACTGCGCCTGATTCGGCCATGTTACGGCAGCACACTTCCTTGACTATTACGCCGGAATGAAAGTGTAGTTCCTAATCTTATCAGCCTAGAAATTCAAAGCTTTACATTTTCCGCCGGTATTAGTACACGATATAACTACAGAAGAGTCAAGTTTTAAATAGGACAAATATCGAAACTCGTTGGTCATCTTTAAACGCGATGCTATTGGTCTAATAGGATTCAAATGATCTATGCTAAGCTATGCTAAAAGTGATATCTCCAGAACAGGAGAACGGATTTCAAAACGGTAAAACTCAACTTATTAACTCGGGGGGAGTTGGAGAATGAGCCTATTTCCAAAAAAAGTGGAGTGTTCCTTTAATATCCTAATGATTTTTGGCATAAGAGAAAAATAGAATTAATATTAAGATAATTAATCATTTTGACCAATACAATGTATTTTTGGCTACTTAAGACTGATTTCGTGGTCCAGGATCACATATGTAGGGTCACACAGAGAACGATAAAGCATTGTGATTCATTAGCTTTCATTAGCATTAGTTCAGTAACTTTGAGCTTATTTCTGGCTGCTCTTTAAATACTGCATTATTAATTGCTGTGGGTTCAAGGACTGTGCCAGTTTTGTACACAAATAAAGCAAGTCTTAAAATGACCACACAGAGGTTAAAGCAGCCCAAAAGGGCTTTAAACAAAGTCCTAAAATAAAATCAAAGCCATTTAATCAAATACTTCTTTTTATTACAAGAAAAGCAAAGGCTATTTCTATATTTGCAGCAGTACGTCACAAATAAAACTTCAAATAAACCAGACAAATGAAATCCACTTGATTTATATTACATTTTCTTTAATGTGCACAGCATTATGTGATCTTACAGTAAAAGCAAGGAAAGAGAATTTCAGTTTTCATATAAAAATATGAACAAAAATACGATCTCATCTACAGAGGGAGACTCTTTGAAGCAAATGCGTCGAAATACATACTAAGACAGCAGGTAGACACAGAGGTGACCGAATCAAAGCAGGTAGACAAAAGGTGAGAGAGGTGAGCTTAATGTCAGTACGAAATACTATATACCCCACTTTAACAGCAGCCTCTGATGCTGGAAAAACGTTAGTTTGCTGCCAGTCTTTGCCAGTGTGTGTGTGTGTGTGTGTGTGTGTGTGTGTGTGAATAAACAGAAAAGCAGACATGTTTGTTTACAGGACGAAACTGTCACTTCGTATTGCAGAAACAACATTAAAAATGCAAAAAAACAAGTTCTTCATCTTCAAAGACTGCAAGTAAAGTTTAAGTATATGTTAAGGCTGTGATAATGTGCTTAAAAAAGTTCAATCTTCACGACCTGCTGGAAGACCTCGCTAGGTTGTTGTCCTATAGTTGCTAGCTTCATGTGACGTCTCTCTGGAAGTTGTAAAGACATTCTCTGCCACTCAAAAAGCTGTTGCCATGATGGTTCGAAGCATTACGTGTCAGAGCCAGGAACAGTCTCTTTGTTAGTATATGCTGAGTTGGCAAAGGGTTCAGTGAGGGCACCTCTTTTGCCCTGTGTTTGGGCCGTCCACCATATTCAGTGGCAACATGCAGTGTGACGGGCAGTCTTGACATCAGCAGGGCCACGCCTACTTTTTTTGTTTTTTCTTTAAAATTCGTTCAGTTTCCCCAGAGACCTTTCCCAAAAAACAAACCAAAAAAATGGATTACATAAACCCCAGTGATGATGGGCGATAGTACCCAAATGGAAGGATAAACATCACAAACTATTAGAATCTAATGTATAATGTTTACACACCATAATCAACTACTTTGGAACGACTAATTGGACATGTCACGAAATGAGAGGGGGCAAAAAAACAACAAAACCAAAAAAAAACAAAAAAAAAAAAAAAACAACAACAACAACAAATTCACAGCCTTGTCCCAGCAGGCAAAAACTTAAAGTTATAGTTCACGGCAAAATGAAAATTCGGTCACTGTTTCCTCAACCTCATGTCTTTCCAAACGTTTGAATACAATTTCAAAACAACGAGATTAAAGATGCAGTCACATTTACTGTTGTTTGGCAAAATTTCACTTTCTATTATTAAAAGTAAATAAGCAAGTCAGCCGAGGTGATAAAAAGTAATGCAAAAGTAACATAATGCATTACTTTTCACAAAAAGTAACTAAGTAACGCAATTAGTTACTTTTTTAAATGTAGTAACGCAATATGGTAATGCATTACTTTTCACAAAAAGTAACTAAGTAATGTAATTAGTTACTTTTTAATGTAGTAACGCAATATCATAATGCATTACTTTCCCAAAAAGTAACTAATGTAATGCAATTAGTTACTTTTTGTGACAGTTACTTTTTTAATGTAGTTACGCAATATTGTAATGCATTACTTTCACAAAAAGTAACTAATGTAATGCAATTAGTTACTTTTTGTGACAGTTACTTTTTTAATGTAGTTACGTAATATTGTAATGCATTACTTTCACAAAAAGTAACTAATGTAATGCAATTAGTTACTTTTTGTGACAGTTACTTTTTTAATGTAGTTACGCAATATTGTAATGCATTACTTTCACAAAAAGTAACTAATGTAATGCAATTAGTTACTTTTCTGACAGTTACTTTTTTAATGTAGTTACGCAATATTGTAATGCATTACTTTCACAAAAAGTAACTAAGTAATGTAATTAGTTACTTTTTAATGTAGTAACGCAATATTGTAATGCATTACTTTTAAAAGCAACTTTCCCCAATGGAATTTCACAAAAGATTTTTCCCCAATGCAACAAAGTTGGTCACGCAGATTCGCCGGATTGATCAACAGAAAACTGCTTAGGTTGAATGTGAACTAAGCTTCATACATCGCAACACTATACACAATAGTGCATGCTTTTTGCATACAAAGTTCCGAAGAAATTTCACCAATGTGACCACATCTTAAAGTTTATATATATTTATTCTATTTAAAGCAAATCCTGGGTATTGAGACTTGTATGGCTTAATATAAGTCAATTATGTCTCCTAAAAGATTTACATTATTTAAAAAAAAATCACATTGTTTTATACGTTTTGGACTATGGGGGCTGCCATTATTTTGATTACGGCAAATTAGGCCTAAGCCAAATGGCGTACTATCGAATTTTCCTCACAATGAGTTGGATATCGAGTGAAATCCATGCTGAGAAACTCCCTTAGTGGCTGTGGCATCATGACAAGCGAAAGCATGTTTACATCCTACAAGGATAGCATTTAGCGATTCTTGTCTCTGCCGAGTACAGCCATTTTACGCCATCAATTAGTGCCCCCATAGTCTAAAATATGTATAACTTTGGAGTTTTTAAATAACGTAAATATTTCATGGGTTTTCTACTACATATTTTAGTAAGAGACATAATTTATGTTATATTAAGCCATATAAGTCTTATTACCCTGGGTTTGCTTTAATAATAGTGACTACTGTCAAGCTCCACAAAGGACAAAAAACACCAAAAAGAAGCACCATTAGAGTCCCATAAAAGTGGTCAATATGACAAGTCACGTGGATCACTTTTATGGTGATTTTGGAGCGACGAATGTGAAATGACATGCGGGTAAGTACATAACAGAATTTGTATTTTTGCATTAACTGCTTAGGAAGTCAGGCTGAAACAATATTCCTACAGTTATAAATGCTAACAAGTTACAAAAAAATGAGCATTTTCAACACACGCCCCCCTTTACCCCAAGGAATCCAAAGCTGAGAGAAGACAAAGCACATGGACAGAACAGAGACGAAGAGGATCTAAGGGTCACCTAAATACAGTGCAACCCTCCATCTCTGTTCACTTTTCTTTCCCTCCATTTTAGAGGTTACATTTGTTTTATCTTCCTGCATTGGACATTGGTTTCCTTCCCCCTGTCCCACCCCATCCCTCTGGCTCTCTTCTTTCTCCCTGTCCTTACACGACCTTGGCGGTGGTGACCCGGACGCTGCTGAAGCACTTTCCCATGGCTTCGAACAGCGGGTCGCAGAAGGTGTGCACACAGATGGAGTAGACTCGACTGACACAGTGGATCTCGATCAGGTAGCTCTTCACGCAAGGCACCACCGCCCAGATGTGGATGAAGGAGAGGATGGCGAAGAAGATGCCCCATACCAGGGCGAGCGGGATGCCCACCAGGGCCGTCAGCAGCCTGTAGCACCAGTACTTGGTTACTGTGAAGGTGGTGAAGCTCGCTTTCCACACGCCGTCGAAGCTGTAGGTGCCGGCAGGCTCGGCGATCACGTCTTCAAAGTCCACCTGGAGGTGAGAGGGATTTCAGGATTTTATTGGTATAAACAAAATAAAACAGACAACTACAGGTCTTTTTGCTCAGAAATCTTTGCTTATTCAAAAATAACTTTTGAATTATTATTGATATTTCAAAATATATTAAATAATGAAACATATATAATATATACATATACATATATATTACAAAAAAGTTATACAACTGCATTATTATTATTTATCATTTACTTACATCATTAACAGAAAGAAATGCTATAAATATATCAAATGTGACACAGCAGGTATTAGAGGTATATTTTAGAGGTATATATTACAAAAAATAATCTTTATATCTATCCTATTTATCTGTCCATCATCTTTAAATACATACAAATATAATAATATATGCATTTATATTATTTATAATATTTATAATTTATATTTTAAATATTTAATTTTTTAAAAATGCTAAACTATTAAATTTTATTTTATTTAGAATTCTCTATATTATTGTTCATAATCTTTATATCTTATTTATAATCTATCTATCTATCTATATATATTTGTATGTTTTTAAGTATTTAGAGATAGATAAAAAATAGACAGGCAGATAGATAGATAAAAAAATACATAAATTAAACAATTTTAAATAAAATTAAAGATATATTTAAAAAATGTCAAATTAAAGATATATTAGAAATTTACAATATATTTTCATTTATATATTTATTTTTTCTATATTATTGGTTATAATCTTTATATCTATCTTATTTATAATATATCACTAAATAAATAAATAAATACATACATACAAATATAACTGCATTTATATTATTTCTAATATTTATATTTTAAATTATTGTATTTTATTTAATCTTATTTATAATCTAAATATAATCCAAATACATACAATTATATATATATATTATAAAAAAAGTTACATAACTGCAGACAAACTATTTATATTATTTCTAACATTTATAATTTATATTCTAAATTATTTATTATAATCTTTATATCTATCTTATTTATAATCTATCACCTCTAAATATCTAACTAAATACAAATATATAAAATTAAATAAATAGATAGATATAAAATAGATTACTGTACTGCATTTCATAACCACAATTAAATAAAAACAAATATAAATATAAATTTACTAAGATATATTAAAATATTTATATATTTATGTATGATTTTATTTATTCCGTCCATCCATTCTCCAAACCATCTATCCTATGACCCATGTTATCAATAAATTAACAAAAACTAGAGCATTTCTGCATGTCTTTTCAGGTGCATGCATGTCCATTTCAGGTGGACTAACATTAAGAAAAGCAGCATGACTCTTCATCCTCCCTTCAGCCATCTCCACATTCCTCACAGACAGCATCTTTACATTGTCCAGCAGCCGGCTCTGCTTCACTCAGACTGGTACCACCTGGTTCATGCGCAAGTCACCTTGCTCTAAACCTCCTCTATCAACCGCAGACCAGATCAGATAGTGCCTGACACCAAACACTAACATTTAGAAAACAAATGTATATATAAAACTCCTTTAATAAGCCCTGAGAAGCTTGGTGTAGATGTTCCTAGAGCTGGCAAACCTCACACCATCACACTACAGCAGTACACAAACTTTTAAGATGTGTTTATTTCAGTTGTGACACTTTTGCTTATACAGGGAAAAAGCACACACAAACACACCCCGTCCTTCACAGCCACACGGCAAAGTCAAGATTAAGCTAATATTTATTTAACAACTCCTTTTTGTGCAAGTTAGTCAACAATACATTGCTCTGCTCTGTCTGAAAATTATTTTTTCTTTCTTAAAAGACCAGTAAACAGCATAGTATTGTTATTCACTGGTTAACCAGCCCAATCTGTCTAGTAAAGCCCTGCAAAGAAGACTTATTATAGGCACACCACCGTGTCTATGTCAAAGGTAGAGTAAACTGAAGTTCCTGTAAGAGTAAAATGATAAATTACTACTTGTCCAAGGGCTTGAAACCATCATGGCTCCAGTTGGCAAAGGAGCCATGTCTTATATAAGTCTGTCCTCCCCATTCATTTATCTACAGTATATCCCAATTGGCAGGACACATAGTTTCCATTACTTGAATATTACAACCATGACTTTCAACAAAGTTAAAATAAACAGTTGTTGAGCTGACTGCACAGTGTTGTCTGATAACATCCTCACTGTACTGACAGAAGTATCAACTCACATTCTTTAAACCTGGGGGCTTGTGATTATATACAACCCGTCCACAAAGTTAATAAATCACTAGTGTGCAGAGCAGTTTTTGGAGGAGTATGAGTGCCACTTAACAATGATCAACGATCAATTTAGTCATTTAAAAATAACAATGTAAATAAATAAATCACTTTTCAAACTGACAAAATCAGTAGACACATTTAAAACTGTTTATGTAATAATGTCTAAAAATGCAACAAAACAAAACTGAATATAAATAACTACACCAATGAAAAAATAATGAAAAATTAAATATATAACTATATTTAACAATACAATAAAAAAAATGATAAAATACAATAAGATTAAATAAAAATGTAAATAGGTAAATCAATTTTTTAACTGACAAATAAATAGACATATTTAAAGTGGTTTAATTAATTAATATTTAAAAACACAATAACAATTTATGTATACAATAAAACAAATAAATTAATCACATTTCAAACTAACAAACACAATAAAAACTGTTTATTTAAATAATTTTAAAAATACAGCAATTTTTTAAACAATAAATACAGTAAAAATGTAAATAATTAAATCATATTTAAAAGTCCAGCTATATTTAAAAATAAAATAAAAAAACTATATATACAAAATAAAATAAGGAAGTAAAAAATATTCAATATATGAAATATAAATGTAAAATAAATGTAAAATACAAAAATATATGAAAAAATATTCAATGTTTAAAAATGCAGCTATATTTAATAATAAAATTAAATAAAACAGGATTAAATAAAAATGTGAATAAATAAATCACTTTTCAAACTGACTTTTCAAACTTAATTAAAATGTGAAAATGCAGCTATATTTAAAACATTTTAAATTCACAATTTGTATATAAAATAAATTAAATAAATCACTATTCAATTGAATTCACTTTTCCGCAAATTTAAAACTGTTTATAGAAAACAATCAATAAAATAGAAAATGTAAATTAATAAATCATATTTTAAAAATTCAGCTATATTTAACAATAAAATGTAAAAAATATAAAATAAATATAAAATAAAATAAGAAAGTAAATAAATAAATCACTTCTCAAACTGGAAAATATTTTAAACTGTTTATTTAGTGATGAATAAAAATGCAGCTATATTTAATAATAAAATAAAATAAGCCAAAATAAAAATGTAAATAAATACATTTTAAACAGTTTAATTAATTAAAATGTACAAAATGGAGCTATATTTTTTTTTTAAATCACTTAAACTAACAAACATTTAAATACACCTATTTTTAACAATAAATAAAATAAAATGAAAACATAAATTAATAAATATTATTTAAAAACAAATACAAAAAACAAATATTTTAAACTATTTGTTGTTTAAAATGCAGCTATATTTCATAATAATATAAAAATAAAAATGCAAATAAATAAATCACTTTTCAAACGGACAAATAAATAAACCTATTTAAAACAGTTTAATTAATTAAAAAACACATATATAAAAAAGTATTTAAATAAAGCAATTTTTAACAATAAATAAAATTAAAATATAAATGAATAAATCATACTTAAAAATGTATGTATATTTACTTAGCAATACTAAAAAGAAGAAAGTAAATAAATAAATCACTTCAAACAGTAAATTTAAAAGTGTTTATTTAATGTTTAAAAATATGGCTATATTTAAAATAAAATAAAATACAAAGCTCTTATTTTTGTGTAGTCCTCCATACACATCAAAATATTGCACTTGGACAGACAAAACCCACTTAAAACAAAGCCATGGTTGCAGACCCGCAACGGTTTTAAATTATAAACCAATTATAGCTACCTTGTTTATTTTTTCCCCAATCCTCGATCACCACGGCAACGTCCCGTGACTCATTTCAAATCACAAATTCATACGCAGTGACTACAAAACCCACCAAAGCCTTATTATAGCCTTACAACTGTACTTGCTTCAGAAAGCTTTCCTCTACCGCTCAACCAGAAATTACAGCAGCAGTGCAAAAGCGACATACTACAAGTATAATGTCACCCGTTAGAGAAGCCTACGTGGGGGTTGTCTTGTCTCGTCGCGTGGCCCGGCCCAGCCCTAGACCGTGCTCTGGCCAGATTCCCACATGGGCTCGAGCATGCTATTAAAAGAATGCACTTTTATGAGAGGAAAATATTCGCTTCCAAGGGAAAGCTACGCATGTGTTTCTGCACACAAGAATCTTTGATGTGGATGTCTGTGGGAGTGTATTTGGACCACGAGTGCATCACAGTCCAAAAGAAACGCCCCGTGTGTGCGTGAGCCTGAGCGCAATGTGTGTATGGAGAATTTGTGAAAAAAATGGAGATGGGAATTCCCTGCAACGCTCTCCTACGCAAGAACTCTGCGAGCGTCAACCCCTTTTAAGGCCAAAATAAAAAGACTGTGTGTGCAAAATGATTTTGGCTTGTGAATCCTATAATTCTTATCATGCATGTTCTCTGGATTCAATTTGCACTCAACTCATAAGAAGCACTGAATTCTATGTGTCCTCAGGGATGTGACTCAGTGTCATATTGAGGTGGGAGGGACAAAAATGCGGAATAAAAGAAGAAATAAGGGATGGGAAAAGGGCGGAGATGGATGCAAGAGGGATCGAGTGTGTTTCTATATCATCAGGTGACCTGTTGACTTTCTTTCAGAGAAATTGCTCTGCAAGGCATCGCCCCCACGCCCAGGAACATTTTCATGAAGAATGTTAGGTGTGCAGCCTTTGCTCAAAAACAGGAAACTCTTAATATTTCCTCCATAAAAAAAGACCTGACTTTGACAGCTCGTCAAAGCAACGCAAAATAAGAGCGCCATCTAGGATTTCACAAACTTGTGCCACAGTCCTTGCATTTCACATTCACTCCAGAGATAATTGCTTCCACCCTGTTGGGAAATCCAAAGCTGGTAGCTATGGAACAGCTGGTTTGTAAAATGGTTGACCATGCTCTAAACCCCAGTTTGACCAGCTGGTTCAAGATGTTGAGAACTAAAGTAAAAACCAGGTGAGACCAGATGCAAGTGCATTTAAGATTTTGCAAGTAAAATGATAGATTAGACTCCTACAAGGATTGAAACCACCATTCTATCAGTTTTCAAAGACAGCTGCTGGCAATAATTGTTTCCAGTGACAAACTGACCACTGACTCACGCCTGAGTTATGAAGTCGCTCTAATGTTCTCTAAACAAGTTTCTCATTATGTAGCTCTTATATCAATACTAATATTTATTAATAAACTACACTTTGTAATACAGCTTAACATATAAACGCGAGTGCACTTGTTTCTTATTACATTAATCCTGTTACCTATGAACAAATCCATATCTAAGTCTTTTATTATTCTTAAAAGTGACTGAAAAGTGATTTAAAGATATTAAAAGTTCGTTAAGTGGCTTACCTTCACCACATCGTCATTTAAATGCTTTGGGTCTCGGTTGACCAGGTCAATCTCCTTGGTGTGGACATCCTGAAGTGTCTTTTCGTTGATGCTGTCGTTATCCATTTCTTTATTATTTGGTTTGTAAATGTTCCCCTGTTTCCTGATGAACGGTGAGTGAGCGTAGTCCTGCGGTTCCAAAGAAAACAGAAAATGAAGTTCATGAGCGTGGAGTGGAGACTGGGGCGCAACTCAGCACTGCCCTGGCATGGGATGGTTTTAAGCGGATAGAAATGAAGCACCACACCCCTCTGGAAACACAGTGGAGCGAGCCGCCGTACGGGGGCGCCATTTTACACCGTGCGCGTTCGTTATTCCCCCTCAGAAATAAACTCAGAATTGAAAATATCTTGCTATTAGGACGTGCTTAAAACATATTAGTTGTTTTGAAATAATAAAAAAAAAGTCTTGAGAACATTCGTCAACATGTTCATATTTTTCTGGATTAGTGAAGAATTCATATTTTAGCTAACAATATTATTCCTGTGTGCATAAAGTGGTGAAGGGAGAAGTGCAGCTTGCCGTATAACGTTACATACGATCTTAAAAATACCCAAATTAGCAAACGTGTGAAAAAAACAAGCTTGTAGCAACGTTAGAGCAAGTGCCAACACCGCCTTCATGTGTTGATAAACCTCTAAAAGTGCTTAAGTAATACGTAGCCAACTATGCTAAATGTTTATTGCATAAATGACTCAATAAACCCTGAATTGACAGCAAAAACCAAAGGTTTCTGAGGGAAAATAGTTGTGTAATCTTACCTCTTCAGGTGTCCCGTCCTTGTATCCGCTAGTCATGCTGTCCCGTGCCTGAAGTGCGTTCAGATGAGTGTGTGTGGAAACAAGACAATCAGTAGAGAGGAAGCCACAGCAGTGTGGGAGGCGTGGGGATATTGCTTACAGTGGGGAGTCCTTTCCCTTAAAACAGCCCGCTTTTCTGCATACTAAAGTCCTATGAAACTTTTATCTACAGGGTCGTGTTTTATCTCTCCTGGAGTCTCTCGCGGTTTAAGTCGGGAGTTCCTCTCTCAGTCACAAGCTGTGAGGACAAGCTGTGTGTTCGGTGAATGAGAGTAAGACTGAAACCCTCCATTAGCCTGCCACTCATAAAGTTATACGCAGTATTAGTGGTTGGATATTTTGACGTGATTTTTCCTCAAATGGGAGGCATATTTAGGCACTGTACCAACTTCTCCCCATGTACACTAGAAACATCCACTCGTTTTTCATTAGCACTGTTTTCCACGTTACTGTAATAGTAGGCATCACAATTATAAAGCAACAAAATGGAGGTAGGTATATGAGGTTTGTGTACTAGATTTTACTCAAGTAGCCTTCTTAAGGTGCATCTTATAAGGGTTTCCAAACAGTATTGAGTACTAAAGATTTATTCCAGTCCAACTTCACCATTTAAATTAGTAAAGGTTTCGTTTTAGGGAACTTCATACATGACTTGAGGTGTATAAACCTGAAACGTGACTATTCAAAGGTAGGTTTGCATACCGAAATGTACCTCAAGGCAAGACTTGCACTTGTTGGAATGTTTTCAGAAACAATAAGGATGTAGTTTAATGTGCTTGTTTTTCTCATATTTGCCCAACGTTACTATCGTTTACTTTACTTATCTGTATCTTTTAGTGTGCATTTACTGTACCTAACTAATATTTGTGTATCTAGGTCAGGTCCTGGCAAAGTGAGGGATGTGACAGGCAATGCAAAATATGCAAAAAACAATGACAGTGGTGGCGGGCAAAGGTCACTGTAGTTCAGGTAGGAAAGCAATACCTTTTAAGTTATTTTTATATAACAAGCTATAACACGGATAACACAAAGAATCTGCAAAATGTTAATTATTTTACCAATATAAGAGGAATCATATAAAATGTATGTTATTTTTTATTTAGTACTGACTTGAATAGCATATTTCACATAGAAGGCGTTTACATATAGTCCACAAGAGAAAATAATAGTTAAATGTATAAAAACAACCCTGTTCAAAAGTTTACATACACTTGATTCTTAATAATGTGTTGTTACTTGAATGATCCACAGCTGTTTTTTTTTTTTTTTTTTTTGTGATAGTGTGTTTTTTCAGGTCTCACAAATTCTTTGGTTTTTTAACATTTTTGTTTATTTGAACCCTTTCCAACAATAACTGTATGATTTTGAGATCCATCTTTTCACACTGAGGACAACTGAGGGACTCATATGCAACGCTTGCAGAAGGTTCAAACAGTCACGGATGCTCCAGAAGGAAACACAATGCATTAAGAGCCGGGGGTGAAAACCTTTTGATTTTTGAAGATCAGGATAAATTTAACTTATTTTGTCTTCTGGGGAACACGTATCTTCTGTATCTTCTGAAGGGCAGTACTAAATGAAAAAAAAAAAAAAAAATGATATTTAGGAAAAATAAGAAAAATGAACACATCTTCATTCTGTTCAAAACCCCCGGCTCTTAGTGCATCGTTTTTTCTTCTGGAGCATCAGTGAGCGTTTGAATCTTCTGTAATAGTTGCATATGGGCCCCTCAGTTGTCCTCAGTGTGAACAGATGAATCTCAAAATCATACAGTCATTGTTAGAAAGGGTTCAAATACACAAAAAGCTGAAAAACCCAAGAATTTGTTGGACCTGAAGGATTTTTCTGAAGAACAGCAGTTAGTTTAACTGTTCAGGACAAACAAGGGACTCAATATCACTAAACAAACAAAAAAAAGTATTAAGAATCAAGTGTATGTAAACTTTTGAACTGGGTCATTTTTTTATAAATTCAACTATTCTTTTCTCTTGTAGACTATATGTAAAAAAAAAAATTATGTGAAATATCTTATTCAGGTCAGTACTAAATAAACAATAACATAAAATTAATTTTTGACCTCAACTTTATATTGAAAAAATCCATTTAATTGTATTTTATAGTAAACTAATTATTCTACAAAGTCAAAGTGCGTAATGAAACATTTAATAAAATGCAGCTGTTATGAACTCAAAAGCACACTCTTCTACAAAAAAACATACACTTTTTTTATGCAGGTACACTGTTATCCTCAGGCATATCTGCCGCGAAGAACGTCACCCGTAGGGTTTTTCTCATTGCTCAAGATGTTAAATCTTGTCAGGTTAACATTCCATATGCTGCACATTGATCTCCATGGTATGGTCTCTCAGCAAAGAAAACAATCCATCCTTTAACTTCCAAAAATAATTTTATTTGCTGAACTGAGAGGCATTTAGTTCTGTCTTTCATAAGCTGAGCAGCGTTGAGCATGTTTGCTACATGACATCATTCAACAGGGGCGAGGAAACGGCACCTGAGCCTCTAATGTTCCATTGCACAGTCAAATATTCCATTTGCTCCGCACAGCCACTAACAAAGCACAATCAATGGCAAACAGCATGTCAAATGCGGCTTTGCATGTCAAACTAATTGCCATTTGGACATTTTTTTTAGCAGTTATTAATACAGAAGAAAACATGTTAGAATATAGAAATGCTCTTTATAATAGGAATGTACCTAAAATTATAAATATTTCATACAATGAAATGCCATCAAATCATCTAATTTACTCTTCTTGATAAATCATCTCCAAATAAATATTAACTCAGAAATTGCACAACACTACTGCCCTATTGGAAGTAGTTGCCTCATTTTTTCCTTAGAAGCACATCATGCGCTTATTGCAATAATATATTTCATCTAGTAGCATAATATATTTCCTTAAATCTCAGTCACTACAATATAATCTTTGAAAAGTCTTGCATTATATATATATATATATAATGCAAAAGCTTAATTAGACTTACATAACAGTACTGAAAAAGCATGTTAGCACTGACGCCACCCAGTACGAGACTGACGTTTCAGTAACAAATCAACGGAATGAATATTGCAAATGTGCACTGAAATGAAAGAAAAGTTCTTTCTCTTCTTTGTGCTTCAGAAGTCAAGAATAAAAGATCCTTCAGCTAATAACCCTCAAAAAGGAGGCCAAAACAAGGCGACAAAGAGATCCTGCAACACTTCAGTTTTGCACAGTCTTGATATCGATGGACGACAAGCACCGTCCAATGCTGTAGAAGAACGGCCCTATAAACATGTCCATCAGGCTGGTCCAGATCACATGGAGGGAGGGCAGTGTCATCATGCAGCCCTGGATCACTGGCATCACCACCCTGCAGAGAGAAAACAGCTCATCATCACATGCACTGATATAGAAGACGTACATAACAATCATATCAAGATGAATTTGTTCATCTCTCTTTGTTCCGGGGTTAAAATATAGCTTGGAACGCATTCAAAGCATAAACCTTCAGATGGTTACAATAATCATCACCTTTGATATTGTTAACATTCAGCACATATGCAAGTCATCTGTCAGTCAGCAAGACTGAGTCGAGGTGAGATAATATGTGAAGTGTTTCCAGCATCTACAGCACAGGTCTAATGGTTTATTTATGATAAACTTTTAATTTATAAGATTACATTTTAGGAAAATTCTCAGTTTATAATAGTAACCTAATATATAACTAAACATAATATTTACATTTCCTATGGGAACTGTGATAGATTGCAAAACTTAATGTTGTGGGTGGTTGCTAGGGCGTTGCTATGTGTTTGCTAATGATCTGAGTGTTTTTTAGCACTTTTCTTGTTCTAGAAGGTTTGCTAATGAATTTGCTGAAGTTCTATGTTTTAGCACTATGTTTGGGTGGTTGCTAGGGTGTTGCTATGCGGTTGCTACATTTCTGTATGGTTTTTAGCACTATGTTTGATGTTCTGTGGTGTTGTTAGGGAGTTGCTATGCAGTTGCTAGGGTATGAGTTATTTTAAGCACTTTGATGTTCTAGAACAGGGGTCACCACACTCGGTCCTAGAGGGCCGGTGTCCCTACAGAGTTTAGCTCCAACCCTAATCAAACACACCTGAACCAGCTAATCAAGGTCTTAATAGGTATACTTGAAACTTCCAGGCAGCTGTCTTGAGGCAAGTTGGAGCTAAACTGCAGGACACCGGCCCTCCAGGATCAAGTTTGGTGACCCTTGTTCTAGAAGGTTGCTTAGGCATCTTAAGGTTCTGTGTGTTTTAGCACTATGTTTGGGTGGTTGCTAGGGTGTTGCTATGTGGTTGCTACATTTCTGTATGGTTTGTAGCACTATGTTTGATATTCTAGGGTGTTGCTATGGTATGAGTGATTTTTAGCACCTTGTTTGGTGTTCTAGAAGGATGCTTAGGCATTTTTAGGGTTCTGTGTAATTTTAACACTTTGGTGTTCTTAGTGATTGGTAGGGCATTGCTATGCAGTTGCTAATTTTCTGTGTGTTTTTACTTTTTAGCAATATGTTTGGCAACGTAGGTAGTTATAAGTGGTTCAATGTGGTAGTTTAGTGTGGTTTTTAGTACAATGCTCTGTGTTTCTAGGGCACTGTTATACAATTACAATAGTTCTGTGTAATTTTTATCACTGTGCTTGCTGATCTAGATGGCTGTTACAGTGTTGTTATGCGGTTGCTGAAGTTCTATGTGGTTTTAGCAGTATGCTTGGCGAACTAGGTAGTTGTTAAGGTTGTGTTTGTTTTTGGTACTATACTTGATGTTTTAGGTGGTTCTTAGGGTGTTGATAGATGGTTGAGTTTGGAAAAAGTAATAACTTCTCAACAAGCATCATTAATGTCATAATCATCTTAGATTGGCAAGATCATTTTATCACAATGTTATGCAATTTCTTAGATGTTGTAGGTGGTTGCTACAAAATTCTGGCTAGAAGTAATGCAGAAGTAAAACAGCCAATTTATGCCAATTCAACAGTCTTTATGATAATTACTTGCTTTCACTTGTTTTAGCAGCTACCAGGCTAAAATTCTAAGCACAGACATTTAGTAAAGTGAAAAAGACACCTGCCTGAAAATTTGTGACCCAATATACCTTAGACTTGCTTTTTTCACTTGAAGTCGACTTCTCTTCTCCTTTGAGCTACACTGACATCTTGACATCAGATCTTATCTGGCTGATTTGTCAAGGCTACTCATTCCTACGCTAATGGGGTCACTCTGCTACCACTGAGTTGTTACGTTTACAAACATCTACATGTGCTAATATAGCACTTCAGGAGCACTGACCCTGAAATTGCTCCTGATCTAAACTACACAAAGGGTCAAGTTGTGCCAAGTTTCTGCTTGCATGTGTCAAACCTCTAAGAGGCCGGAGAAAAATACTTGAGTAGAATGCTAACAATCCAATGTGAGTTATGTGCGGATTTTTCCACGGTGGAAATGCAGGCCCACCTGTGCTCTACAAAACAACATGCAAGACTTTCTCTGTGGTATGTTTTTAAATGCCAGTCTTTATCTAAGTGGGCAGTGGCCAAGGCAAATATTCTGCAATTGGGCTGTGGAAAATACAACGGAGAGCCAACAACCTTCCCCAACAAGAAGCCTTTTCATACCAAATATGTATACAGCTGAGGATCCCGAAAACAATCCCTGCAATGAATGCCATGGGAATGGCCAGAAAGGTGGTGAGGATCCGGTAGAAGATGTATTTGACCAGCTCGAACACAGTATGACTGCCGATCCAAATTTTGTCAAAGCTGTGCGTGGAGATGGGCTCAGCAATGATGTCTGCAAAACCAACCTGTGGAATCAAACACGAAAGTAAAAAATCAATAGTAAACAAACTATTCTCATTTATACTAAAACTACTGGCACCTTATTTATGTGGATTTTCTTCTTTCAGCGTTTTTTTTCCCTTCATTTTCTGTGTGTGTATATTGATGTAGTATTGTATGCAAAACAATTATGCTAATAAAGTACTCGAAACTGAGTTGGAAAAAAGAGAAAAGATTATTATCGCGAATGTGCAGTACACTTATTCAAATAAAACATACTCCAAAAACGTATTAATATACACGTGAACGGCGGTAAGCGAAAAGAACTTCTCATCACACCGAAAGACTAATATAACCACATTATTAACGCTTGTATCACTCATGTTTAGTCAGTTTTAGAAGCAGGTATTTACAAATAAGTGATGGTATGTAAGAGATAGTACGTAAGTCTAGCGTTGTCACTCACCTTTAGGTGCGCGTTAATATCTTTAGGGTCTCTATCCTGGACCTCTGAATACACGTTCGGTTTTTTCCCAAGTATAGGTTCGATCGATCTATTGAATTCATCCTCATCCATAATGACACTGGTCTCCATTTTTTCCTTTTCAAGACCCATATTTTTGTTTTGGAGTTGCGAGGCACTTAGTGCTGTCTGTCGCGCCTGCTGTACGCGCACTGTGCGCTCAAGGCAGGGCGCGTCCACGCCCCTCACGGAAGACGCGTTCACGCGCAGACAAAACACACAAGGCATTCAATTCAATGTAGACCAACGATAAGAAACTTTTTAGGGTTAAATCGCCGTCTAGCCGTCCTTATCTCGATAAACTGTTTATTGAAACAGAACTGAAGGAATGTTATCAGATTGTTATTGTTATTTCCTTTATAGACTATATGGCGTGAAACTATAGATGTTTAAACTATTTTTCTCAGGCGTTTTACACATTAATTCTTTAATTCATTCTTTTATTAGTTTATTAATATAAGAATTTTACCATTTTTAAAACCTAAAGCCTTAGCTAAATGTTTAACTTCGAGTCAGTTGATTGTTTTTCAAGAATCATTAAGCTTCACTGGATTCTCTGTGGAGTTTTTTTTTTCTTTTTTACTGTAAAATGATGTTTCTTTAAAGGTTCTTCACACACAGAAATGGTTCTATTTCGAACTATCTAGACATGAAGAGCCCTTTTAAGTTGAAACGGTTCTTTGAGTTTGAGCTTAGGGTTCTTTATTCTCACCTTTTTGTTTTTAAAATTGGTAACTGTCAAAAATCCTAAAAATGAAATTGATTTTTATTATCAATATTGGTTGAGTTTTCAGTTATTACTTGGGTTAAAACATTAAGAGCAAGAGTTTTGTATTTTTTAGAAACATTTGCTTAGTGTACTACTTGAGAAGGCAGCATTTTTCATCTTTCGGATACAGTCGATGACCGTTAGTAGATAATTTGCCTGTCTTAACTACAGACAATAGGCCATTCTCTGATAAAGTGATGGTGTTTGCTTTCCTATTTGACTTTTTAAAGGGACAGTACACCTAAAATGTAAAAAAAAAACATGGGGGAAAGTCATGTGAGAGGAGGCAATGCCTCTATTGCGATATGATTGGATATGTATGGTTATGTTCGGCTGTGATTGGTTCATGTGATTGATCCTGCCTCTTGTGTTCTTGCACTTTCCACATTTGTGAATCTGTCTGAATGAACAATATAATGGCGTTAATGAGAAGACTAATTAAAAAAGTAAGTAAACAACTCACACACTTAGATATGGCCACTTTGTTACATCAAAATAAGACTTAAAATGGCATGAAAACATTATCTGTGGGAGTTCTTAGTTTAGTGATCAATATTTACTGAGCTTTTGATGACTAATGAACTGGGTTTTTTTTCTGTTGAACGCCAAAGAAGACCTTTAGCAAAACGTCTGAGCTCTTCTTTTTCACAATGAAAGTGTGTTAACCAGCTTGGTCATTCAGCTAAACGTCTTGTTTTCAATAGCACTTTTAGAATTCTTATTAATGTCTGAAAATAATGTTGATCTCTATAACCAGAGGGAATGAAGTGATTTCCACTGGAGCTGATGCACACATAAACAACAAACTCATTGTGTTGTAATAGTCGAGAGGAAAAAGGGGAGAGGCCACGGCGACTCATGACAGTGGAGCAAAAGCACAACAGTGGGAGTGAAAAGCACATTCTACCATTAGGACATGCACAATACAGGCTGTAATCCCTATGGATAAACACACAGCTGATTTCCAACAGCAAAGCAAAGGTGCCAAGACCTTTCCTCTGCGTGTGTTTGAAGTTCCGATCAAACGTTGTCAGCATCCACTATGATCTAGTTTGATGTGGGTGCACTGCATTCTCAGAATAAAATTGTGAAACCAAGCAATCACTTCTACATCGCTTCTAAAGTCTTCATTGAAGGTATCAAGTACTATAATCTGTGCAAGGCAAGCCTGATTGCTCTATTCTGGTGCAATATTTTACTGTCATAATAACTTAAGTGCACAAGTTCAACAGTCTTTCCCTCGAGGATACGGGACCGGCCCAACAAGCTACTGGAAGCAGAGTAATAAAACCAATATATGTCATTTTCATGACAACTTAGCAGGTGAATGACAGCTGCCTTTGTAAGACTGTACTTGGTTGAGCAATATCTTACAGAACTGTAATTTATTAGCTCTGGTAATTAGCTATAGCGAGCAAAGCAAGTAAAGCCATTAAAACACAAGCACTTCCCATGATGTGTGAAAAATCATAGTATAAAAATAAAATGTTATATTACAAAATATAACATGAAAAGTGTATAAATGACTAGTTTTTCTAAAGAAACATTGTCCAATAGCAACACCAGCAGATAGTCATGGCAGTCGTGGCCTAATGGTTAGAGAGTCGAGCTTGTAACCCGAAAGTTGCAGGTTCGAATCTCAGGTCTGGGAAGTGAATGTACATCCTTGAGCAAGGCACCAAACCCCAAACTGCTCCCTGGGCTGCAGCAGTATGGCTGGGATGGGTTAAATGCAGAGCACAAATTCCGAGTAAAGTTACAGCGGGAGACTGCGTCTCTCTTGCTGTCTAAATGTTTCGAGAATAAAGTCAAAATGTTTTGAGAATAAAGTCGAAATGATTAAAAAATAACGTTGAAATTCCCAGAATAAAGTCAAAATGTAACGAGAATAAAGTAAAAATGTATAGAGAATAAAGTTGAAATTTTGAGAATAAAGTCGAAATGTATTGAAAATAAAGTCAAAATGTTTCAAGAATGAAGTCGAAATTACGAGAATAAAGTCTTAATATTTTCAGAATTAAGTCAAAATGTTTTAGAATAAAGTCGAAATGAGTCAAAAATAACGTTGAAATTCCGAGAATAAAGTCAAAATTTTGAGAATAGTCAAATGTATCGAGTATAAAGTCAAAATGTATAGGGAATAAAGTCGAAATGTATCGAAAATAAAGTCGAAATGTTTTGAGAAGCCGAAATGTAGAGAATAAAGTCAAAATTTTGAGAATAAAGTCGAAATTTCTAAAATAAAGTCAAAATTCCTAAAAATAAAGTAGAAATTTCAAGAATAAAGTTGAAATATTTTGAGAAAAAAGTCGGAATGTTTCGAGAATAAGGTCGAAATTTTGATAATAAAGTCAAAATGTATAGAGAATAAAGTCGAAATGTTTCGAGAATGAAGTCAAAATGTTTCGAGAATGAAGTCAAAATGTATCAAAAATGAAGTCAAAATGTTTAGAAAATAAAGTCGAAATTCTGAGAATAAAGTCTTAATATTTTAAGAATGAAGTCAAAATGTTTTGAGAATAAAGTTGAAATGATTCAAAAATAACGTTGAAATTCCGAGAATAAAGTCAAAATGTATCAAGAATAAAGTTGAAATTTCGAGAAGAAAGTTGAAATGTATCGAGAATAAAGTAAACATTTTGAGAATAAAGTCAAAACGTATCGAGAATAAAGTAGAAATTTCGAGAATAAAGTAGAAATTTCGAGAATAAAGTTAAAATGTATCAAGCATAAAGTTAAAAGTCGAAATGTTTCGAGGATAATTTTGTGCTTTTTGTTTTTAATATAACACAGCTCAGCTTTCAAATTCTGTCAGTTTTATCATGGAATACAAATTTGAAATTTGTTTTTCCTCTGTATTTCAAGTTTATAGTAAGATACAAACGTTGAAGGAACATCAGAAGGAATGAAAAACAGTACAGCCTTATTTAATGAAATTAATGTCTCACTGTAACCAGAAATATGACTGATTCACATGCCGCTTAAACTGAGGCGAATACAGCGATCTGTCATGCCACATTAAAGAGCGTAAAAAAACACATTATTGTAATAGACATATTGTTTGTATTTCGTTATAAAAATCAACAGACTTTGAAATCTGAGACTTTGGAATATCTCCCGGTGCTCCCAATTCGGCTATTTGCATGCGCAATAGGCTACAATATACTCTCAAAATATTATAACTTTAATCTTGCAATTGCTACAAATTATTTCTTGTAATTTTGACTTTATTCTCGAAAGACTTCGACTTCATTTTCATGATTTTGACTTTATTCTCTAAACAAACATTTTGACTTTATTCTCATAATATATTCCAACTTTATATTCTCATAATATTTCAACTTTATTCTCGTAATTCCGACTGTATTCTCAAAATATTACATCTTTAATCTAGTAATTTTTGATTTTTTTCTCTCTTTTTTTTTTTACGTGGCACTAAACTGCTGTCGTACCAAATAATGTTATATGTCTGAATTAATAAATATATAAAATAATGCTTAAGATGTGTATACTTACAGAGTGTAAGGAAAAGTCTTCATCCTATGGCACAAACAGTGCCGGTGATTCTTGATGAATTAACCAAAGGTCACATTCCGTGGTCCTGATCTAATTCTACCTGCAGAAAAACAATGATATGAGCACAATGATATCAGATGGGACTTCCTGACAGTCACCTCATCTGCTAAAGCTCTCAGCTCTGTGAATACAGGCACATCATAATAAACCATGACATGCAGTAATCGTGAGAATCAGCCCATAGCAATCTTACTCTATTGTCATCACCCTGCATTAGAGTACAATTACACAGTACAAAAAGTTTAGTGCGAATATTTAAAAAATATTCCTTTGGGAACGGCACGCGCTTTACATCATAGCACAGAAGAAAGTCTTTGCTTAAACACTGCATAACTCTTTCAGACATAAAAGCGGCCTTTGTTTCTCCATTGACTGCTTATAAAGGCCGATCTTAAATCAACTTAAGGAAATGAAAGTAGACTAAGGAGAATACATTAGCCTTCATGCTGTCTTCCAGCATGTATCTTTGTCTCTACAGCTCAAATTTAGAGCTTTGTAACTTTTCCAAGCACAATAAACCTGTCAAAAGCAACCAATCTCTTCATCTATACCCACGTTGCTCGGTGTTTGTGAACACCACTGGCTGAAGGTGTGGTAAACACATCGGGGATCCGCCCAGAGCCCGAGGCCACTTTAGTCAATGGAGTATATGTGCTTTGCGGGAAGAGATAAATACGTTTTTCCATGTGTACTAACTATGAAGCAGCTTTTGCCATGCTGCTGCATGAACAAGCCCGAGTCCTTACAAGCTTCAATCCAGCAGCACTGACACAGTTACCCAGTCACACATGTTTGGGATATTCATCTCCATCACATGACAGACCCCTCAAACCATTTTCCAGCATAGTTTAGATCAGGTAGATGAGCGTATCAGATCATGCATACCGGTGCTGTTACTCAACAGCTTCAGGTGTGCTTTTTCCCTTTATTTTGAGCCAAGTCTGGAAATGCTGGCCAGTGATCTTGCTTCACGCACCTTTTTATAAAGCAGCTCTAGAGATAAACATGGTATCAATTTAAAGTTTTAAGCTTCTAGGTGATTTATAGTTTGCAGTAAGCTTATGTCCCATACTGCAAGACAATGTATTAATACATTGGATACAATTATAAACTCAAAATGTGTAGAAATCATCTTAGGTTTCACATTGTCATTGCTGTTACTTGATCAGATTTGTCACTACAATTGTGATATCTATAGAAATCTTGAACAGTTTAGTCAAAATAATCTTTCTTTTGACCAATGAATCATACCATTGCACACAAAAGGAACAATTACACTAAACAGAGGTGACTAAGGGTGTGTTACACTTGTTGAATGATGTGTATTTCGTGATGGAACTCACCAAACACTCCAAATAAAAGGAAAAGGCATGTTTTTTAAAGCAAAGTCGAATACACCTAATGCCGTCTGCTGGACTAAGCGGTCATTGTTGCGTGTATATGGTTTTTTTCACCACCTGCGGACTTACAAAGAGCTTATAAAAGGCACTTTACTGCCTCGTTGCTCAACACCGCATATTCCCTTCATAAAATCATGTCGTATAGTATCACACTGTGTCATTAATTCCTGTTTTTGGTTCGTTTAGAAGTATTTGGTCTGTGGCACGTTCATATATAATTTGAACTGCACCTGAGTTCGTTTGGAAGCGGACTGAGACCTATCTTTTTAGCGGTCTCGGTCCACTTGTTTGGTGTGCACCAGTGTTCGGATGGCAGCATTCACACTTACTCATGAAACTTACTCAAATAATAGCAATTGCCCCAGAGTTGTTATAACTCGTGTAGACAAGATAAGACGAACGATGAAATACAAACGAAAATAGATTTAATATAAATCTCTCAGAAATACAAGGCAGGAACTCTCAGAACATTGAAACACACAACATCCATGTAACAACGAGGACCGACAGGGAGTGAACACAAAGACAGACTTTTAAATGCAAACTAATTATCAAACACAGGTGACGGGGATAATCAGGGACAGGTGTAGGGAATCACAATAACGAGGGCAAACCAAATGACAAAATGACAGGGGGAGACCAAATGAACAGACATGAATGTAACAAGAGTTAGTTTTAATTGAACCAAACTTGACAAGTGTGAACACACCATAAAATTTGAACCATTTTAAGTTTATCACAGTGTCAAAGACAATTTATGAGAATAATAGCTATATATTTTTACTCCATATTCACATTGACATGTCGATCGAGTGTTTGAAACAACTTCCTACTGTGACTTTATTCATGATGCGTCATCAATCGGCCATATTGGCGGCATTGAATGTAAACAATGCCACTGAACTAGGGATGGCGAAAACTAAAAAAATTCTTGACCGACCACCGAGCCTCATTAGCCGGTTGAAACCGGTTAACCGATTAGTTTAAAATATGGTAAGCTATTTGAAATAACAGCCATTTCGAGCCGCGCCTGCAATTTCGCAACTCTGTCGCATCTGGCCGCGATCACACCGAACGCGTCTTTTAGTTCTAAAAACGCGAGGCGCACAGCACTGCCTTTTTTTTTTTTTGGTGACTTTTAATAAAAGAGCGTGCTGCGTTTTTTTATGTTGCTAAGCAACGACCAAAACAGCTGTCCTGTCAGTCAAATCAAAGGATTATAGCGCGAGTACTCTAAAATCTTAGTTTTATGCTGTTAAGTAAACTGTCATATTAGCAGAAACCCTAAATAATACAGCTCCGGGTTACCCACGATAGACACAAAAGGTTTCTCCTCTATTTCTTGCAGTCTCCGGACTTTTTAAGCAACCGTAAAATTCCGTCACCACAACAGAAGGCCCGCCTCTCCATTCATTCGATTGGACAATGGAAAAGAAAGCGAATGACGTTAGGCGTTTTTCCCATAGATATGGTTTTTCCGCTCAGAGTTGATTTTTTTTCAACTTCACGCGCTCAGAGCGCTCCTGCAAAAACGCGAGGCGCAGCAGGCGGTGAAAACGCAAGGCGCCTGGGGCGCATAAGCAGCGCGTAGAACGCTCACTGCCAACAGAAAACCATTCAAAAGAGGCGCCTCCAACTGCAAAAACGCGTTCGGTGTGATCGCGGCCAGTCTCTCTGCCGCTCTGCCTCCCGCACACATACACACACACACACACTGCCACTCACGTCACTTTTTTTAAATCCCCCTACAGCGCGAAACATGAGTCCCGCAAACGCGGCGCCGAAGAGCTTGTTGTATGTAATCGTAGGACACAGGGGAGTTGCTAGACCTAAAGCTCTACTGGGGCACAGGCCCCCATTACTAGTTAATTCAGTTGTTACATGTAGTTTAATGTCTTTATTTTGGGATTATCAACGTAAATTATAACTCAAATTTGAGATTTTACTGGGGCACAGCATATTTTAACTGGGGCACGTGCCCCAGTAAAAAGGGTCTAGCAACGCCCCTGGTAGGACACATGGCTCCTTAGTTTCAAATGGTTTGGGTACAAGGTGATCGCTTTGAAAATAAAGGCGCTTGTCTAGGTTAGAAGCTCATTTGAAACATTGCCACGGCTCATTTAAGAAAATGACAGCTCCGAAGAGACGCCGCTTTAGTTGAGGTAGTGCTAACCATAATAAAGAAAGATGATGATCATCATCACCTTATCGGTTACCACTGAAATGTAGATGTAATGTATTTCCAAATCTAAGCCCATCTTATGCGGAATGTTGGCTAATAGACTGCAACATGATAAAACCAATGGATAAAACAGGCACCTTCAGAATGCGTAAAAGACGCACCGGCACTTTTTTTTTTTAACCGACTACCGACAACTTTGACCGGTTAACGTTGATACGGTCAACCACCGGTCAAACGGTCATCGGTTAACATCCCTACACTGAACTGAATGAAACTCGCAAATTAGTGCTGGTAAAAATAGTGAATTATTGTCATGTTTTGGCCTGTACTAATCAGTCATTTGGACTGCCAAAAGTTATAACGAATCAAGCAGAAAAGAAGGTGTTTTTAGTTGACCAAGTTTTTAGTTTGTGTTTGTTCCTATCATTTCCGGTCAGGTAGGTGAAATATTAGGGTAATATCTTAATACTGCTCGTACGTATCTTTACCAACTTAACTTTAGTTTGTCAAAATATTGTGAACTTTCCTGCTTACAAATCCTTCTCTATATGATTTAGCAGCTTCCACATGTTTTTTCCACAATCGTGACGTAAGTGCAAACCCTATATTCTATACAGTGATAAAGGCTATGCTGATCAGCACTGTTATATAAATATACATTATCTATATGAAAATACCTGAGATGGCTTGAAGAACATATTATATTTGTGAACTGTTATATTCGTGTGCTGATTCTCATCACGTTTCATCATACAAAACATTTCATTCTGGACTTCATTCAGCTACTGCAACAGATGGATGCCTTTGTGCTCACAAGGGATTTCCTGGAAAGTCATTTGTTCAATTACTCCTTTGAGTCTCGTTTGTGGACTTTCTGCACGAAAGCACCATCTGGTGTCGAGTATGAATGAAACAAATCACACGTGAGAGTTTAAAGGAGTAGTTCACTTCCAGAACAAAAATTTACAGATAATGTACTCACCCCCTTGTCATCTAAGATGTTCATGTTTTTCTTTCTTCAGTCGTAAAGAAATTATGTTTTTTGAGGAAAACATTTCAGTTTTCAATGCGGCTTCAAACTCGGTTCTAAATTTCTATCAGTAATAACTTCTCAGCTCCACACATACAAGAACTAAAATTGACCACACTCATGGTTGGAACTCCCCTCTTCTCCTTCTGTCCTTACTCTGAGGCAGAAGTAACCAAACTTCTCCTCTCCAGCCATCCAACGACATGCCCTTTAGATCCTATCCCCTCACACCTTCTCCAAGCAATTTCTCCAACAATCCTACCGGCTCTCACACACATCATCAACACATCTATTCTCACAGGCACTTTCACTACATTTAAGTAGGCCCGGGTTACCCCACTGCTCAAAAAACCTACACTTAACACTTCACTCATTGACAACTACAGACCTGTCTCTCTCCTTCCATTCATAGCAAAAACACTGGAACGAGCTGTTTTCAACCAGCTATCTCTATTCCTTTCACAGAACAATCTACTGGATGCTAACCAGTCAGGGTTCAGGAGTGGCCATTCAACTGAGACTGCGCTACTGTCTGTCACTGAAGCCTTGCGGACTGCAAAAGCTGATTCCAAATCATCAGTACTCATCTTGCTGGACCTATCTGCAGCCTTTGACACTGTGAATCACCAGATCCTCCTGTCCACCCTCTCATCGCTGGGCATCACAGGGACTTCACTTCACTGGTTCAAATCCTACCTCTCTGGTAGGTCTTTCAGAGTGGCCTGGGGAGGGGAGGTTTCCAAAACTCATCAACTGGTCACTGGGGTTCCTCAGGGATCAGTTCTTGGACCCCTCCTCTTCTCCATATACACTACATCTCTGGGCCCCATCATACAGGCACATGGCTTCTCCTACCATTGCTATGCTGATGACACACAGCTCTATCTTTCATTCAAACCAGACGATACATCAGTAGCTGCACGGATCTCAGGCTGCCTGGTGGATATCTCTGCATGGATGAAGGAACACCATCTACAGCTCAATCTAGCAAAGACCAAGCTCCTTGTCTTTCCTGCCACTCCAACTCTACAGCATGACTTCTCCATCCAGTTAGGTTCAGCAACAATTACCCCATCGACTTCAGCCAGAAATCTGGGTGTAATCTTTGACAACCAATTGACTTTTAAAGACCACATAGCTAAAACTGCTTGATCATGCAGGTTTACATTGCACAACATCAGAAAGATTAGGCCCTTCCTAACAGAGCATGCTGCACAACTCCTCGTCCAGGCTGGACTACTGCAATGCTCTTTTAGCCGGTCTTCCAGCATGTACAATCAGACCTCTACAAATGATTCAGAATGCAGCAGCACATCTGGTCTTCAATGAGCCCAAAAAGGCCCATGTCACACCTCTCTTTATATCCCTGCACTGGCTACCGGTTACAGCCCGCATTAAATTCAAGACACTGATGCTGGCATATAGGACAGCCACCGGATCATCACCTGCCTACCTCCATTCACTACTTCGTATCTACACTCCTTCCAGAAGTCTGAGATCCTCTAGTGAAAGACGCCTCATTGTACCACCACAGAGAGGCATGAAATCACTTTCCAGAACATTCTCGTTCAACGTTCCTGCCTGGTGGTCCTTAACAGCTTTCAAGCGACTGCTGAAAATCCATCTTTTTTGACACTATTTGACTCAATAATGTATATATAAAAAAACAACAACAACTTTGTTCTCCTCTCTTTCCTGATCTTCCCTTTCTAGCCTCTACTCATCTAACAATGCCTATATATGATATTTTAGAGCACTTCCTATGTTAATCTGCCTCCTTAGGATGAATCACTTGTTGTATTCCCAATTTGTAAGTCGCTTTGGATAAAAGCGTCTGCTAAATGAATAAATGTAAATGTAAATCTAAAT
>NC_133385.1:9292311-9350268 GCF_049309525.1 Garra rufa
TTTTGTGTGTGTGGTTCAGGCTGGTGCCCTCTATTGGTCAGCCGCCACAGGACAGGTGTCAACGAAAAGGCCTCTGTAAAAGTCCTACAACCAAATAACTACAATAAACAAAACATCTTGTAGGCATTTGCTTTAAAAAACAGTTACTGTGGTTAAATGAAGTGGTAAAACCAAAAAAACGGCAATACAAATAAATGACAAATCAGAAAATTAAAAATGGAAGTAAGTTGACTTACTCATTTGTGATCTGATGTTCTTTCTCAGTTTTTTCATCCTCTTCATTCGTTCTTCTGCTCTCTCTTCCTCTGCCTTTCTTCTCTTTTTCATCTCCTGTAAAATCTGTCTGTCTATTTCAAAATGGCAGCCGTTGTTTTGTGCCACTGTCTCCTCAATCTTCTCCAGCAGCTCCTTGATCTGAGTGTGGTCACTCCTGTTCTGATTGTTGAGAACATGATACCTGTTCCCACATTTGTCCAGCAGCCACTGGAGATCCTGCCCTTTACTCTCAATGTGCTGCTCTATAGATGTGTTTAACAGAGAGTCTCCATGAGTGAACAGCACTATAGTGTGACTCCAGACTCTCTCACCGTGAAGATCCAGATGACCCTGCAATGCTTTTCTCTCAGTCTCTTTAAATACATCATCCACATCTATGATCAGTAGTACAGCGTGTGGTCCTGGAGGACACAGAGACACACTGAGCAAAATCTCCTGTTTCAGTAACTCAGGACTCTGCTCTACAGTGTAATTACTCCACCATCCTGGAGCTTCAATGACAGTGATGTGTCTGTCTGCTACTTCTCCATGTCTCCTCACACACTGAGTAGATCTCTTCAAGTCAAACTCCTCTCTTCCCAGGATGGTGTTCCCTGTTGAACTCTTACCAGCAAGTTTATACCCCATTAACACAATCCTCAGCTCTGAGAGATGTTGGATGTCACCTGAAACTAACAGAGAACAAAACACACTTATGCAAGATGATATTATACTCAGTACATGTAAATATCTGCTGATATTATTTTTATAAAATCGCAATGTAATAAAGTAAATAAGACATAATGTACAGTCATTTATGCAAAGAAAAAAGGTGATCACTGATGTGATGCTGAGATGTGAGTTGGTTTGCATTATAATCTATGTACATGAAATAAGTACAGTTTAAAAAAATGTTAAAAACTAAGAGTGACTGCAGGGTGGTGTTTGTCAGAGTTTGTTTAGTTGATGTAAACTAGTGCCTAAACACTTAGAGACGTCTGTCTCTGAATGTGGGTTACTGAAGTATGGGTGTAATACTGTATTTAGAATTGAAATGTCTTTTGAATAATTGCTTGATTTCAAACATTTGAAAACAAGATTGCTTATGAACTACATGTGGCAGGGCTCTGAGTGAGAGAAAGGACCCAAATGCAGGATGACAAGGTCTATTAACTGGATGTTATAGGGTACAAGAAGGAAAGAAAGGAGTAAACACAGTCTAGAGCAGGGGTGGGCAGGGCACACAACAGGAAAAACAGCATGGCTGATGTGATGCTAAGAATGGGGACAAGGCAATGGCACACAGGAAACTAGAGGCTTGGAGATGAGACTGACAGAAATATCCTAGTAGAAGTCTCCAGGTTGCAGCTATACATGTCTCCAGCACTGGTGAAGATCAGGTAGGCCACTGTGGGTGCTGTTTTTACTCCAAGTAGCAGTAATACTTTTTATTTAGTGCTCTAAACACTTTCTGTACCCTAAAAAAACCTGACTTCTAATACATATAACTACACATTTAATTTTTTTTTTTTAAATAAAGCACTAAATAATTATCAAATAAACCGATCATGTTGATCTAGGAACTGACGTGCACGGTGTGTTTGAATACTACAGAAAATAAGTCTTTAAGCATTCTTGACCAACAACGTATCGTTTATTAACGAGGTTCAGCTCTTAAATCAGCGGTTTTAATTAATGACCCATATTGTTCATCATGTCTTCTCAGTAATGAGCATATGAGAAACAGCGCATTTACGCGTCACTGAAGTCGTGGCAAATCACAAAGAAAACACGACTGTGTTCTGGAAATTTAAATAGGATTTAAAACCCTATAGAATAATATGAAAATGAAACTGTGAACACTGTAACTAAAAGGAATGGTAACCATTTACAATAAGGTTCAAATTTCAACATTTGTTAACTACGTTGGTTAATTTTATGATATAGCCTATGATGACTAAGATCAAAAGTTTGTAAACATTATGGACCTGACTCTGAGATAACATTAACAAACAATTATATTTTTTATTAACTAACAATAAACATTAATAAACGCTATAATAGATCTATCGCTTATAGTTAGTCAATGCATTCACTATCGTTAATATATGACCTTTTTGCAAAGTCTTACTAATGTAACGTTTACTTTGAGTAAAAAGGCGATTATTTTGAAGAGAACAGATGCTTACCGAGATCCATTTTTACTTCAGTCGGAGTTTCTCAGTACATTTAGTCTCACCAGCGGACTAGTCTTTACTTTCAGTTTACTTCAGCGTGTTTTACCGTAAACACTAACTTTACCGTGACACAAGGAAGTGTGGAGAATAATGGGACCTTAGTAAATAATTAACTTATTGTACAGTGGTACATTTATAACCTAAGACTACAAAGTCTCATTAAGAAATAAAAAGCTTATTATATACTATATGCGTAAATACTTGTTAGAGAAGTGTAAATGTGCAATAGCTGAGCTCTGCAGTCCTCCCTTACCCTCACTGCTAGTTCTGGCCAGCAGTAAAAACAGCCACTCTGTATCTGAGCTATTCTGACCAACTAGTAGTTTGTTAGGGGAATATAACAATTTATAGACACCTTTTTAGGAAGTACACATCTTAGTTCATCGTCAATCTTCATCTATGTACTTGAATTGTTATTCAGCCAATAAACAAGTACAAGATCCAAAAGGTCTGAGTAAAACATGGCCAGTCTTTTAAAAAATGTATTTTTTACATTGAGTAAAAAAGAAAAGAAAACCTTTTCAGGTACTTTTATACATTTAATATAATGCTTCAGGAATAAGGAAAGGTAAAACATTAAATGCAAACACTAATAAATGCTACATTTACAGAAAAAATACAAATTTAATTGGCATTTACAAGGCACTCAGATTTGTGTCAGCTGCTGTTGTTCAGAGCTCTTCTGAATGATTGAGATCCCATCCATATCCAGCTCCACTGAATGAACAGTGAAGGAACCAATGCCCTGTCAAACACAACAATCAGAACCAACAACATTTTTATTTACGGTTAAATTAAAAGTTAGGTAATTAGTTTTAGAACAGTAAACACACACAAGCCTTTCATAAACCAATCACCTCACAGCTCTACAGTGTGGAAAGGGTTACAATTTAACAACTATTCTTTTCACATGTCATTCTGCAGTAGTTGAACCAGTTTCTCCGGCTCACCTGTATGTTTGTGAGAATCTCTCTCACTGCTTCCTTCTGCTGCGGCTCACGGGTGAGTAAGAACAGGAATCCTCCTCCTCCTGCTCCTGCCAGACTCTGTCCTAAACTCAGCGGCTGAAGTGCGTTCATCATGGATCTCACTGCTGCCGGCTCACAGCCTGGAGCCATCAGCTTCTTCTGCTGCCAGTATGTGTTCATACACTGTCCCAGTCTGACGAGAGATCCTGAGAGAGAGAAAAAACAAACAAATAAAAGAGTCAACTGAAATATTATAATAATGAGTTTTTCTCTCTTACCGTCTCTACAGGCTTCAGCACACTCCTCTGCATTGGTCACCAGCTGCTCTGCGTTCTGTACGATGGAGGGTAAACGCGCATACCAGCTCCGCACCACGTCCTGCACAAACACAGTGATCAGTGAAGACACAACACACTGTTCATGAAGTCTGACTGTCACCATCGGCCGCTCGTACCTGCAGCAGGTTCCGTGCTAAACGCGTCTTTCCAGTGTAAATCAGAAGAAGATGCTGCTGCAGGACTGACAGGAAGTCTTGAGTCAGAGAGAGCTGTTCTACTTCCACTCTCAGCGGTAATTGAGCTGCAGATCGGGCCAGTTTCACTCCTCCAAACAGCCCACCAACCTGATCCTGCCATCCACCACCTAAAAACACAGCAAAGAATTCAAATGCCTTTAGCTTAAAAAGTCCTTTATGCTCCTGTTTGGTCAAGATTCACAGTCCAGTAAAACCCTATATCACTCTAGAAATGATGTGATATATGAAAGCATCTCTCATACCAGTGGTGAGTATCTGCTCCAGATAAAGAACATCATGAATGAGAGAGTTTGTGTCGTAGCGCCGTCCCGTGCATCTGTATACTGCTGCAAGAGCTGCACCTGCCAGGATACTGCTGGTGCCTAAACAAACACACACACACACACACACACACACACACACACACACACACACACACACACACACACACACACACACACACACACACACACACACACACACACACACAAAGAGTATATACAATTTAATTCTGACTTATTTAACACTATATATTTATTTCAAGAGGCAAGAATTTATCTAGATGCCATTATACATTACAGTTCTGTCTTCTGTTCCCATTTGTATGGAAGATGTCTTGTGTGTTAATCCAAAAACTATTACTGCACATTGAAACAGCAAAGTTACTCAAAAGTGATTTACACACCGAGACCAGATCCATGTGGCAATGTAGACCAGCTGTGGATCTCCAGTCCACCACCCCAGCGCTGTAACAACTGCTCTTTCAGAGAGACAGGAGACGATACACACACCAGCTCACTGCACACACACACGGCTTTTAGCAGAGCACCTACAACACAAACACACAACTTAAAATATTTATTAATATTTGTACATGTACGTTCATTTACGTTCAACATCAAAACATTGTGTCAGATCCCACAGCATATGTCAACACATGTTCTCTCACCTGGAGCGTGAGGTTGGCAATAGTCTTCCAGGTCAGTAAGATCCACACAGAGTGTTTCTGTGGAGATGCTGCAGGCCGGTTCACCGCTGGTACTGACCAACAGCAGACGAGGCTCTGGAACGCGCCGAACTCGAGCTCCAATCGGCCGTTTTCCATCCACCTTAATGGCCACATTGACCACCAGTCCTCCATGTTCAAACGCAATAGGAGGAGTGTCACTCCAGCCACCTGGTGAGGTATCCAAACACACTTTCAGCACACACTGTCAAAGACCCAAGGAAACCTAAATACTTTTGAGTTCAATTTTGTGATCTGCGCTCCTAAGTTCTGATCTAAAGGAAAAGATTTGCGAACCTGCTCCGAAGTCCTGATTTAAATCAAATGATTTGCAATCTACGCTCTGAAGTCCCGATCTGAATAATGTTTTGAAAACCATGACTTTTGGATCAGGACTCGGAGATCTAGTCCCAATCTAAGTCAAATGATTTGCAAACCCACTTTTAAGTCCCGATCTAAATTTGCGATACGCAATTTGAAGTTCCGGCCTGAAACAAATGATTCATGATACGCGGCTCGATAGGAACGCTTAGAAACAGTGAATCATTTTGCCACACAGTGGTTTAACGGATTTGTGAACCATCATTTCAGGATCAGGTCTCAGAGCATGTATTGTCTCATGAACTATTGCCAATCTTTGATTCAAATCATTCAATTCGTAAAATGATTCACAAACCCATTATGCTCTAAATTTGCGATACATGCTCAAAAGTTCAGATCTAAATCAAATGATTAGCGATTTTAAGTTCCGATGTAAGTCAAATGATTCGCAATATGATTCCGATATGAAACAAATAAAACAACATTGTCAGTACTACGTCTGGCTTAGACTGCTAGTTTTATGCCGTTAACTGAAATAAGTGAAAAGGGTGTGACAAGAATTGAAAAAAAAAAATGAACACTCATTTCATAGATACATTGTATTTTAATAATTGCAAGCACTTTTCAAGTTCCTCTTCAGGAATATTGCTGTTTTCAAGGGGTTTCCAAGCCTTAAATTTCAAAGTCAAATTCAAGTACTTAAAGCACTTTAAGCACCTTCCACTAACCCTGTAAAAAACATTGTCATTTTAACTCCAAATGCCACACATCACTGTCAAACATAAACACAGAACTCTATCATCAGTTCAAATGAAGAATGCTGTTCACACCTGACAGATCCAGTCGAGCAGGACACTCCACTTCCTGCCATTCACCCATGGGCGGCATCTCTCCTTGACCAATGAACACAAACTCACGCGCTGACATCACTGCCTTTCGCAGCAGTATCTGTCCTGCCCCCTCATAATGCCTGGCGGCTCTCACCAACAAATCTGGTCTTTAGAAAACAATGACAAATCAGAAATTATCTCTTGACAACTCTTAGATTTATACATTTTTAAAGTTCTGACCTGCTGATCCAGTGCTTTCTTTGATTGGCCAGTTCTTGGACACCTGCAGATAAGTTTCCCTTTTCTAAGAGCTTAAAAGCAGAAGCCCATGATGGATTCGCCGCTGGGCCGCTGCGCAAACCACCTTTACCCTCACCAGCCACACAGCCAAGGACATCAGCGATACAGGCAAGACAACGAGCCGCTATTCCAAGATCATCACTGCTGCCTGCAGCAACTGAGAAAACAGACAAATCATCAGTATCCTCAAAAGTCAACATATGCAAACCATTCCTCATCTTTTGCTCCTTACCAGAGTCCAGCGCTTGCAGTAGCGCCTCCTGCTGGCCGGCCAGTGCTGCTGCTCTGAAAAAAGGCAGTAGACTGAGATCTGTGTGGCCCTGCAGAGTATCCACGGCTCTCCGTCGACCCACACTGAAGAAAAGCTCCTCTCTCCAGCATAGCTCTGTCTGCTGGTCCGTCAGGATGAGAATATCCCTGAGCGAGAGTCTCCAGGCCTCCCTCCAGCTGTCCAGCCCACCAGTGCCACCCAGGAGCCAACAAACACCCTCTATCCCAATGGGTCCTGAGCGTGGCATGAACACTGGGAACAATCGGGCATCCAGCAGACAGCATGACTCGGTCCTCTCAGGTCCCCAAAGGTACTGAGGCCTTTAATACACACATACAGAATATACAATTGAAGTCAAAAGTACATAAACCCTGCAGAATCTGCTGAATGGTAATTATTTGACCAAATTAAGATGGATCATACAAAATGCATGCTATTTTTTTTTTTTTTTAGTACTGACCAGAATAAGATATTTCACATAAAATACATTTACATTTAGTCCACAAGAGAAAATAATAGTTGAATTTATACGTAAAGGTTCTTAATGCATGGTTTATCCTTCTGGTGCATCAGTGAGCGTATGAGTCCCTCAGTTGTCCTCAGTGTAAAAGATGGATCTCAAAATCATACAGTCAGTCATTGTTAAAAGGACTCAAATACACAAAAATGCTGTAAAACCAAAGAATTTGTGGGCTCTGGAGGATTTTTCTGAACAACAGCGGGCAGTTTAACTGTTCAGGACAAACAATGGACTCATGAACAACTATCACTAAACAAACAAACAAACAAAAAACAACTGTGGATCATTCAGGTAACAAAGTTTGACAAAGTTTTAAGAATCAGGGTCATTTTTATAAATACAACTATTATTTTCTCTTGTAGACTACATGTAAACATCTTTTATGTGAAATATCTTATTCAGAACAGTACTAAATAAAAAATAACATGCATTTTGTATGATCCTTCTCTTTTTGGCTTCATTAATCTAAGGTACAGTCCACATTTTGTCAAAAGTCTGATTACACGAGGTATGAAAATAGAGGTTTCTTACTGTATTCCAGTCCGACTACAAAAATCCCTCCATTTTTGATTAAGGAATAATGCATTGACATCATCAGTGCAGGTCTGGGTGGAGATTAAAAGAGAATATAATAAATAAAATATGTAAAATCACCATGCATTTTCTTATTTACATTGTTCTTTGTAATAAATAAAAAGAACTCAGTCTTGATTTGGATAAAAATGTCTACTAATGAATAAATAAAAGTGAAAATGTAAAAAAAAGGGGCTCTCACTTCACCTCTAAACTGTCGTGAGCTCCAAAAGCTGTGTACACTGTTAACTTTAACTCTCCCAGCATCACTCGATGACCCTGAATGATGATGTCACTGGACAGGGGAAGACGTTGGATGCAGGATGAGGAGGTCAAATCAAGTCCTGACAACAGGCACCCAGAATGCACCTGGACTGGACCCTGCAATTGACATTGGCACATTTTGATAACTATTACTCAGTGATTATTCAGTATTCATGTGATCAGCTAAAGAGAGATTTGATTGTATATCGTTAAATAGTTGATAAAGATTAGTTAAGACCCTCCAGACCTGTAGGTGGCAGTGCTGCACAACAGCTCCTGCTGATACACGAATGTCTCCTTCTAGTACACTATTAATCACCCTGCTACCTTCTGCCACAGACTTTACATCCTTTGAAACAGAAATTGTTTTGCAAAATTATATTAATTGGTTAAATAAATTATTGAAAAAAACCCAAAGACACGTTCACAACATTTCCCACCTGAATATGAGAGAGAATCATCGTCTCTGTTCCGGTTTCTGTCAGACGAATGACATGTTCTCGACCCGATTGAGTCAAATAATCATAGCGACCATCTGGAATGTACACTGGAAACCGACAAAGACTATGTTCAGTATAACATTATACTCTATATTTACTACTTCTGCAATATTAAGTAGCCTACATTTAACAAAGGATTGCAGTGTATAGTATATAAAGGATATAAAAGAGCACATTGCATTTATAAAGTATATAAGAGCACACTGTATATAAACTGTATACATAACTGTATGCAGTTTCACAATTTTTTTTATGTTTTTTTTAGTATGCAATATCCAGTATATACTGTGGTATACAGTAGCCTAGTATTCCACTCACAAACAGACTTTTTAATTATGTAGAGGCAAAAATATAGTGAAACCGTACACATAGAGATGGAGGATCCCCTGAGGGTCCTCCACAGCACAGCACGGCCGCTCCTCACTACTGCCCCCTGAGGTCCGGAGGGTGAGGTGCAGCCTGTTCTCTCTCCATTGATGAATTCCTGCTCTGTCAGGTCGGCGCAAAGGCACACCAGAATATCCAAAAACAGAGATATCTGCAAGAGAGAAAGAAATGTGGGAGGGAGAGACGAATCAAAGAAAGAGAACTACGTTGTGTGTGATTTTACCTCAAGCGGTGGAGCTCCCGAATCCATGCCAAGATACGTACAACCGTCCAGTGGTGCCATAACATGAGTCTGTAGGAGTTTCTCTGCCACAGTCTTAGAGAAAAATACTGGCCCGGACACCTGAAGCAGAAACACTTTTAGGAAGCATCCCAAAAACATCTCAAGGCAGACAGTCCAATGGACACTGCACACCGGGTTCCACAGGCGCAGACCAAGGAGGACACCACTTCTCCAGATAAGACACACAAAAGCCCGCTTGGCCTTTGCAAATGCTCATCTGGACAAAGAAGAAGACTTCTGGTCTTCTGTTTTATGGTCAGATGAAACAAAAATCGAATTGTTTGGCCACAATGATGTAGCCTTCATTTGGCGTAAAAAAGGAGAAGGCTTCAACCCTAAGAACACCATCCCCACTGTCAAACATGAGAATGTTTTGGCTGTGTTTTTTTCAGCCAGTGGACCAGGGAACCTAATCACAGTAAAAGGCACCATGAAAAAGGAGCAATACATCAAAATTCTCAACAACAACATCAGGCAGTCTGCAGAGAAACTTGGCCTTGGGCACCAGTGGACATTTCAGCACGACAACGACCCAAAACACACAGCAAAAGTGGTAAAGGAATGGTTAGCAGACAAAAACATTAACGTTTTGCAGTGGCTAAGCCAGAGTCCTGACTTAAATCCAATTGAGAATCTGTGGAGGGAGCTAAAGATCAGGGTGATGGCAAGGAGACCCTCCAACTTGAAAGAGTTGGAGCTCATTGCTAAAGATGAATGGGCAAAAATACCAGTGGAGACATGCAAAAAGCTGGTCAGCAATTATAGAAAGCGTTTGATTGCTGTAATTTCCAATAAAGGCTTTTCTATTGATTATTGAGAAGGGTGTGAATAATTTTGGACATGCCACTTTTTGTTCAAATGTAAATAAAAGATGAGTAATATTTTTTCCACAATGATGCACATTGTGACTTGTACATCGTCTTATCTTTTGGGAGAAGCCTGTGTCATTTCCGGTCAAAAAAACGTGCTGGTTGAATAAAAGTAACTTTTAGTCAGAATTTGCCAGGGATATGAATAATTTCAGCCTTGACTTTATATACTTTCTAACCTCAAATGCTCGCCTTGTTTAGCTCTGTGTGAACTGTGTTTTCCACTTCATGACAGTTAGAGCAATGTAGGACGATTTTGAAGTTGGAGGAGAAAATGAGATGAGAGTTTTTCGACCTACCCTAACTGTCATGAACCGGAATACACAGAGTTAATGCAGAGCTAGACAAGACAAGCATTTGAAGTTAAAAAGTATATAAATTGTAAAAAAAAAAAAAAAAAAATTAGAAAATAACCAATCATTTCACTAGATAAGACCTTTCTTCCTCGGCTGGGATCGTTTAGAGTCCTTTGAAGCTGCATTTAAATTGCATTTTGGAAGTTCAAACTCGGGGACAGCATGGAAGTCCACTATATGGAGATAATTCCTGAAATGTTTTTATTTTTCTTTAATGTTCAATTTCTTTACGACTGAATTAACACACAATTACGACACAGTCACTAGAAATTTGTGCCTTGGATATTTTACAATTTGCATACATACAATTTTTTTGAAAAAAGACTTTAAACCATTTCTGTTGAATGGCCCATATGCATATATAATGCAACAAACATTATCAAACAATTTCATACCAGGGGTACTTTCCCATCAGGCAGTGTGGCAGAGCTGATCATCTCCTTTGAGCCCTTATAGATAATGTTATGTACTCTGGTCTGTAAAAGCAAGAAAGAAAATCTCAGAAAGTTATATACCAGTGCATATTTTACAAAAAAAAAAATAAAAATCATAAAATCAACCCAATTTTGAATAACACACCTGTGCATCAGTGAGATAGACGCCATGATTAACAGCAAAATTAACGTCACCTGGCAACGCCACAACTCGAACCCCAGAGAACCCGTCCCATGAAATCACTATAAAGAAAACCAACAGAAATATATTAATAAAGTCTTCCTGAAGTGTTTCTAAAGATGCTAACTGCTGATTTGTACAAAAAAATGCTTCTAAAAAATCTTGTTTGTGCTTTAGACGTGTGACTGTATAAAAGTTAGCTCACGCTGTTGTGTTGGAATATTCAAGATCATATCAGTGCCGCAGACCCAAACGCCTGGCGGAGAACCAGCGCAAATCTGAAACAGGATGTTTCACTAAACAGGCATTTGCTTAATACTCACCTATATAGAGAGAGTGGTGTATAAATTCATGTATATTTGTGTGTGCTTAACTGTGGGTTAACTGCTCACCTTTGTGGACAGACAGTCCAACAGCAGGTCTAAACAACAAACGGCTCCTTCTATAGCGTCTGATCTCTGCACAGGCATCCAGCAGAAAGCCCTGCTGCAACCGTCCCATGGGAAATCTCTGCCCTAAAAACACACATACACCTATTAGCACACATTTAAGAATGAATTTACCCTAAAATGCTTTTTTTATTACAAACCGTGTGAAGGATGAGAATATGAGCTTCATCCAGGACATCTGCGTTCACCACCTAAACACAAACACACACATTTAAAGGGTTAGTTCAGCTAAAATTTTAAATTGTGTCATTAATTAATCACCTTAATGTCGTTCCAAACATGTAAGACCTTTGTTCTTCTTCAGAACACAAAAAAGTATTCTTGTAGCTTCATAAAATTAAGGTTGAACCACTGATGCCACATGGACTATGTCCTTACTACCTTTCTGGGCCTTAAACGTGTCAGTTGCATTGCTGTCTATGTAGGGTCAAAAAGCTCACGGATTTCATCAAAAATATCATAATTTGTGTTCTGAAGATGAACAAAAGGCTTACAGGTTTGGAACAACATGAGAGTGAGTAATTAATGACAGAATTTTAATTTTTGGGTGAACTACCAGGAGTTCAAGTATGTTTTAGAGGAAGATCCTTATGAATTCAGCTACAGAGAAAACTGTATTCTGATCATTTATCATGAATGGAAAAATACTACGGTGCTGGATAAGCAATAGAAATTATATATAGATATTCTATTCTAAAATGCTGAAAAAATATACAGTACTGCTAATAAAAAATCATGGGGAATCATAATCTGGAAACAAGCATACTAATGAGAAAATAATTATTATCATTTTAAAAGATTAAAAAAAAATTTATAGACAATGTTTTTTGAGGATCTTATTTTTTTAGAAATGATAAATAATAGTAATAAAATAATATGTACATCTCATAAAATCTAGGAGGATCATATAGTCAAAAGTCATAATAAAGATTTGTTTTAAAGAAAGAAGTGAATTATACTCAATTTTTTTAGACAAAAAAATATAGTATAAACAGGTATATTGAAATACTACTTCAAAAAACAGCCGTTTATTATATTGTTTTCTATATTATTCAGCAAGGATGCATTAAATTGATGAACAAATGACTATTATTATTATTATTATTATTAATTAAAATTTAAATAACGGTCTTCTATTTGAATATAATTTAAAATGTAATTTATTTCTGTGATTTCAAAGCTAAATGTATAAGTATAATTACTCCAGTCTTCAGTGTCACATGATCATTCTGAAATCATTCTAATTTTCTGATTTGCAACAAAAAATATTATTATGCTGAAACCAGTTGAATAGAATTTTTGTCAGGTTTCTTTGATGAATAGAAAGTCTAGAAAAATAGCATTTATCTGAAACAGAAATCTTTTGTAACATTATAAATGTCTTTATCATCACTTTTGATCAATTTAAAGCATCCTTTCTAAATAAAAGTATTAATTTCTATTATTTCTTTCAAAAAAACAATTATACTGACTCCAAGCTTTTGAATGGTATAGTGTATGTTATAAAAGCTTTTTATTTCAGATAAATTCTGACCTTTAGATCTTTCTATTCCTCAAAGAATCCTGAAAAACAAATGTACTCAGCTGTTTTAAATATTGATAACAATAATAATAAATGTATCTTGAGATTATCATATTAGAACAATTTCCGAAGAATCACGCGACATTGAAGACTAAGGTAATGATGCTGAAAATTTTGCTTTGATCACAGGAATAAAGTACATTTTAAAATAAATTCAAATAGAAAGAAGCTATTTTAAATAGTAAAAATTATTATTAAACCGTTTTAGCTGTACTTTGGATTAAATAAATGCAGGCTTGGTGAGCAGAATAGACTTCTTTAAAAACATTAAAAATCTTACTGTCCGAAAACTTTTGACCGGTAGTGTGTTGAAATAGAAATAGTCTATTAATATTTCACAATATTAGTTTTTACTGTATTTTTGACCAAATCAATGCAGCCTTTGTGAGCATAAGAGACATCCTTCAATAAAATATGAATTATTGCAAACTTTTGATCTGCTCTAAGCATCTTTATTCCATCTTATTTGGATCCTTCAGGTTAAAGAAATTCTTTCTGCAATCCTGCACATATCCATAAGGAGACCTCCAACCATCTGCACACAGACAGCTCTCTACAGTAACATGAAGCTCACACTGTATCCGGCTCTGGCGCTCAGGTGTTCTGCAGCCACCAGCAGGGCGTTCAGTGTGGCTCCGCCGCTGCCCAACCGGGCGTGAGGGTCAGGAACAGTCAGCAGCAGGGCATCAGCTGGGAGAACACCACGCTTCTGCCGCACCTCCAGCTCTGAAACACACACAAACCTCCATGAGATTTAACTACACCTGCTCTGGAGATCTGTTAATGTGAGATAGACCCTATACACAAGAAGTCACGTGATAGTTACATGGTCCATTGATGGCATTAGATTATAACACAATTATACTTAAGTATATAATATTGCACCTAAATTCATGTACAAGATACTTGCTAGAATGCAATGTCAGAGTTATAGCATAGTACTTTTTGTAAGGTTTTAAACTGTTAAACATTATTCTCGTGTTTCGTGACGCTTCAAGGAAGTCCAAGTAGATCAAATAAAAACTCAAACTCAAAGAAAACAACCATACAAAACGTTAACGTAGATAAACGCTATTAATAATAATTCAGCACATATATACAATGTGAAAAACTGATAAACTCACCTCTCTGGAAAGCATAAACACTGTCTTTATGTTGACATGTGAGCACGATAACTGTCCACTTGAGCAGTCCTTGATCTGCCATTCTGGGGTGCTTTATTTCTTTTTATGTGACCAACAAACGTAGTGATGTCCGATTCTTGAACGAATCGTTTTTTGACCCGGTTCTCTTGTGACCAGTCGAGCCGGTTCACTAAACGAACTGAATCGAACACTAGTTCCGGGTTTATGACGCAAGACGCACAGTAGCCGAAGTAGCACGTACGACTCGAAAAGAAAACTGTCGAAGTTTGCCGAAGATTCCCGAGGATTCTAAAAAGGCAAGTTGCTGACATTATGCACACGAGAGTGTATAACAGATGACTTGAACGAACGTTTCTTTAATAATAAACAAAACGTACTGGAAATATGCTTATGACTAGTTTTACAGACCTACGTTTTTATTAAAACATTAAAAAAATGAATTTTACTATGCTTTGCTGGACATGCAGATTTTATGTGACCCTGGACAAAAGATGATTATACATAATCTGAAAGCTGAATAAATGCACATTCCGTTGATTTATGGTTTGTTACGATATGACACAATTTGGCTGAGAACTATTTGAAAATCTGGAATCTGAGGGTGAAATATTGAGAAAATCGCCTTTAAAGTTGCCCAAATAAAGTTCTTAGCAATGCATATTACTAATCAAAAATTACGTTTTAATATATTTAGGGTAGGAAATTTATAAAATATCTTAATGGAACACGATCTTTACTTAATATCCTAATGATTTTTGGCATAAAAGTAAAATCGATCATTTTGACCCATACAATGTATTGTTGACTATCGCAAAAAAAAAAAAAACGGTGATATTTATGACTAGTTTTGTGGTCCAGGGTCACATATTTTAAGTTGTTAATTTAAAATCAATTAGTTTATAAGACTGGTTTAATCTTTCAGGCTTTTAGGTCTAAAGAAAAATTTATACCCACCTGAGTGCGTCAATTTGTACATTTTATGGTCTGGCTTCCAGTCTTATCTGTGTCCAGCTATTTTTAGCTGTCAAAACAGCTCGTTCTGCTGCTTGATATTGCAAATTTGGCGTGTCTTACCTTATTATTTTAATGTATCATCTTAATTATGAACACACTGATTTGTAGTGCAGACAGTTTTACCGTTTACTATACGTTATGCTTCTGCTATTTCCCTATAGCGCCTAATAAACCGGAAGTCTCACCCATAGGCTTACTTTCGTTTTCGTGAACCAAATAAGTTCCATTACCTTTCATAGACTTAAGCTTACATTTGAATTTATTCACAAACAGCCTGTATGAATGAAACATGCATGGTATAAATTAGCTTAAATTTAGACAGTTAAAGAGGGATAACTCCTTTTTATTTATTGAAAACATTATAAAATATGAACTCAGTTCATTTCTATGTAACATGTTTACATGAACCACTATAAGCAGAGGCAGACAGATCATCAAATGGTCCCACAAAGATTTTCAAGAGAGATAATCCTGATCATTTGGACGAGAACATATACTGCGATTTTAACTTTCCCCTCATTGTTAAATCAAAACGAATCCCTAAACACCTTCAGTAACATGATGCGAAACAGTAACAGCTCAGGCATTGGCGTTTAAGTCGATCTAGCGCTAGACGTTTACATTCACAGTAAGATTATAAATGGCATTTAATACATCGGATCAGGCCGTTTTTGGACTTGCACATTATCAGAATACAGACGCACTACCACAACACAACCCACTCACTGTGACCAGATACACAAATTTGTTTGTTTATACTTATCAAGCCCAAAACACAAGTTTCTGTGTGTGGTTTCCCTGCAAAAATAAAAACAGCATCAGCATGATGAATGTTTTGGCCGCTATGGTCTCGCGCACACATTCACGCATGCAAACGGAAAGTAAAGTTTATCGATTTTGGTCCAGTCATGGCGCTGACCCGCGTTACACAGATCAGAAGGATTGTCCGTGTGAGTTGCTTGAGGCACACTGACTTCCTTTAGCATCATATGCGTAGCAGAAGAACACAGCCGATTAAATAATTACATTCTCATAGCTTTTTAAATATAGTGTTTGAGCTCAAGCAGGATGTTACCTGTAATCCTACTCGCTAAATGTAACTTTAAAAGAGTGGTTTAATTCATAAATGGCTATGTGCACTTGCTCTACTGTGCATAGTGTTCTGCATCGAAATGTGTCTTCCTGCATAGCACCGATCAATAAAACCCAAAACCAGAGGGACAGTGGACCCCGAACCCTTAACGCCTCACCTATGTAACAGCTAAAAAGACATATTTTTCCTAAATATACATAACCCTCTCCGCGGGGAGAGAAAATGATGGCATCGGCTGTCTGGATGCCGCTCGACAGACACCATGAGCGTTGGTATGATCTGAACATGATTATAAACATAAACATGTCCAGTCGCGATGTGTAGTGCACGGCTGTTTGTGTGTGCAAGGATGGATTCATGACTTCCTTTGTCGAACAGTGTCCATATTGCCGTTTAGTTTGCTACGGCCCGATGTGGCCGAATTGCTGCCGTCAGCATGTCCAGGGACTCTGTCCCGGTCTGAAGACCCTTCCTGTCTGCGTCGGCGTGTTTCTTTGTATCGGAGTGTGATGTCTCTGTCAATGCAGAAGACTTGGTCAGTTTAAACAGTTTGGACATTTGAACGCTTTCTAATTCTTTTCTAAAGGTACACTACTAGTCAAAAGATTTTTAATGTTGTCTAAAGAAGTCTCTTCTGCTCACCAAGCCTGGATTTATTTGATCCGATAATTCTGAAATATTTTTACTATTTAAACAATTTAAAAAAAAATTATTTGATTTTAAAGCTTTGCAGTGTCACATGATCCTTCAGAAATCATTATAATATTCTGATTTGCTGTTCAAAAACATTCATGCTGAAAACATGAAAAAAATTCAGGTTTCTTTGATGAGTAGAAGGTTAAGAAGAACAGCATTTATCTGAAATAGAAATCTTTTGTAATATGATAAATGTTGTTATCATCACCTTTGATCAATTTAAAGCATCCTTACTAAATAAAGATACTAATTTCTATCACCCCCCTTTGCAAAAGAATAATAATAATAAAAATTATACTGACTTCAAGCTTTTAAATGGTATAGTGTATTACGTTACAAAAGCTTTTTATTTCAGGTAAATGCTGATCTTAGGAGCTTTTTATTAATTCAAGAATCATGAAAAAACAAAGTACTCAACACAACTGTTTTACATATTGATAATAATAATAAAATGTTTCTTGACCAGTAAATCACCATATTAGAATGATTTCTGAAGGATTGTGTGATACTAAAGATTAATGATTAATGATGCTGAAAATTCAGCTTTGAAATCACAGGAATAAATTGCATTTTAAAATAGATTCAAATGGAAAGCAGTTGTTTTGAATATTAAAAATAGTTTTTGCTGTATTTTGGATCAAAGAATTCCAGGCTTAGCAACCAGAAGAAGCTTCTTTACAAAAAAAAAAAAAAAAAATCAAATCTTACTGTTCAAAAACTTTTGAATGGTAGTGTATAGCATACATTTACTAACAAAGTAGTCTTTTTTTTTCTGCATAAATTTTTCAGGAAGCCCGAAATTAATAAATAGTATGCTAGTGTTCCATTCTGAACAGAACCTGTCATTAATTTTCAATCTGGATTCGATTTACTTTCTGATAAAAAATTAAAAAATATATTAACATTTCATTTTTAATAATTTATTTAATCAGCACTTTATATTGCTATCTGAGTCTATGGTGATAGAGCTAATTTGCAGATTTATTACCGGATGAAAAACCGCCACAAGGTCCAAATGAGGATGAGGACGATTCCAAGTATCCAGCACTGTGTGACGAAGAAGGGGATTGGCAGCATGATTGTGGTCGGATCATACTTGACCACAATCAGAAACTCTGTAACAGTGATGGCTGCCACAATCCACGCTTGCTGGCCCAACTTTTTATGGAATTTCCTAGAATCAAAGAATATATTAGATTTGCTATAATGCAAACTCACAAAAAGAGGTATGGCAGCACAGGAAAAAAAAAGTTCTTAGTGAGCTGGTCAACTAGGTCATATTTTAGGTCTCATAGGTATATCCCAGAAAAAAAAGCCACTTCAAACAAATAAAATCTTAAGCAGCACAGCATGTATTATTCACATATAACTTCCAGAAATAAAAATAGAACTGATGAAATCTGAAAAATTTGTATCTTTCCTAATAATTGTACATAGCATGTACTCCCATTTGCTTAATATTAACTGACCCTCAGGCCATCAAAGATGTAGATAAGTTTGTTTTTTCATCAAAACAGATTTGGAGAAATGTATCACTACTTTATTTGCCCACAACTGATCCTCTGAAGTGAATGGGTGCCATCAGAATGAGAGTCCAAACAGCTGATAAAAACATCACAATATTCCACACCATTCCAATCCAACAACTAAAGTGAAAAGCTGCATGTTTTTTAATAAGCATTTTAACTTCACACCTTTCCCTGAGGGCGAGTAAATTAAATTTTCAGGTGAACGCTTCTAATTGAGACAGCTCACAAGGGTTTGGAAAACCTAGATAATACTTACGGATCATCCATAAAGTCGTAGATCTCTCGCATGGCCACTCCACCCACGTTCACAAAGAAGACAAGCCGTAAAAGCACCAGGTAATGCTCCGGAGGCATCCACAACACAAACTTCAGATAAAACGTATTAAGCTCTGCCAACAAGAACTGCAAAAAAGCGGGAGGAAAGCCATCATTTTTCATTCAAAAAAAAGTGCAGAGATTACCTGCACTAGTCACGTGACTCACCGTGAAAATAATACCCAACACCGCCAACCATCGTCGCAGACTAGATGCAGGACGCCATTCAAACTTTACCCAGCTGTACGGGGTAAACTGAAAGGCAATTCGCTTAATTTTCCCCCTGAAACATAAAATTGCAGAATGTCATATAGGTTTAGTGTGTTTGACCTGCAAATACATCTTTTGCTGTGTTTTTACTTGTATGTTGGGATGTTCCACAATCCCTGCCACTGATACGGCTTCATGGAGAGCCAACCGAGTGTCTTCATGCCGCAGTAAATGCCCAACCCGTTACACACCAACACATCCATGATCCACTACAGCAGGAGAGAGTCACTCCATGAGAATTTGTTTAAGCTGGCCTCTTTAAAACAAGATGATGCATGATTCACAGGGTGTATTTGGTGTGTTTTACTCACGTGATCCCACCAGCACTCAGAGAAGTTGGGCAGCTGGTGCTCGAGGCTGTACTCCAGGAACTCAAACATTACACTGATGATCATACACATCCACCAGTCTCTGATCACCAGCGTCTGAGACACACAGACACAAAATACATGACTAATGGCTTCTAATTAAATTTTTGGATGCCATTTGGCAAACTCAGACATGCTCTTGGGCTAAATAAATCAACTCTTGTTGATTTATCTGTTACTTCAAATTTTGACCAACCTTAATGTACCAGCCTAGGAAATGGGCAGGAACAAATCCATCCATTTTGTCCTGTTGGAAAAAAAAAAAAAAAAAAAAAAAAAACTTAAGTATTAAATACAACATGAAATTAAAATGTGGACTATTTCTATAAATATTACTGCTGTTATCAAATGGTCAGTGCATGTTATTTTTATTAAAAAATCATAATATGTGATCCTGGACCACAAAACCAGTCATAAGGGTCTATTTTCTTAAAGTTGAGATTTATACATCATCTGAAAGCTAAAAAAATAGGTTTGCTAGGATAGGACAGTATTCGGCCGAGATACAACTATTTGAAAAATCAGTAACCTGAGGGTGCAAAAAAATAAATAAAATAAAGGCAATTTTCCGAATATTTTGCTTTTTAAGTTGTCAAAATGAAGTTCTTAGCAATGCATAATACTAATTAAAGATTAAGTTTTGACATATTTATGGTAGGAAATGTACAAAATATCGTCATGAAACATGATCTTAATATCCTCATGATTTTTGGCAAAAAAAAAAAAAAATACCATTTTGACCCATGCAATGTATTTTTGGCTATTGCTACAAATATAACTTGCGCTACTTAAGAGGTTTTATAGTCAGGTCACATACTTTATATTTAAAAAATACTGGCTTTGATTTGGAAATACATCACAAGCCAAAACATATTTGCTGATTCATGATTCATGCTGTTCCTACACAGCTCTGATAGTTTTATTTATCTCATACCATACTGAAATCTTTTCCATTTAAATCAATATTTCATGTCTGTTTATTAATTTATTTGACAAAACACCGATGTAAGAGTAGGATAATGCACAGTCAAAGAGTCATTATTATTACAGAGTATATTCTGTGATACACAAATGACTGTACTCTCTCTCTAACATACTGTATATGCATAATAAATCTCTGATGAATGATCAGATGGATACTTAAGTGACTAGCCATATGTGCAACCCTCTAAAACAGATGCATTTGTATTATCCATGTCAATATTGCTAATGAATAATGATTTTAATGTATACCCAGATGTTGTGGAATGGGTCGGAAGGATGTCCAGGGTCATAAATGAGGCAGTTTCCGCCATAGTCTCTTTCAGGAAGAGGGACGCCAAGTTTTGGGTCAATGTACTTCATAAACTGCCTGCCGTCATGCACTGTCTGAAAGAAAAATCTCAAGCTTAAAAACAACAATATGGACAAAATGTATACATTTAAAGTTGTACTGTTAAGGCTGATAACAAACCTGAAACAGGATGAAGATGAGGAAGAGTTCATACACAACAGAAACGCAGAGCCAGAAACGCCAGTATGCTGTAAAGACAATCACATACCAATAAACATGAACTCTTATACAAACATAAAAGCACTAAACATACGCACTAGCATAAAAATAATTCATTTTTTTGTGATTTAATGAGTTTTTCATGAGTTAAGCATTTTTCTGCATTTGAACCCTTTCATACAATGACTGTATGATTTTGAGATCCATCTTTTCACACTGAGGACAACTGAGGGACTCGTATACAACTATTACAGAAACAGAAACAACTATTACAGGTTCAAACACTCACTGATGCTTCAGACAATGAACTAAGAACCAGGGGTGTAAACTTTTGAAAAGAATAAAGATGCGTACATAGAAGCTACAGGAGATACTTGCATGTTTTCCAGAAGACAAAATATGTTAAATTTACCTTGTCCTTATCTTGAAATTCAAGAAGTTTTCACTACCTAGCTCTTAATGCATTTTATTTCCTTATGAAGCATCAGTGAATGTTTGAACCTTCTGTAATAGTTGCATATGAATCCCTCAGTTGTCCTCAGTATAAAAAGATGGATCTCAAACTCATAGTCATGGTCACAAACAAGGGACTTATGAACAACTATCACTAAAAAAAATCATTTAAGTAACAGTATTATATGTAAATGTCATTTCATGTATAAAAATAACATGCATTTTCTACGATCCCTCTTATTTTGGTAAACTAATTACCATTGTGCAGATTCTGCAAGGTGTATGTAAACTTTTGACTTCAACTGTAAAAAAAGCTTGAATTAAGGATGTGAGATTAAGACTGTAAAGTCCTTTTGGTTATGACTACAACCATTTGTTTGCATCTGCGTCTCTAGAGACTGTCTCTTTGTTGGAGTCCCCCAGTCACTTTTCTATTCTAAAACAACCTCACATACTTCTCTGGGATTGAAATTTAACACCGTTCACTGTGACAGGTAGCCCAACTTGTAATTTGTCTATACATTCGTTAGTTAACTCGTGCCCTTGAGAGAAAGGCTTGAATGACCAGAGGAGGAGTCCTTTAATCATCTTTCCGGTTTCTGTGAGCGATGTGCTGAAAGCCCCATACCAGCTCATCCAGCAAAGCAAGTCGGCCCTCATAACAGCAAGCACAACAAAGAGCGTTTTGAAGGAGATGTGAGTTACTGTTGCTATAACAGTATACTCATTGTTTCTTTACTTTGAAGCTTTAAACTGTATCTCAGAAAGCTACTTCAAACCGTACCCCATCTATTCATAATTCAAAGAAGTTAAAGAGATAGTTCACCCAAAAAGGAAAATTCCGTTATTAAGTACTCGCCCTCATGCTCCAAACCCGTAAGACCTTCGTTCATCTTCGCAATACAAATTAAGATATTTTTGACGAAATCAGAGAGCTTTCTGCCCCCGCACAGACAGCAATACAACAGACTAATTCAAGGCCCAGAAAGGTAGTAAGGACATTGTTAAAACAGTCCATGTGACATCAGTGGTTCAACTAATTTTATGAAGCTATGCAAATACTTTGTGCACAAAAAAAGAAAAAAAAGGAAAAAGAAAATTAAGAACAATGGCTCCAATGCCAGCAGCACCACACACGTGTCATGGTACTCTAGTGCTAATGCATTATAAGCCAAAAATATACCAAAACTTAATTCCTATCTTAACAAACCTTACATCGATGGAAAGCTTATTTATTCAGCTTTCAGTTGATGTATAAATCTCTTTTTTTTTACCTTTATGACTGGTTTTGTGGTTCAGGGTCAAATTAACTTTATATTCCAACACAAAAAGCATAAAATGCCATGTATGGACTTCTGGGAAAACTATTGAGTGACTCAAATAAATTTTTATGAACTGATTCATTGGAATAAACACAAATGAATCAATCTTCTCAACACGACTTGCAAGGTCCTTTTAGAAGACTGTCTGATGATTGCATCATTTCGCAGAACTGTAATATGAAAATGTGTGTGAGAAAAAAAGACGTATTTGTTTAGTCACGCATCACTGCCAGTTATTCGAAAGCATGTTACTGGAAAAGCTATGCTGTTCTTAAAACAGCTGAGCGACTGTCACATTACTGAAACCTGTAGTTAAGTCAGTAGTTTTAGCTACTCCATGAGACCTCACAATTACAGCATCTCAAAGTTGACCTGAAGATGATGTGAAACTTGGGTTAAAGTTAAAGGGATAGTTCACCCAAAAATTAAAATGTGATGTGTATCTGCTTACCCCCAGGGCATCCAAGATGTAGGTGACTTTGTTACCTCAGAAAAACACAAATGAAGATTTTTAACGAAAACCGGTGCCATCCATACCATGGACGTGGATGGGCACCAAACCTTTAAAAGTAAATAAAAACATGCTCAGACAAATCCAAATTACACCCTGTGACTCGTGACGATACACTGATGTCCTAAGACACGAAACGATCGTTTTTTGCGAGAAACTGAACAGTATTTATATAATTTTTTACCTTTGATACACAGCCAGGTTCATCTGTCATGAGCATGAGCTTAACATCCGGCTCGTTATGTGTGAACGCGCTCTGGTGTAGAATACGCAAACGCCGGAAGGGGAAATCAGTGAAAAGTCCTGGATGAGTTTGCGAAAGCAAACGTAATATTTTAGCTTTAAATCGATTTGAACAATCAGGGTAAGCGCAAAATTCCCACAATCTCTGTGCACTGTGTAAACAATTAGTGTCGTATACAAGCGACAGATTGCTTCCGGCGTTTGCGTATTCTACGGCAGAGCGCGTTCACATGTCACGAGCCGGATGCATAACTCGTGCTCAGGACAGATGGACATTGCTGTGTATCAAAGGTAAAAAAATGATATAAATACTGTTCAGTTTCTCACAAAAAACGCTTGTTTCGTGTCTTAAGACATCAGTGTATCGTCACGAGTCGCAGGGTGTAATTTGGATTTGTCTGTGCATGTTCACTCGTATTATTTGGCTGGCAGACTGCACCGGTTTTCGTTAAAAATCTTTGTGTTCTGCTGAGGAAACAGTCACCTACATCTTGGATGCCCTGGGAGTAAGCAGATACACATCAAATTTTCATTTTTGGGTGAACTATCCCTTTAAATCATAATCATGTTTGAATAAAGGTTATTATTCTGACTTCAGTTAAGGTTAGATCATGTAAAGGTTACTGGTCTGACCTGGATGAGGACGTGTGAAGGGACCATCTTTAGCTTGTGTTACTCCAAAACAAAGGAACACCAGAATACTTGCTACAATTCCTCTGAAAAAAGACAAAATATACACAAATTAAAAACAAACAGTGGTTCTTTATGTGCTAAATTTGCTGCTATGACGCTAACATGTTTCTAGGACATTGAAAGGCAGATGCTAAAGAATTGAATAGAAGAACAGAATAGAATCAATTTACCACATTTTTGTTGTTAAGTTGTTAAAGATTTTGTTAAAGAGTTATAAGTCATAGTTGAAGTCAAAAGTTTACATACACCTTGGGGAATCTGCAAAATGTTGATTATTTTACCAAAATGGGGGTCAAAATGTCTTGAATTTAAAGAAAAATCTGGGTAAATTCCACATATTTTGTCTTCTGGTGAACATGTACCTTCTGTAGTTTATTTAGGCAATTAAGAAAGAATAAAAAAATACACATCTTCATTCTGTTCAAAAGTTTTCACCCCTGGCTTTTAATGCATCATGTTTCCTTTTGGAGCATCAGTGAGCATTTGAATGTTCTGTAATAGTTACATATGAGTCCCTCAGGTGTCCTCAGAGTGAAAAGATGGATTTCAAAATCATACAGTCGTTGTTGAAAAGGGTTCAAATAAACAAAAATGCGGAAAAAACAAAGAATTTCTGGGACCTGAAGGATTTTTCTGAAGAACAGCAGGCAGTTTAACTGTTCAGGACAAACAAGGGACTCATGAGCAACTATCACCAAAAAAAAAAACAAACAAAAAAAAAACACAGCTTTGGATAATTCGGGTACACAGTATTAAGAATTAAGCATATGTAAACTTTTGAACAGGGTAATTTTTATAAATTCAACTATTATTTTCCCTTGTGGACTATATGTAAACATCTTATATGTGAAATAGCTTATTAAGGTCAGTACTAAATAAAAAAAACATGCATTTTGTATAATCCCTCTTTATTTTGGTAAAATAATTTACATTTTGCAGATTCTGCAAGGTGTACATAAACGTTTGACTTCAACTGTATCAACCAAACCAACCAGCTATGAGAAAAATATATTTTTTTCTCAGAATTGTGTGATATAAACTCGCAATTGTGAGTTATAACGAGAAATAGTGACTTATGACATTTTTCACTTTTGTTTTTGAACTTTGGTTCAAAAATTGCAAGAACTGCTAATAAATCTACACATAGAACTCATACTGAAATACTAGCTGCTCTTTCTTTTGATAAAGGTCACGTTCTTTTAATCACAGCGGGTCAGTCTGTAACCTGGACTTTGTGATCAGCAGCAGATGTCACACATAATCCTGTTAGCCAATAGAAAGCCTGCCACTTGTCAAGGCCATCCCAGCTACAGCCATGTGACATTTCTGTCCACATCGGACCACTTTAACTTTAGCTTCTGCTCAGAAGGAAATAGTGCGTCTCATTCTCTGGCGCTGTGAACTGCACTCTGCTCGAAGTGCTAAAGGTAAAAGTTGCACTGACTGCATGCCACCCATACCTTTTAGTGTTATACGCTGTGTCATGTGGCGTCTCCTCCAATAGTGTCACATAAACCAGAGCACATGTCAGGATGAACAGCACTGTCACTGTATGAGCCCTCCTTCAGAGAGAAAGACGAAACAAGAGTACAGAGCTTGCATTCAGAAGTTATTGGCAGAGGTCTGGTTTTGGCTTTTTTTCACATTCAAATCCTGCTTAGCTGGTATACAGGTTGATCATGAACAACCACGCCTCAACATGCACACCTCAGCACATGCATACACACGGGGGAGAGAGGAAAGATCAGTATGGCAGTTCTTACAACAAATCCAGTTCTTGGAACCGATTTTCAAAGAGCATTTTGACCTTTGAGATGTCAAGGTTTTAGTCTCAACATTTATGGTTGCTACCTAGAAAATCAAACCACAAATGAAAGTAGCTTTATATGGTTGCAGATAGTAACTTTTTAAAGCTTTTTTTAATTGAGAAAAGCATAGTATTTGAAGAGATACTCCACCCAACAATTTAAGTCTAGACAACACTTTTTTTCAGGGAAAAAAAAAAAAAGAGAAAATTATAATAAATAAAATAACATAAAACGTAATAAAGTCATTTTCAAATTAATTTTATTTAATTTTTTGGGGGACAAATTATCACTTTCACAAATTGGTATAAATATTATTGGATTTTACAATTATTAATAAAATTTAAATTATTAATTTGTTCTTAATAATTATAAGTTATTGCATTAAAATAAATAAAGCAATAAAGCAAAATTGTTTCTGTAAAATTTGTTATAAAAAGTTTGCATTAGTACTACATTTTATTATTATTATTATTAACATCATAAACATTAACAACAGCATTAATAATTAAATGCATAGTTGTAATCTGATTTAAGTATTGCATTAAAAATCCAGAAAAAACTAAACAAAACAAAGTTCTGAATATTGGCTGTAACAGTCTAAAACTAAAACAAACAATTTATACACAGAATTAGCATAAATGTTATTGTTTGTTATTCATATAATAATTATTGGAATTATTATTCATATTATTAAAATTATAACTATCAAAAATAACAAACACAAATTATCATCATCATGTGACCCTGGACCACAAAACCAGTCTTAAGTAGAACGGGTATTTTTGTTGCAATAACTAAAAATACATTGTATGCGTCAAAATGATCGATTTTTCTTTTCTGATATGTTAATGCAATGTTTCATGAAAATATTTTGTAAATTTCCTACCATAAATATATCAAAACTGAAATTTGGATTAGTCATATGAATTGCCCAGAACTTCATTTGGACAACTTTAAAGGCAATTTTCTCAATATTTTGATTTTTTTTTGCATCCTCAGATTCCTGATTTTCAAAAAGTTGCATCTCAGCCAAATATTGTCCTATCCTAACAAACCACACATCAATGGTAAGCTTATTTATTCAACTTTCAGATTATGTATAAATGCCAATTAAAAAAATGTGCCGCTTATTACTGGTTTTGGTCTAGGGTCACATTTCATAAGTATTATTATAGTAATTTTGGATTTCTTTGAATACTATGAAACATCTCACATGTAATTTGTTGTTAATGTATAAACTATACATTGATCTGTCATGTTTTCTGTCTCTACGGTTCAGTGTGTCTCCTAGTGTAAAGAGACTAGGAGAGAAAGAGTCTCGCCCACAGCATCTGTCCATCTTAAAGCCTTTAATTGATCGAGTGTCATTGTGCTGAGTTTGCAGAAGAGAGAAAAGCCGAGCAAAGCTGTAATACTACTGAACAGCCTCTGGACATCACACACACACACACACACACACACACACACACACACACACACACACACACACACACACACACACACACACAACTACAGAAAGACACTGAAATCAAAGAACACAATCATAATAAGCCACTATCATAACATGAGAGATGTGATTGTGAACTCACCAGAAGAATGTGTTGGTTCCATCATCAAACACTTCACACTCAGAGCGGTCGGTTAATGGGAGATCATCTGTGCCTGACCTCTTCCACTCGCCTTTAGCCATCACGGCAGAGGTTAAACCAAACCTGAACTAAACTAAATCTAACTTATCCCACCTGAGATTTTACTGAGAACAACCCAACAAACAGGAACCAAACTTACATATGACTTCAACCTAAATTTAAACCAACAACTGAACTAAACCTAACCTATCTGACACCTAATCTATCTGTAACCCAACAGAACTGTCATGTCAAACTGAACTAAACCCAACAGACCTGTGCTGAACTGACTCAACCTGACCTGCAACTAAACTGACCCCTAACCCCTAATTCAACACACCTGAAATTAAAACCCAATCCTAACTAAGTTAACCCAAACCTAACTCACTTGCACTGAGATTTAAGCCTGAACTAATTAACGTTAAAACAGAATAAATCACAACAACCCAAACCAACAACCAAAGACTGACCTGAACTATCTAAACCTGAAATAAAAGATAAAACAACTAAAATCACAGTAAGCCACACAGGAGCTCGCGCACGTTCCGCCACTGGCCGGTAACGGAGCGCATTAACCGGATCAACAGTCGTTCATGGACGAGAGGTTTTAAGAACCGGCGGATAAATGACCTCTTCAAGCTTCATATATTAACCCAACGCGGACGCACCATCCTCCGAGGACCAATAAAACGATTTTACAGAGTGCAGCAGACGCACGCGCACCTCTCGTGCACTTCAGAAAAATATAACCATCGTAAGGTCGCGCGGCATGCGTCATTTCCGTTTGGCGTCACGAATTTGTGTTTTTGGTCATCAAACCGTGTGCACAATATTCCGCTCTGTTCTGCATCCACAATAAGTTATGTATTTATTGTTTATGGTTTATATATTTATGAATTTAATTAAGTTGTAACGTGATATATAATCGTTATTATGCTATATATTATACACTGCAAGTCAAATGTTTTTGAACCGTAAGATTTTTAATGTTTTTAAAGGTCTCTTCTGCTCACCAAGCCTGCTTTTATTTGATCCAAAGTACAGCAAAAACAGTAATATTATGAAATATTTTTACTATTCAAAATAACTGCTTTCTATTTGAATAGATTTTAAGAATATATATCCAAAGCTAAATTTTCAGCATCGTTACTCCAGTCTTCAATGTCACATGAACATTCAGAAATCATTCTAATAGCTGATTTGCTGCTCAAGAAACATTTTATTCTATTTATAATTATTAATATTTAAAACAGTTGAGTACATTTTGTCAGGTTTCTTTGAGGAAAGATCTAAAGATCAGCATTTATTTGAAATATCTTCTAAACTTTCTATTCTATTCTATATCTATTTTCAACATAATAATAATAAATGTTTCTTGAACAGCAAATCAGCCTATTAGAATGATTTCTGAAGGATCATGTGACACTAAAGACTGGCTTTGAAATCAAAGGAATAAATTACATTTTAATATATTCAAATAGAAAACATTTATTTTAAATACTAAAAATATTTCCAAATATTTTTACTGTTTTTGTTGTACTTCGGATCAAATAAATGCAGTTTTGGTGAGCAAAAGAGGCATTTTTTTTAAACATTAAAAATCTTACTGTTCAAAAGCTTTTGACTGGTAGAGTACCTACTAGTTTATACCAGTGTATTAAACATGAAATATTCCTTATCTTTCAAATAAAGATTTACAAACATGCCTGTCGGGGTTTACACAAAGGAAGACAGATTATATGGCGTGGTGGAAAGATTTACATAATTGTAAGAAATTTCCATCACATGATCATGGGATACATTATGAGACACCAGAACCTTCCACAGTTTGAGCAAAGTACATTAAACCTGGAGCTTGTTGCATAAACTTGGTTAAGACTGTGTCTTAAGAACTACTTTGACTAACTAAAAGTTAACCAAGTGAAAATCAGTTACTTTTGACATTCAAATAAGACTAATCTTTTATGGTTTTAATGACCAGCCTAACAGAAATAGATATTAAATAAATAGATGACTAACTTTAAAGACTAGTCTAAGCAGTTAATGCAACCGTCCACAGAACCTTCAACAGTACGATCAAAGTCCATTAAACCAGGAACTTGTGAACACTGACAGACAACAGTGATAATATTCATACATTATGTAAGCAGCCTGTTTATCTAAAACGTCCTAGTTTACCATAGTAATGGTGTTTACAACTCTAAAAGACTTCAAAGAAAGCAGATTTAGCAAAAAATATGAGATCAGCAGAGCTCAGTTATTTATAATTGTAACTGTTAAAACTAGTTTAAACTTGATGGATGTCTCGAATAAAGCTTGTTGCAGAGCAAGATTGCACTGAAAAATTCAGGGTGTTTGTGTTTGTTAAACTTTAATTCAGACGTATTTGTCCACTAAGACATAAATATGATGACTGAAACCAGCGATTAACAAGGTTATAAACCTAATGTGATCCCATTTACGTTTACCTCAGTTTATTTAACGCAACACTATACTGTGGTCAAAAGGGGGCGCTGTTGCACTATTCACAATCACATTATGTCCCACTTTACCATAGTAAAAGTGTTTGCAACTCTAAAGGCTTTCACAGATAACAGATTCAGCCAAATATACCAAACTTTAGTAGCACAGTACATCTCAGTTATTTATAATCGTTTCGGTTGAACTGTACTATTACTAGTTTCAACTCGACTAATGTCACCAATAAAGCTTGTTAAACTTGCTTGTTGCAGAGCAGATTGTACTAAAAATTCAGGATGTTTGTGTGCATTTGTCAAACTTTAATTCAGACTTCTTTGTCTACTAAAACATATAGGTTACAGAATATAAATATGATGACTGAAACCAGCGATTTACAAGGTTATAAACCTAATGTGATTCCATTTAGGTTTACCTCACATTTTATTTAACGCAACACTATACTGTGGTCAAAAGGGGGCGCTGTTGCACTATTCACAAATCACATAATGTCCCACTTTACCATAGTAATAGTGTTTGCAACTTATTTATAATCGTTTCGGTTGAACCGTAGCCTACTATTACTAGTTTCAACTCGACTAATGTCTCGAATAAAGCTTGTTAGACTGGACAAGATTGCACTGAAAAATTCAGGGTATTTGTATTTGTTAAACTCTAATTCAGACTTCTTCGTCCACTAAAACAAGACATTATGACTGAAACCAGTGATTAACAAGGTTATAAACCTAATGTGATCCCATTTAGTTTTCCCTCATTTTATTTAACGCAATACTACACTGTGGTCAATGGGCGGCGCTGTTGTGCTATTCACAAAGCACAACTACTGAACAGAAACGATTTTAGATTAGACAAACGACTAAAATCGTTTATTAGTTGTTGTTTTTGCGGAGAAGGCCACATTAACGTTAGAAAGAGTTAGAAAGTTTATAATCTTGTACTATTTTGTACTAAATTGAACTAAATACTAAATAATTTTTGCTACTTGTATATTATTTAATCATTGCATAGATTATAGTTTTTTCCTCGTCCCAGACCCATAATTTAATATTGCAAATATATATATATATATATATATATATATATATATATATATATATATATATATATATAAACATCTAAATTATTATATATCTTGACGCCGCAAATCATTTATATGAATGTAAATATAAAAATAATTTCCAGAGTAGTTACTTATTTAGCAAGGACAAAGCAGTTTGATTAAAGAACGTATAGAAACGTGGGAAATGTCACTTATATAGAAATGTAATTTTATTTCACATAAATTTTATTGTGTATTTAATGTTGGGAGGATTACTTTGCAAATGTAATAGGTTACAGACTACAAGTTACCCTATTTGAAGTAATAAGCAATGTAACTATTTCAATTACTTTATTAAAGTAATCTGGGGTGGGGGGGGCAGTTAAGTTAAAAAATAAGGCATACACAAAACCAAAAAGGAAATAAAACCGTTATCGACTATGTGTCTGTGTCCTGAAACATTAGTTTCTATGCAATTTTGGAAATAAATCAATTAAATGTGTGTGAAAAAGCCCATTGTAATGATTAACATTTTCATAAATAACTAATTTAATTGCAGATTTTTCCTAGTAACTGTAACAGATCGCATTTATATTTGTTTTATAATTTAAATTACGTAATTCCGTTACATGAAACTATTGTATATAAGAAACGAAAAATAAAATAACACATATTCTTTAAGAATATAGCTTTTAGCATCTAACGTTACACCTTTTGATTGCTGTTTTTTATGTATTGGATAGGCCTAATATAATTACTGTTTAATTATACCGTTGTCATTATTTTGACGTATTTTACTCCAGCTGGTGCAATGCGAACGGCGGGGGGGAAGGCGCTAAAATTATAAATTTACTAGCCGAAGAGCGCAAGGCAACGGGGCACAACCAATCACAGCTGAGTATATGCGGGCTAACCAATCACAGACGAGCAGAGGCGAGTCTAACAACAGAACCAAAAGAGTGGGGGATGTTGACCAATAGCAGCGGAGCCTGTGGGTTTTACACCGCTGAGGCGCAGGACTTTAAATTTGACGAGATTAAATCACGGCAAGATCTGGGGTTTTACGATATATAACGACGTGTGTTGTAATTCACACTGATTTTTTTGCCCTCAGGAAATTTCACACCTATTTGACTCGTTTTATTCTGGATTTGTCTACTATCGACGATGCCTGCCGTCTTGCTTTCCACCATGGCCGGGGAAAGACTGACCCCAAGGAAAACTGTTCCTCAGAGAAGCACAGAGACGCTTCCTCTACTGAAGAACACGGGAACATGCCGAAATCTATTCGGACCGGTGGATCACGACGAGCTGAGGCGAGAATTGTCGTCTAAACTTCGTGAAATATCCGAGCGAGATCAGCTGAGGTGGAACTTTAATTTCAGCGAAGGACAGCCGCTGGATGGGGATTTAAAATGGGAGGAAAGTCGAGCTGAGGAGTGTCCGCAGTTCTACAGAGAAAGGACTGCCGTATCAAAGAGGCCTTTTGCGAACTTGCCCACGACAGAAAGAATCAACCAAGTTGCCCTCAAATGTGGTGGTCGTTCAGTGAACGTTTTGAACCAGAAAAACAAATGTATCCGAAGAAAATCTCGCGTCCAGGCGAAGAGACTCACAGACATGCGCATTACAGGTAAACTATACGCACTGCTAATAAATAATAGTGATATGTAACAAAACAATGACAATTTATTTTAACAGTGTTCATGTTTGTAATTTTGTGAATTTGTTTTCTTGTAGACTTCTATGGAAAGCGGAAGAAAATCGACAGCGTCCATAAGGAAAGCAGAAACATGGAGTGAAAACACGTCTTCTGAAGGAAAAAGCGCAGTTAGCGCAGCAGTTCGTGCGTCACAGAGTGGTGGCGGGAAAAGGCCGGAAGTAATGACGTCTCAGAGTCTGACTCACGTTATTACACGATAATGTGATGTATTTATTCACTGATGTATGTGCCGATTGTGCGGTTTAAACATATAGGAGCTGGTTGCTCTTTACAGTGTACAACTGATAAGTAACTTTAAATTAAAGTCAGGACAAGTAAGCCTATTTATTGTTGTCTAATATATATCACCATGTATATATTTTGTAATGGCGTAAGTTATTTATTTATTGTTTATTCATTTTTACATTTCAAGTATACTTTTGAGGTCGAAAATGTAGCTTTTCTTCTTGAAGAAAATCACAATCTTGAGCCAAATTTGTCACTGTTGGTTTAATAAATGTGTACATATAAACATATGTTGTGTCTCGTTCAGTTTGTGAAAAATATTATAGTTTACATATTACATAAGAGGTAAATTATATTGTTTTCAAAACCTTTCCAAGCATACACTGTGGTGAATGGGGTCTTGTGAAACTAGTCTTTCCAAGCATCTTGTAGCTTTACAGCAGGGCCGGAGTGGGACTCCTATTCAGCCCTGGAGTTTCAAGCCTTAGACCGGCCCACTTTAGTTCACGACTGACTATATTAAAATGACGTCATTTCCAATTCAGTGCAAATACAGTAGCCTAAGTGTTGCTTCACAGTGAAGATTTATTTGAACAGTTAACACAATATAATGTTTAACAGTATCAGTATCTATTTTCTGTTAGAATTAGTGCTCATAAATATCCAAACCTTGAAATGAAAAAATATCAAATAAATACAAATGTATATTAAGCTATATGTATAAAATAAAGATTAAAATAAAATGTATTAAACTTTCTAATGACACTATCATGTCTTTTTCAAGTAAACAGCTGCTTTATAAGTTCAAATATTTTTCATAAATGAGAACATTAAAGGGTAAATGTCTAACACTATTCTTTTAAACATCACAATGTCCTTTTCTGCAATATCTGAATATATATTCTGTGCAAAATTGTTCAGTCCTTAAACACAAATAAAGAATAGAACAAGTATTGCACTGTCCTACCTGCCCATTCTAGTGTTTTGGGCTCATGACTGGTGCTTGGTAATGTTACGGGGCCTGGCTTTTCACTCTTAGCAGCAAACTGGACTAGAGGCTGCTGCTGCTGAAGAGCAACAGTACAAGAAAAGGTTTGATACATAAACATGAACGGTGATTTGCAGACATCGTTGTTTTGCACTGCTCCTAACTAGCTTGACGTTAACCAGGGGCGGACTGAGACAAAATTTCAGGCCGGGAAATCTCACACTTATCCAGGCCATCCCACACCAAAATTTGAAACCCTGGACAACAATATTTTTCATCATCACATAAAGAAAAGTTTAAATCAACTGGGTAAAATAATTAAATGCTATCTCTTGAACTTCCAATTTGCCTTTTAATCTCTTTTAATCTCTCTGTCTCTCATGTGTTTACTTTTTAAGCAAATTTTCTTGTATCTGTCACTTTTTTCATAAACACATCTCCACCTTTACAACCACCTATACAGTACAGATCTAAGGTTGGTCTTTTTTAAAGAAGACAATCAGCAGATTATTGCAGAAATACTGAGACCTTTTTAAAGACATGTTTTTGTCAAGATTGTAAAAAGTTGTGATTTTGTAAAATGACACTTGACATTGCTGCTAAGGGGGAGGAGACAGCCACCAGGATGGTTCTTGAGCTTCTAAGCTTTCAAAATTATATATAATTTATGATTAGTACTAAAACATTTGATAGAAAAAAGGGCAACAGAAAAAAGAGGGCCACTACATTAGGACCATGTGTTATTGTCGTAATGTTAAAATTAAAACAACAAAAATTAGCTACATCTTGAATATATCTTTATTAAAAAATCTTAAAACTAAACATGTTTTGCATTATCATGGGTCATGTTTGGCCCTAAGGAAAATTAACCATGATATTATTGAGCCTATGGTAAACATAGTAACTGTCACAGAGAGAGTCAGACTGAGACGTGCGGATCCATTTGCCAGGCTTTATTGAGAGAAGTCAACAAGCAGGAGTAATCACCAGAAAACAGGAACAACGTAGATAATCCAGTAGACAGTTCAATACTCAGGCAATGGTCACAATGGCGGGCGGCAAGAATCAACAACGGGGTACACAGTCCAGGGTCATACACGGGAAATCCAACACAGAGAAAAACGCTTAGAATTATGACCATGAGGAACGATAAGACTTCGCAAGGTGGCTGTGTGTGTGTGAAGCTTAAATGCAGTCAGTGTGATGAGGTGCAGCTGTGAGAACTAATCAGTGCAGTGAGAAACAAGGGCCAGGTGAATGCAGTGATTAGAGCAGTGGCTTGTGGGAAATGAAGTCCATGATGTGTGGTGCAAGAGTTCATAATGACAGGATAGACCAGATACGTGACAGAGCCCCTCCCCAAGGAGCGGCTTCCAGACGCTCTAACCACCTAATACAACCTGGAGGGTGGTGGAGCGGAGGCGGAACAGGGGGAGGGATGGAGGGCCAGGTCCATGTAGGGGTACTGGAACCACGAACTGAGGCTGAGCCGACGGAGGGAGAAGCCATGATGAAGGAAGGGTTGGCTCCTGCATGGGGCCGACCGACGGAGGTGGAGCCGGTGGAGCCCGAGGCGGAACCGGAGAGTCGATGGTCCTGGGCGACACAGAGGATCCGGAGGGCCAAGGCGGAACCCAAGGCTCTGGCGACCCCGGCGGAGATGGAGGTCCGGAGGTACGCAGCGGAGCCGGAGTGACAGAGGATCGAGGCTGTGCCCACGGGAGGGAGGAGGTCCACAGAGCCGGCAGGACGGAGTGACGAGGCGCAGCCGGAGGAGTAGAGTCCAGAGGCGAAGGTGGGGCGACGACTGACCGGGGCGGAGCCTGAGAGACGATGGAGCCCGGAGGAGCTGGTGGGCCGATGGCCGACAACGGAGACGAGGGAGCACAGAGCCAGGGTGGAGCTGCAGGGTCGGAGGGCCGAGGTGGAGTCCAGGACTCTGAGACTGGAGGTGATGGTGAGGGATCCTTCAGTCTGGACACCGATGAAGACTGGCAATCCCACTGCGAGTCCTCTGCACAGAAGGTGGGATGTGGGTGAGCAGAGGGACTGTCAGGAGACAGAGGTGGCGGGACTGGAGCAGCAGGGAGGGTGGGTGGGAACCCACACAGTTCATACATGGCCAGTTCATACATGGCCTCCGTGGCCAGAACCGGGCAGACAGGAATCTCAGGACGACTGGACGGAACCAGCGGAGGCTCTGGAAGGCTGGGCGGAACCAGCGGAGGCTCTGGAAGGCAGGGCTGAACCAGCGGAGTCTCTGGAAGACTGGGCGGAGCCAGCGGAGTTTCTGGAAGGCTGGGCGGAACCAGCGGAGTCTCTGGAAGACTGGGCGGAACCAGCGGAGTCTCTGGAAGGCTGGGCGGAACCAGCGGAGTCTCTGGAAGGCTGGGCGGAACCAGCGGAGTCTCTGGAAGGCTGGGCGGAACCAGCGGAGTCTCTGGAAGGCTGGGCGGAACCAGCGGAGTCTCTGGAAGGCTGGGCGGAACCAGCGGAGGCTCTGGAAGGCTGGGCGGAACCAGCGGAGGCTCTGGAAGGCTGGGCGGAACCAGCGGAGGCTCTGGAAGGCTGGGCGGAACCAGCGGAGGCTCTGGAAGGCTGGGCTGAACCAGCGGAGTCTCTGGAAGGCTGGGCTGAACCAGCGGAGTCTCTGGAAGGCTGGGCGGAACCAGCGGAGTCTCTGGAAGGCTGGGCTGAACCAGCGGAGTCTCTGGAAGGCTGGGCTGAACCAGCGGAGTCTCTGGAAGGCTGGGCGGAACCAGCGGAGGCTCTGGAAGGCTGGACGGAACCAGCGGAGTCTCTGGAAGGCTGTCTTGAGGAGCGGGCTCTGGACGACGCTCTTGTGAAGCGGGCTCTGGACGACGCTCTTGAGGAGCGGGCTCTGGAGAACTGGACGACCCCAGCGTAGACTCTGGAGGGCTGGGCGTCTCCAGCGGAGACTCTGGAAGAGCAGGCTCTGGGCGAGTGGTCACAAGAAGGCGCTCTGGCGGCGCGGTCACTGGAGGGCGCTCTGGCAGCGGAGACTCTGGAAGGGAAGCCATGTTGTTTACAGACTCATGCGTGGTAGCCATCTTGGCCGGGAACTCAGGAACAGAAGCCATCCTGGCAACAGGCTCAGGAGGGGCGGCCATCTTGTGAACAGGCTCTGGGTTGGCTTGAGCAGACTTTGGCCTGGTAGGCTTGGCATGAGAGGGCTCTGATGTGGCAGACGTGACATGAGCAGGTTGTGGTATAGGGGTTACTGCAGGCTTGCAGGGGCCCTCATCCACAATCCCAACAGTAAATGGTGAACCAGCCAGCTGGAGTGCATGGTCGATGTATTGTTCTAGTGTCCAGTGCGGGGTGTGTAAAGGCATACTGGGTTTTAACTCCTGGTTCAGTCCATAATAAAAAATGTGCTTGAAAAAAATGACCGTGAAATCCACCTGGTGACATAGTTCGCAGAAGTCAGCCACATACTCCTCAATAGGCCGGTTGTTCTGGCGAAGACGAACTAGACGGTCTCCTGGGTTCATGGTGAACGGCTGATGAATAAAGCCGCTGGATCCTTGTAGTGGCGAAGTCTTCTGTCACAGGGAGTCAGACTGAGACGTGCGGATCCATTTGCAAGGCTTTATTGAGAAGTGTCAACATGCAGGAATAATCACCAGAAAACAGGAACAACGTAGGTAATCCGGGAAACAGTTCGATAGACAGAGAATGGTCGCAATGGCAGGAAGCAGGAATCGTCAACGGGGTACACAGTCCAGAGTCATACACAGATAATCCAACACAGAGAAAAACGCTTAGAATTATGACCATGAGGAACGATAAGACTTCGCAAGGTGGCTGTGTGTGTGTGAAGCTTAAATGCAGTCAGTGTGATGAGGTGCAGCTGTGAGAACTAATCAGTGCAGTGAGAAACAAGGGCCAGGTGAATGCAGTGATTAGAGCAGTGGCTTGTGGGAAATGAAGTCCATGATGTGTGGTGCAAGAGTTCATAATGACAGGATAGACCAGATACGTGACAGTAACCATGTTTTTTTGGGGGTTTTTTTAGGATTGATTCCCATTAGTATAATCATAATTTTATACCATGGTGAAAGTATAGTGTAGCAAAACCATTGTATATTGTATAATTATTGTATAGCTATAGTAAACATGTTTTGTAAAACCACAGTTAATTTTTATAAGGGTTGCTCCTTAAACCTGTTTTAAAACGATATTTTTTATAGATTAACATTTGTTAGCAGTTCAATACTTAAGTAAACAAAGACAAAACTACAATAGTCTGTTTACAGATGTAACAGACCTGCGCTTTAGGTCCTAAACAGGACAGATTTGTCTCTCTGCTCCACCTGGGCACTTCTACTTCAGTCTCGCGTCGTTTTGGCGGACGGCGGACGCGCGGATGCGCGGAGCGCGCGCGAGACGAAACGCGTGCCAGTCAAGACTAACCGATTTATGATTTATTAGAGTTTTATTATTGAATGGCTAATTCTGAAATAACCACTTTAGTACATTAGGCCGGCAACAAAAACAACAACAACAATATTAAATAATAATAATAAAAATTGGAGGGTAGCGGGCCAAAAATTCTCCCGATGGACAGTCCGCCCCTGGCGACTGCTGTGAGTGCAGGCAGCTAGGGACACCGGCCCTCGCGGCCAAAAAAACGGACCGGCCCACCGGGAATTCTCCCGGTCCTCCCGATTAGCCAATCCGGGCCTGCTTTACAGTAATAACACAAATCACAAATAACAATGTTCTGTGGTCTATTCTTGTACTACTGTTTGAGCTTTGTAATTAAAAAAAACTAATTATATTTTTAAAAATAACCTTAAAAATCTTTTCTAGTTAAGGGAACTTTAACTTGATAACACAATGGTTTAACATTAATGGTTTTAAATTGTAATAATGATTAAAATAAGTTAGTAGTTAGCTAGTAAATTTAACAATTACAAGTAAATGCAAAGTTGAAGAAAGGTAAAACACTGAAATAAACATGAAATTTTGAAGTTGAAAGACTGAAATAGTATTTTGTATATTTACTGGTTACCTAAGGGTTAAAGTTCTTGCAAATTTAGCATTTGGAATATGTTTTTATTTGTATATGTTCTGTTTTCATTTAAAATATTAAGTTTAAGTATTTTTTGTCTATTTTTTAATACAGTTTTTATATAAAGTTTTAGTTGTTTTAGTATATCAAGTTAAACTAAATAAAAAATGTTGAAATATTGCCTATGTAACAAGCTGAAAATAATGTTTTATTTTATTTCTGCTAATGTTTTTATTTCAACTAACAAAAATATTTTTAATAGTTTAAATTTTATTTTCAGTTAACTAATATCCCTGATAAATATACATAAAAGTATCGAATATGTGAAACATACAGTATATTTGTAAGAAATTTTCCCACCAAAGGCAGATGTCAATGAGGGACTGGCTTTTTTTAAATAAAAAAATACTAAAAGAATAGAAAGAGAAATTGGGGGCACAGATTATAAATTAAACAATGTTTACAAGAAAACATGTTTGCAAACATTCTGATTTTAAAAATGCATACACTATGAGTCAAAAGTTTTTGAACAGTAAGATTTCTAATGTTTTTAAAGAATTTTCTTCTGCTCACCAAGCCTGCATTTATTTGATCCAAAGTACAGCAAAAGCAGTAATACTGTTTTTATTTTATTATATTGTGTTCAGTCTCACATGATCCTTCCAGAAGTCCTAAAATAAAATATTATCAATATTTAAAACAGTTAAGTACATTTTTTTTCAGGATTTCTTGAATAGAAAGATTCAAAGATCAGCATTTATCTGAAATTAAAAAAAAAAAAAAAAACTTTTGTAACTTTATACACTATACCATTCAAAAGCTTGGAGTCAGTATATATATATATATATATATATATATATATATATATATATTTTTTTTTTTTTTTTTTTTTTTTTTTTTAAGGAAATTATAAAATCATTTTATTTAGCAAGGATAATTTAAATTTCTATTTCAGATAAATGCTGTTCTTCTGAACTTTCTAATCTTTACAAAACAAAAAATAAATATACTCAGGGTATTAGTATTCCTATTAGAATGATTTCTGAAGGATCATGTGACTGGAGTAATGATGCTAAAAATGTAGCTTTAAAATCACATGAATAAATTACATTTTAAAATATATTCAAATAGAAAGCAGTTATTTTAAACAGTATTTCGAAGTTTTACTGTTTTTCTGTACTTCAGATTAAAGAAATACAGGCTTGTTGAGCAGAGGAGACGTATTTAAAAAAAAAACATTAAACATCAAAAACATTTAACTAGTAGGCAGCGCACATTTTTAAATAATTATTTTATTGATAATTTTCACAGAACTGGCAACAAAACGGCAACAACAGTTAAAAAAAAAAGTGAATTAACTGAGGTAACAGCCCAAGCCTCGCGATTTTGAAGTATCATTACTGTCCGCAGCCCAAAACACGGTCAACATTAGCCTAATACTAGGATTAGTGGTTTGTTCAAATTGCCTTTGCAAGCACAACTAAAAGAAAGAAAATGCCGTCGGGGGAGGGGAAGGGGACTGAATGTTTTCAAGACCACATAGGCAGAACAAAAGCGACTGGAAAACGAGCGGGAGAGATGAAAAACGTGCGGTAGAGATGAAAAGAAAGGACAAGAGCGTGCCATCTCGCTTTGACCTGCAAATTAGGCCGAATTAAAGCTCTGTGACCCGCGCGCTCTCCTCCCACATCTCAGCTAATTCCTCTCTGCGCGCGAGGCTCCCCGCCAAAACACCTGCTGGAGCGCGCGCATAGGAATGGCGCGTGCTGCATACGAAAACACAGAGACTCGCTGGTGATCTGCTTAATATTCATGTGTGTTTAACATCTGTATAACAGAGCTCTTCTTCACTGTTAGACAGCAAACAGCTGCGTTCAAGATGCTCCTCTTTGTAGTACTACACTATTATTATTTGTAGGAATCTCGTTTTTTCTCAAAGGTCCGGTCCTAATCCCAAACCAGTTTCTGATTGTATTTGCTTGACTTCAAACTAAACACAGCTCTCCTAAAATTGACAATGTGCTTACCTGTACAAACAATGATAAAAGACACGACAGATAAAAGAACCAGCATGTGAGTTGAAAAGAACAGGAAGGACCATCTGACTCCAGTTACTTTCAACTGATGTGGTTTTCCATAGGCACATACAAGGATGTAAATCAAGACTAGGGGGACCAAATGTAATAGTCTGAGACTAAAAGTCCACATCAGTCATGCGCTATTGTAAATATGGGGGTGGGAGAAATGCACATCAAACAGCATTGTATTTTAACAAAATGAAATAGCCTACGATTTCAAAATTTCTGACATGGATTTTACTATTTTAATATGTTCCTTGAGGTTTACTTAATCATTATTTTCAACCCTCATTCTGACAGTCGGTCTAAAACAACTTGTTTTTGAAGGGGCATGTCCTTTAAGGCTTGTCAGTAATCGGCAACTGTTATGATTAGCTAACAGTTTTGATATGATTAGCAACAACTATTGCATGTGAGTGTTTTGATAACATAATCAAAATAAAATGGTAATTTCCAGACAAAGCATTTCGAAATAATTTACTTACCATTTGTGATGCAGCTGCAGTCAGATTTAGTATTGCTTCATCTTTCAAACAAATGTTTCTTTGTGAACTCTCCATTACACTCTGCCTCGTTTACATCCTTGATTCAGGATGCCATTAAAAATAAATTGTCATTTCTATTAACTAATTTTGTCCTCTGGGAAACATGTAAGTATCTTCTGTAGCTTCTGAAGGGCAGTATCAAAATGAAAAAAATATGATATTTAGGCAAAATAAGAAAAATGTACACATCTTCATTCTGTTCAAAAGTTTACACCCCCGGCTCTAAATGCATCGTTTTTCCTTCTGAAGTGTCAGTGAGCGTTTGAACCTTCTGTAATAGTTGCATATGGGTTTTTCAGTTGTCCTCAGTGTGAGAAGATAGATGTCAAAATCATACAGTCATTGTTGGAAAGGGTTAAAATACACAAAAATGCTGAAAAAACAAAAAAATTGTGGGACCTGAAGGATTTTTCTGAAGAACAGAGGGCAGTTTAACTGTTCAGGACAAACAAGGACTCTAAAAAAAAAAAAACAGCTGTGGATCATTCAGGTAACAACACAGTATTAAGAATCAAAACTTTTGAATAGGGTAATTTTTATAAATGTAACTATTATTTTCTCTTGTGGACTATATGTAAACGTCTTTTATATGAAATGTCTTATTCATGTCAGTGCTAAATAAAAAACAACATGCATTTTATATGATCCCTCTTATTTTGGTCAAAAAATTAACATTTTGCAGATTCTACAAGGTGTATGTAAACTTTTGACCTCAACTGTATATGCTACATAATAGCTTATCTAATCAGTCTCACAAACAATGATTAAAAAACATGACACATCATATAGGAAACCAAAATGTACTGTACTCGTGAAGAGTGCTTTTATATGTGAATCATACCTCGATCTGTGAACACAGTGAAATTACAGGGCAGATGTCGTCCCTCATGAGTGCTGGGGTCTCCAGTCTTTCTCACCCACTCCACAGCTGCGTCTCCATGGACACCAGCTGGCCAACCACATCCAGCAGGGGGAGGGGTCAGCCGAGGGCGTAGATCACCAGCTGACACGCTCACTCAAGCACATCAAATCCAGCTGATCTGTGATGTCAGAATGTTGACACATGTGATCAAGCAGCAGTTACGAATTAGCAACTTACCAGCTGACTGAATCACTCTTCCTTGGGAAAAAATAAAAACTTGTTTGGGTAATTAATATATACACTACTAGTCAAAAGTTTTTGAGCAGTAGGATTTTTAATGTTTTTTTTAAAGAAGTCTCTTCTTATTTGATCTAAAATACAGCAAAAGCTGTCATATTGTGAAATAGTTTTACTATTTATAATAACTGCTTTCTATTTGAATATATTTTAAAATGTAATTTATTTCTGTGATCAAAGCTACATTTTCAGCATCATTGCTCCAGTCTTCAGTGTCACATGATGCTTCAGAAATTATTCTAATATGCTGATTTGCTGTTCAGTGAACATTTATTAATATTATTATCAATATTTAAAACAGTTGAGTACATAAAGAATAGAAAGAGCCAAAGATCAGCATTTATCTGAAATAATTTTTTTTTCTTTTAGAAATGAATACTTTTATTTAGCAAGGATCCTTTACATTGATCAAAACTGATGATAAAAACATTTATAATGCTACAAAAGATTTCTATAAAAAAATGCTGTTCTTCTGAACTTTCTATTCATCAAAAAAAGACATAAAAAAGCGGTTTTCAACATAATAATAATACTACTGTTATTTTGATCAACAATCAGAATATCAGAATGATTTCTGAAAATGACTGGAGTAATGATGCTAAAAAAATCAGCTTTAAAACCATAGGTATAAATTATATTTTAAAATATATTTAAAAATTAAAGTTATTTTAAATATTAAAAATATTTCAAAATATTTCTTTAAAAAACATTAAAACTCTTACTGCTCAAAAACTTTTGCTTATATACTATTATACAACATTTTTTAATTAAATTAGATTTTTATATTTGCTGCTTTTATATTTGATACTTTAATTTCAAAGTTGTAGTAACTGTATTGTGTGTTTTTGTCAGTTTTATTATTTTTCAATAAGTCTATTTAGTTTTTATTATTATTTTTAATTATTAGTTTTAGTCTATTTAATGCTTAAGTACTTAACGCTGAAATAAACAAAAATAAGAAAAGAAAATAAGAAAAATGTAAGTTTCAATAGAAATCAGTTAACATTTAGGCCTATTATAAGCAGCTAGTTTTCTTTATAGTTTTAGTTTAGATAACTATAATGACCCTGGTTCTTGGGCAACCTGCATGGTTAAATAAAAATGTACAGAAGTATTAAATAAAGTCGTACAAACAACTTTATGTACAGAAACGTTTTCTGTGTAGGACTTTTGTTGACAAACTTGAAACTTATAGTCTAACTTATTCAGGTTTAATTATGGAATATCTATATTATTTAGGCATTTAAATACCAAATTACTTTTACATACGTTATAAAAAAAAATCTGCATCAAGAGACCTGCTGTAAATTACCCTATAGCGCCATCTGCTGCTTATAAAATACTATGGCGTATGGTAATACTATGGTCCTTTGAGATGTAGAGCAGTATTTACACTGTATTCCTATTTAGAAAACCATAAGGCAATTCTCAGGCACATGTCTATGGGAAAAAAACGAACTTTTTGTAAATAGAAACTAACTCTGAGGCAATTATTCGCACGTTTGGTTGACCACTAGAGGGCGACGCCGAAATATAAATATAGGTGTAAAGTATATTTATATTGAATTTACAAATGTATTTGCCTTTTTTTTTTTTTTTTTTGCTTTAACCAAGCGAGTTGGATTTAAAATGTTTTATTACTGTGAATGGACATAAAATAGGCTATTTCAGTACCTCAGATATTACCTGAGACGAACTTTTTAATATACCTCTCCAGTAGGCTAGCAAAGAGCTGCTCTTTAGTCCTTGATCTGTACTAACTGATAACAAATATACCCAATCTGATGTCCTACCTGTTATTAAAACTGGGTGGGAGCTGAAAGCCACCCAGAAACTACCAAGCATCATTATAGAGCCTCAAACCAGGCGGAAGGGCAAGATTATCCCTCAGTTCTCTCAGATCAGCTGCATATAGACGTCTGCTGCAGCGGGTAATTTCAGTTTGTGGGTGTTTATGTGTGTGATCCTCCCTAATGTGGTTGTGCCCAAACCACGGGAGCTAAAAACCCTCCTGCCTCCTTTTGAAAGCAGAAAATTTCTACTGAAACGCTAATGAAGAAAAACCAAACAGCAGCAAAAAAAAAAAAAAAAAAAAAAAAACTGTAGTCGCTTAATCCGAGAAAAGCTGTTTTACAACAATACGAGTTTCCCACAAGAGGTTCTCACTGCTGTCCTTGAGTAAAGCAACTAACCCGAGGCTGCTGCAGGGGATAGTCCCTGTAATAAGTGCACTGTAAATAGCCTCGAGTAAAAGTGTCTAAATGAATGCTTATGTTCTGCGAAATGACTACTCACCAGCAGCAATGTATGCGTTTTTGGATCTGGACATATTAGCATGCATGTTCCAGGTTACTGTATATTGTGAAGACAACAAAGCAGAGATCCCATGCAAAAGACATGACCATCTCACTCTAAGTTTATACAGTTTATCACCAGTGATGTTATTGCAGGTGTTCTCCAAAATATATTTTCATTGAGCCACAAAGAGATTATTCGGTGTATTTGCCGTTTTTTATCAAAAGAACATGTTGAAGGCCATGTGAACCAACAGAGCAAGAGTATCAGTCCAGGTGCAAGGTCAGCAACAAACATGTTTTAAATATCTAATATATTGCGTAACCCCCAAAATATAAAACATGAAAAAAACATTATATGTGACCCTGGACCACAAAACCAGTCATAAGGTTAAATTTTACAAAACTGAGATGTATGCATCATATGAAAGCTCAATAAATAAGCTTTCTATTGATATATGATTTATAAGGATTGGACAATATTTGGCCGAGATACATCTATTTGAAAATCTGCAATCTGAGGGTGCAAAAAAATCTAAATACTGAGAAAATCACCTTTAAAGATCTCCAAATTAAGTTCTTAACAATGCATATTACTAATCAAAAATTACTTTTTGATATATTTATAGTAGGAATCTTACAAAAAATCTTCATGGAACATGATCTTTACTTAATTTCCTAATGATTTTTGGCATAAAAGAAAAATCAATAATTTTGACCCATACAATGTATTTTTGGCTATTGCTACAAATATACCCCAGCGACTTAAGACTGGTTTTGTGGTCCAGGGTCACATATGATGATGATATTATGTAGACAAAAAGTAATTAAAAAAAAATATATAAAAAGTAGTTTAAATAAATAAAAATGTAATAAAAATATATATTCTTTAGAATACACACTACCAGTCAAAAGTTTTTGAACAGTAAGATTTACATTTTTTTAAAGAAGTCTCTTCTGCTCACCAAGCCTGCATTTATTGAATTCAAAATACTGCAAAAAATATTTTTTACTATTTAAAATAACTGCTTTCTATTCGAATATATTTTAAAATGTAATTTATTTCTGTGAGCAAAGCTAAATTTTTAGCAGCATTACTCCAGTCTTCAGTGTCACATGATCCTTCAGAAATCATTCTAATATGATGATTTGCTTTTATTATTATTAATAATATTTAAAACAGTTAAGTCATTTTTTTCTGGATTCTTTGATAAAAAAGATCCAAAGATCAGCATTTATCTGAAAAAAAAAAAAAAAACTTTTGTAACATTATACACTATACCATTCAAAAGCTTGGAGTTTGTATTTTATACATATTTTTTATATATAAATTAATACTTTTTTTTAGCAAGGATGCTTTAAATTGATCAAAAGTGATGATAAAGACATTTATAATGTTACAAAAGATTTATATTCGGATAAATGCTGTTCTTCTAATCTTTCTATTAATCAAAGAAACCTGAAATCAAATATACTCCGCTGTTTTCAACAATAATGATCAGAATAAATGCTGATCTTTGGCTGATCTATGTACTCAACTGTTTTAAATAATATTAATAATAATAATAATAAATGTTTCTTAAACAGCAAATCAGCATATTAGAATGATTTCTGAAGGATCATGTGAAACTGAAGAGTAATGATGCCTAAAATTTAGCTTTGATCACAGGAATAAATAAAATATATTACATATGTGACCATGGACCACAAAACCAGTCATAAGGTAAAATTTTACAAAACTGAGATATATACATCATATGAAAGCTCAATAAATAAGCTTTCTATTGATATATAGTTTGTTAGGATAGGACAATATTTGGCCGAGATACATCTATTTGAAAATCTGGAATATAAGGGTGCAAAAAATCAAAATACTGAGAAAATCACCTTTAAAGTTGTCCAAATTAAGTTCTTAACAATGCATATTACTAATCAAAAATTACATTTTGATATGTTTACAGTAGGAATTTTACAAAAAATCTTAATGTAACATGATCTTTACTTAATTTCCTAATGATTTTTGACATAAAAGAAAAAGCAATAATTTTGACCCATAAAATGTATTTTTGGCTATTGCTACAAATATACCCCAGCGACTTAAGACTGGTTTTGTGGTCCAGGGTCACATATATTAAAACAGAAAGCAGTTAGTTTCAATATTTCAAAATGTTACTTTGGATAAAAAACGCAGTTCAAAAACTTTTGACTCTATATATATATATTGCATTATATTTTTACATTTTCTTTTGTTTTAAGTTTAGTTTGCATATATAATCCTGTTTTGCATGCGAGTTTAATAGCATTATGAAACATCTGCATATTTCTAGAAATCTGTATCTATATACGTGTGTATCTCAGTATAAATTAAAATTAAATTCACACACATATATAAATATATATATGTGTGTGTGTGTGTGTGTGTGTGTATTTAATTTTAATTTATACTGAGATACACACACGTATATAGATACAGATTTGCATATATATATATATATATATTTTTTTTTTTTATATATTTATTATTATGTTCTTTTAAATTTGGCATTATATTACCCTGTCAACAATCTTAATGTAATCTTAAATCTGCATCTGAACATCTAAGATCTGAGATTTAATTGATACTTCAAATGAAGAATCAGCAAGAATCCACACAGATGAAAAATAGACTTAGTCTCACAGGCAGAAGGTCTACGTGTGTGTGTGTGTGTGTGTGTGTGTGTGTGTGTGTGTGTGTGTGTGTGTGTGTGTGTGTGTGTGTGTGTGCTCTTTAATCGAGTCCCTCCACATCTGTGTCCACTCTGTATACCGACTGAAATAGAAGGGGAGTGAAGGCTGGCAAACAGCTCTGTCATTTAAATGATAAAAATACCAGTAGAGCTGGGAGGGTCCACCGCTGTAAGCACAGGCGGCACGGCCGAACATTACAGAGACACTTGAGAACTAAACCACAGCATCCCTTCAGTCCCTCTAACAGGAGAAACACAAGCTCTCAGAAAGCCACACAAAACAGAAGTCATGTTAACCTGTTTCTCATAACCAGTTAACTTAAAAATAGCTTAAACCAGCTTTACATGATTCAGGCAGGTCTCCAACCCAGGCCAAGCTTGTTTAAGACTGTGCAAAAAAATGAGCCTGACCAGAGAGCAGTAAAATGATTTCTCAGTAGAGACAAGAAGATTAAAGCCTTTTTACCGTCATAAAATAAACATTTAGTTTTCAAGTGATTATCTTGTTACGAAAATTACACAGATTTTGTACTGTTTATGGTTCTAACGTCACCTACCTCAGTGTTTTATCTTACCTCATAGGCACAACGTATGAATAATTAAAAGGAACTGGGTCAAAATAATCATTCGTTCGTGAATCAAATCTCACTTAAGGCGCGATCACATTTACCGTTGCTCTGAGAAATTTCGCGGGCAAAATCCAGTCATTTAAATAGAAGTGTGTGCGTTTCTCGAAAGTTCATCACGCAAATGTCACTCTTGTTCGAAGTCCTACACGCGAATTCGTCGCGCTGACTAACAGATATCTGCTTGGTATGAAAATAACCTATGCTTTACACATCCATATACTATTATTAACAGACTTTTTGACTGCGAAATTTCGCGGCAACATTGCTAACATAACCTGCAATTAATTGATCCCATTGGTGACAGAAATCTGTTTAAAGAGACTCATGTGGAAAAATATTGACGACATTAAATATTTTATTAAATACAGTTGAGCCAATTTACTTCATAAAATAGAGTTGTAGGGTAAGACATGAGTTAATATACAGTACATTGACATTATTATGAAAAAAAAAATCGAAATAATAATAAATTCATCACACAGCCAAATAAAATAACATGTTGATAAAGTGGAAAGAGGGTGAACAGTCCAGAAGTTTTGCAGGAGATTTTGGTGGTGGGGTTGTTTGAGTCGCTCTGTCTACCTGCTGAAGAGCTTCATGAAGCTCTGAAATCCATCTTCGCCAAAGAAATCAAACGTTCCCTCTGAGCTGCCCAGATGAACCAAGAGCAGGACCAGAAGACCCAACACCAGCAGAGGAATCAAGAGATTCCAGCCTGATGCCAGAATGTTGTACCATTTCGCTTTGTCCGAGCATTCCTGTGCTGCACGCATGTCGCCCAAGGTCTTCTGATCTCGAGCCTGAAAATAGACGCAAATGAAAATGAGTCTCGGACATTGGATGGACTCCTGAAAAATCAAGGTTCTTCAAGAGTTCCTTGCATTAGGTAAAGCAAAGAACCTTCATGCCTTCTCTACATTAACTTCATGAAGAACCTTTAACAATTACTGCACAAAAGTTTCTTTATAGTGGAAAAAGGTTCTTTAGATTACTAAAATGTTCTTCACACTATCAAAAACTAAAGGTTCTCTCTTTTGGAACCTTTATTTTTAAGACTGTGCAGCTCATCTCTAAAGGGTTCTTGAGTTGCTTTAATGTTCTTTGGAGGTCAGAAAGTTCTTGATGTTGTTGTGTTAGTTCTTCAGATGGTGTTTTTTGGTTTCTAGGTTCTTTAAAGCACCAGTAAACAATGTTTTTTTTCTTATCAGCTTCTATTGGACTGTAAAACCTGTTTGGTTCGATTTAGAACATTGATGGTCCATCATGTGACATCCAGGAACATTTCTGAAGAAGTTTGAAAGCCACAAAAAGGCAAAAGAGAGGAAAACTAGAAGACATTGGTGGTTGAGCTCACCTTGATGGAGTAGATCAGAGCCATGAATCCCAGGCAGCAGAAGTTGACGTAAAGAGTGTTACAGAGCGACCAGATCAGGTAGTCGTTTGGTGGCTTCTTGCCCGCATGGCTCATGTTGACCACCGTGGAGCCGCCAGCCTTTCGGCCGGACTTACAGTTAGTGAGCGGAGTGCAGTCATTCACGTAGCTGTATGTGGCGTTATCCATCCTCGGAGGTCAGGGGTCGAAACTCCTGGGAGAATCTGAAGAGGAATTACTGAGGAGAAAGACCAGGACGCTACTTATACGACACGGCAGATGGGTGGAGTCAGAGACGGAGAGCGATGGAGAGAGAGGTCATTCATTATGTGGTTGTTGCTAGAGAGATGAGGGCAGGGTGCTGCTTCTATACATGGAGCTATTTCGAACAAAATCTGTAGGTTTGTCAAAAAACGCATAATTAAAATTTTAACAGACTATTATTAAAGAATTCTATATGAATATAAATGTACCAATAATTCATGATTAAACTTTAAACTTCTTACTGGGTTAAAAATATTAAGCTACCAGATTTCTGACTATTTTTTAAGAGCTCTTGACTCTTTTCTTTAAAAAATAGAAACTACATAGAGGAGTTTTTAGAGGATAGCAATGCGGATGGGACCACAAACCTGCATCCTCACTGGAGCACCAAAGCTCAAATGTTAAGGAAGCTTCAGCTGTAAAAATCTTTCAAGTGCATTTTGGTCTCCACTGTGTCTTGTTACTAAATATTTGGATTTGGTGTAAGAAAATGGCGCCCCCTACTGTGGCTAAGTTGTTCACTCATGCTTTCTTTCTTTGAACAGATCAAGTTTGAAATCCCAAATAGACAGATAAATAAGAATATGAATCACATCCAATAATTTGAGTCTCTTGTGGGAGGAAAACTTTGAGCTCCATCGTAGCTTTTAAATGTCAAGCTTGCGAGAAGACAAATTTAAAAATGAATGAATTTAGTGGATTTACTAAAAATTCAGGCTTTTAAAAAATGAGGAAAACAAAAAAGACATTTTTTTTTTCAATGAAAAAGATAAAAATGAAAAAGGCAGTGACCAGGAATTTCTCAAATAAATTCACAACTCAGTCATAGAGATCAAATATTCAGATTTATTCATTACAAAATGTCAAAAGAATACATTCGTTTTATCAGAATGAATTGCATTCAGTTAAGGCAAAGGGACGGAAATTAATTTCGGTTAATTCAGCTTTAGACGGTAGCTATAAAGGAGAAAAAAAAGGTTCAAGCTGTATTAATATTAAACACATTTGTGTTCATTCTCAGATTATTTTGGGCTATTCTACATTTCACACACAATCAAAATGCAGAAACATACTGATTTAGTTTGGATTAGCTCAAACTTGCGTGTCCATCAAAGGCCTCCATTTGGTTTGACGGCATTGATCATGATTAAGGAATCAGTGTTGCATTTGCTAATACCACTTGTGTTGAGAATTGGCCATATTAGATATGATATCTGTATTTCTACAGCACATGAGGAATGAATTAAGCATCAATGCTCTATATCACACTCTATAAGAGAATGAATGTGTTTGTGTTTGTGCAGAGAGACGGCACTTTGAAATCACATCTTAGAAGCTGCGGCCACAGCGGACGGTCCACCACGAGAATAAACATGAATAGTGTTCTGGAGAGACAAAGAAGACGGAAAAATTATGATAAAATAAAGATTATGTCCACCACAGAATAAAAGCAGGTAATTATGACTTTTTAATATCACAATTCTGACTGTTCTTTTCTTTAAAATTCAGAATGTCTACAGGTCAGGTGTCTAAAAACTAAAAAGGTGTCTTTTTGTCTGAGAAAAAAAAAAAAGTGAGATAAAAACAAACTTTTTGCCGGAAAGAAGCGTGCATATGTTTCAGTATCACAGAGATACCATTATAGTTTTTGTAATATTTTACATTTTTATAATATTAATTTTTCATTTCAAGTTGAGTTTTACTCATTTGCTTTTCCTCTTTTTTAATATTTTGTATTATCAGGTTAAAATAAATGAAAATAAATTTGTGTTGAAATAAAAAGTTTTTTTATTTTCATTCAGTTATCAAATAACAAAAATGCTTTTCTACAGGGTTCATACAAATACTGTAAAATGAAATTCCAGGACTTTCAAGGACTTTTCAAGCACTTGAAAAGATTTTTAAGGACTTCAATCAGATCTAAAACAATGTTTTCTCTTTAAAATTCTAATTTCTAGAGATAAATATATGGATAAAAATCTACTAATAAAAAAAAAAAAAAATGGCAAAAACCTCTTTTTCTTAGTTTGTACTACTACTGGCTCAGCTTGCTAGTTTTATGACATTACCTAAAAAAAGGTAGTATAAGGTATAATGTTTTTTGAGTGTTTATTGAAAAATTTAAACACTTATTTTATACATACATTGTCTTTCAATAATTCAAGCACTTTTCAAGTACCTCTTCAGGAATATTGCTATTTTCAAGGGTTTTAAAGGCCTTAAATTTCAAAAAGTCAAATTCAAGTACTTCACGCACCTTGTACGAACCCAGTTTCTACTGTTTTACTCAAATCTATATTAATTAGAAAAATTTAACTACCACATTTGCGGTTAAAAATAAAAAAATTTCAAAGTACATTTTCCAATAAAATACTAATTATGTTTTTTTTTCCTTCAAAATTTCATGTTTCATTTAGTGTGTTAATTGCCATTTCTTTGTAAGTAATTGTAAAATTTACTAGCAACCTGTTCTACACCAATTTTTTTCTGTGTACTTGAATGTGTATGAGACTGATTGAATGTTTTCTACCTTTTTCCCTTCAGCGTTGTATTTATCCAGGAGAGATTTAACGCGATTGCCATAATCGGGGTGAACGGCCAACAGGTTTTGCACCTGAAAAATAAAAAAATCCATCTGAAATCAAATATTTTTCCCGGGCATGTTCATGTATTCTGCCCTCCAAAGGCAAAGTGCAGTAACTACACGAACACTGAAACTGAGAAAAATGCCTTTAAAGTTTTTTAAAGCTAGTCAAACACTCTCATTTCTCTGAAACAACACTCTCGTTTCTCTGAAATGGGACAAAATTGAACCAGGAGACTTTGCCACAAGACAAAACAGTTGTCACAAAGTCCATTTTAAGCCTTAACCCAATTTTGACCAAATGTGTAGTTACTGCGCTTTGCCTTTGGAAGGCAGTATTCTTGAAAAAATGTTCATGAGAAGTTTGATTAGATTGTATGAGATAAATATGATCAAAAGGATCAAAAACAAAAGACCATACCGCGCGTTCCTGAATAAACAGTTGAGCTCCTTTCATATGACCAGCCATGTTCTGACACAGACGCTCTCGTTCGGCTTCGTTCAACACCTCAGTGAAGAACGTGCGCACCTGCGGAGCGGAAAATGTTACAACCCACCATAATTGTGATTATCTGTACACAGATGCAGTCACATTCCCCAACACACCTGGGTCACATTATCATCGTCTGCGCTGTTGTATCGGGCCACATCAGGAGATACTTTACACTTGGTCTCGACAAAGCACGGCTGGGTATTAGGAGCACTGAAGCTGTTGGGGAAGTAGTTAGGAGCTCCCCCTACAGGACAGGATAGGAATGACCAATGAAATGCAAGTGTTTGGGTCATATATCCTAAACAGACTATCCAGACAGATGTTGCATTGTTAATCTGAGTCACTTTTAAGACAATTCTTACACAAATCAAACCCAGTATTTGACATCTCATGCGTGTGAGTCACTCACCCTGGTTGTCATACATGCACATGGGACCGTCTCTCTGGTAGTTTGCCACACGGGTGCGGTAGGGGCAGTTGACGGGAAGCTGGAGGTAATTCGCTCCGAGTCGATGCCTATGTGTGTCCGGGTAGGAGAAAAGACGCCCCTGCGGTGAGAGAATTGAGTAATTAGGGTATTTAGCCATTCTTGCAATTGGTTATTAGTCACTAAAGCTTTAATCCAAAGAGATATACAGGACGCTTATTACAAGTACGCAGAGCTTAAGTGTCTTGCACAAGGATAAAACAGTGAACAAGCATCCTTTTGTTCATCATAAGCCTTGGCAAACGAACTTGTGAAAGGTTGATTAATAGGTTTTGTGATACAGTAAACAAACCTGCAGCATCTTGTCAGGGCTGGGTTCAATGCCAGGTGGCATATTACTGGGATCAAATGCCAGCTGCTCGACCTCAGCGAAATAGTTCACAGGGTTTCGGTTCAACACAAGGCGTCCCACAGGAATCAGAGGGAAGTCTTTATGGGGCCACACCTGAGATACAAAGCCATTTATTGGGATGGACACACCTACATACTCATTCTACTCATTCATACTTCATCAAAACTCTGAAATAATTCAAATGGAAGTATGGGAATTGTGTAGTGACTAATTTCAGACATTAGGGTGGTTCAGTTTTATGATTTTTAGTTCAGCAAGCCCTGAACAGAAGTATCAGAGGTACAAATCCGCCTAAATAGGAGGGCTTTTAAATACTGTTTTGAACAAAAGGGGAGACTTGAAGTCAAAGATGTTGAGGACCACTAGTGTAGTGTCTTCAGGTGCATTCTGGGATGTGGATACCTTAGTCAAATCAAACGGGTTCCACTTCCAGTTCTCCGCCTGCTCAAAGGTCATGACTTGGATGTAGAAAGTCCAGGATGGGAAGTTGCCATTGGAGATGGCGTTGTAGAGGTCTCTGATGGAGTAATCCGGGTCGGTGGAAGCCAGACGATCGGCCTCTTCGACTGGCAAATTCTTAATGCCCTGATCAGTCTGAAAGACAAGAACAAAAGTAAAAAATATTGGTAAATTGTTTTTGATTACATATTAAATTGCTAATTGAACTAGTTCAAGAAATTCATTTACTTAGACTATTTTTGATGATAAATTTGTATTAATCTTATCTGCTTGATTGGCTGTGATTCTGTCTCTTCTGTACCTTATAGTGGAACTTGCAGTACACCGACTGTCCCTCCGCATTGACCAGTTTAAAAGTGTGCGAACCATATCCGTTCATATGACGGTAGCCATCCGGAATTCCCCGATCGCTGAACAGGAAAGACACCTTCATAAAAACACAGAAATCCACATAAGCAAGACATTCTACAGGAATGTGACATCACAAAAGTGGACGTCTTCTGCAGCCATACCTGGTGCAGCGATTCAGGACGCAAACCCCAGAAGTCCCAAACCATATCTGGATCCTTCAGGTGAGTCTGCGGATTCCGCTTCTGAGAGTGGATGAAGGATGGAAACTACAACACACAGTAGTGTTAATACTGGGACGAGGCTCTTCACATCACATCATGGATGGTGTGAAGACTGTCTTTCTCACCAGAAGTGCATCCCTGATAAAGAAAATTGGGGTGTTGTTTCCTGTGAGATCCCAGTTGCCCTCATCAGTGTAGAACTTCACTGCAAAACCTCGAGGATCTCGGACGGTATCTGCTGAGCCAGACTCACCAGCTGTCAACAAACAAATACATATTTATCAAAGTGCAAAGTTGGTACTTTTGCTTTTCGTAGGTTAAAGTATGTTCCCGTCACATTGTTTCTGCATATGCTCTTTACCCTCTTACAAAACCATTTGGCTGCGTTTCAGAGACCTGAGTGCAGTGACTTCTCTTGCGACACTATTTCTAATCCCAACATAAATATCGATCCATAGAGTCCAGACTCCACCAGAAACATTATAAAACCCAAACAGAAACGTACCCACAGTAGAAAAGCGAATGGCAATGGGTGTTGTCTTTCCCACATGCTCGAACACTTTTGCTTTGCAATAACGTGAGATGTCATGAGTCACTTCGAAGTAACCAAACGCTCCTGCGAAGAGACAGAGCAAAGATTGAGTTTGCAGTTTATACCCTTCAAATACATGGTCTGAAGTGTCCCAATATTAGGATCTATTAAACAAATCAGAAGTGAACAAGTGAACAAAACATTTATAATTTCAAAGTATTTATTTCATATAAATGTTGTTTTTGAATTTTTTATTAATTTTATTAATCAAAAAAATCCTCAAAAAATGTGTTTCCACAAAAATATTAAGCTGCACAACTGTTTTTAACATTGATGAGCAGCAAATCAGCAATGATGCTGGAAAATTAGGCTTTGCATCGCAGAAATAAATTACATTTTAAATATATATTACAACTGTAAAAATATTTGGCAATATTATTAATTTTACAGTATTTTTTAGCAAATAAATGCAGCCATTGTGAGCATAAGAGACTTTCAAAAACATTTTAAAAAAACTTACCTGCCCCTTTCGCATGTACGACCCTCTCTGGTATCCGTTCTCGGTCAAAGTGGGCCATTTCATCAGTAAAAACCACATCCTGAACCAGCAGTGGTCCGCGTGGACCCGCCGTCATCGAGTTTAACTTGTCCCCTACAGGGACTCCGGCTCCAGTGGTCAGGACATCTGGCCGCTGAGAAAAATTAAAATAAGAGACAGAATAGCAACACAAAATCAAGCTCAAATTATAAATAAACAAACCAAATCATTTTAAACATTAAACACAAATATTATGTATTTTAAATTATTATTCAATAGTCAGTCCTTTCAAATCATGTCATAATATTAATAATGTTACATTTTTAAATATTTACTGTATTTTATATTGTCTAAACATATTATATTTAACATTACGATATATTTATTAACAATTAATTGATTTAAAACTAATTTGACAGATCTAAGATATGTCAAAACAAACATTTATCTATAGGCATTTGGCATGAAAATAGGGATTAAATAACTATAATAGTTATTTATCTACTTATCTTGTTAAAGTTTAACTCTGGCAAAAGTAATTAAGGTTATCTGTCGTGTCTTTGTTAAATAAATAATGGGTGATGGGCCTACATGGCTTCTAGTCGTTCACTTTCCACAACTAACAGGCGTTATAAAAAGTGATTCGCTGAGCGAGGTGTCAATCAAGTTATTGACCAATTACGTTCGGAGAGGAGTGGGATGGAGGCGGGGCTTGAGCGTCTTCCGTCGTTAAAGTATGTTGTTGATCCACTACAACTACCATTTTATTCCGGCTGAAATTATGTAACAAACCTAATCTGTTTTTGTGATTAATTTTGTGCAATTTGACTTGCAATTCATTACAAACTCAAAACAACCAACCATGCATTAAAACAAGGCCGTAAGCGATGCAGTTTTCAATCCGTAATCCAGCACCTGACCAACGTTAGTGTTTTATGCAACTAAATACGAATATAACACATTCATGCGTAGCAAGTAATAAATATCATAAATATGTAATAAAACGCTTTAGTACCATGTTTACTTGCAGTCTTTTGTCGCTGCAATCATAGCAATTATCTCTCTTTGATATCTGAATTTCACAATAAAGTCAATTTACGAAGCAAAGCAACACTTTGGAGTACGTTTTGCACAATAAAATACTAAGATAAGCAAATAGTTCAGTGTTGGTGCGTTACAGCCCTGCGACCTTTGGCATAATTTCTCACTGCGCAATAACCCATTTAAATAATTAGTATAAACCTGTTTGAAGCACACAAACCTAACTTATATTTAACAAAACATAATATCCGATATATAAATTCTGCAGCAGACCTGAGAGCCGCGACCGTCCTTCCACAGTTTCATCTGATCCGTTGCCTTATCTCTGTCTGCCATTATTCAGCTCTTGAGTGACACAAAAAACGCGATGCAAAACTTCTGCAGATCCAAACCACTGAGCTCGGTCTAAAGGGTTGTTTTTTAATAAGGTTGGCAACAGTCTGCTCTTTGTACTTCAACTTGAACCCTACGTGCTCTCCACCCAACTGATATCTATTGGCTAACGTTACAGTAATTGCCAACCCTAAGAGAAATAGAAGAAAAGAAACGCAGCATCTATAGGCGGGGATGTGTGGCCAGAAAGTTGGTCAAGCACGATGGATCTATAAAATAACTCAAATTTTTAACTCTGAAGTCTTATTTGTTTTAATATTGAGATAAT
>NC_133385.1:9350768-9369539 GCF_049309525.1 Garra rufa
CATCAATCAGCAACTGACAACAGTTGCTTTAGCGTTGTTTTTCAACACGAAAACCTCAGTATGGAAGCCCATTTATCCAATCTTAATTATGACATGCTGAAATGATGACATTTGGCACAATTGATATGATAAAATAGAAATTGCACAAAATGTCATAATCATGACATTGAGATAAAAAGTCATAATTATAAGATACATTTAAATGATAAGATAAAAAGACATAATTATGAGAATTCTAAAATATGAAAAGGCATAATTATAAGATATTTCTAAACTATAAGATGAAAGTCATAATTATGAGAATTCTGAATTATAAGATAAAGTCATAATTGAGATAATTCTAAATTCTTAGATAAAAATGAATAATTATTCATTATTATTTGAGATAATTCTTAACTGTAACATAAAAAAATCATAATTATGAGATAATTTTGAATTATAAGGTAAAAAGTCATAATTATGAAATAATTCTAAATCATAAGATAAAAAGTCATAATTATAAGATAAATCTGAACTATATGATAAAAATTCGTAATTATGAGATAATTTTGAATTATAAGGTAAAAAGTCATAATTATGAAATAATTCTAAATTATAAGATAAAAAGTCATAATTATGAGATAAATCTGAACTATATGATAAAAATTCGCAATTATGAGATAATTTTGAATTATAAGGTAAAAAGTCATAATTATGAAATAATTCTAAATCATAAGATAAAAAGTCATAATTATGAGATAAATCTGAATCATAAGATAAAAACTCATAATTATAAGATAATTATAAACTATAAAAAAATCATAATTATATAATTCTAATTATAAGATAAAGTTATTTATGGGATAATTCTAAACTATAAGAAAAAGTTATAATTATGAGATAATTCTGAACTATAAAATAAAATTCATAAATATAAAATAATTCTAAATTATAAGATAAAAGTCATAATTATAAGAGAATTACTAAACTATAAAATGTCACTTATGAGAATTATGAACAATAAGATAAAGTCATAATTATGAGATAATGCTAAACTATAAGATAAAAAGTTACAATTATGAGATAATTTTGAATCATAAGATAAAAAGTCATAATTATTATATAATTCTGAATTATAAGATCAAGTCATGATTATGAGATAATTTTAAACTATAAGATTAAAAGTCATTATTATGAGATAATTTTAAACTATAAGATAAAAAGTCATTGTGAGATAATTTTAAAATATAAGATCAAGTCATGATTATGAGATAATTTTAAACTATAAGATAAAAAGTCATTATGAGATCATTTTAAACTATAAGATAAAAAGTTAAAATTATGAGATAATTTAGAATCATAAGATAAAAAGTCATAATTATTATGTAATTCTGAATTATAAGATCAAGTCATGATTATGAGATAATTTTAAACTATATGATAAAAAGTCATTATGAGATAATTTTGAATCATAAGAAAAAGTTATTGATATATAATTCTGAATTATAAGACAAAAAGGTCATGATTATGAGCTAATTTTAAACTATAAAATAAAAAGGTCATAATTATGAAATAATTTTGCATCATAAGATAAAAAGTCACAATTATTATATAATTCAGAATTATAAGATAAAAAGACGTAATTATGAGATAATTCAAAATGATAAGATTAAGTCATAATTATTATATAATTCTGAATTATAAGATAAAAAGTCATAATAATGAGAATTCTAAATCATTAGATAAAAAGTCATAATTGTGAGATTATTCTGATTTATAAGATAAAAAGTCATAGTTAAACCATTTAAAATTTTATACCACATTTATGATATTATCTCATAATTTTGACTCTCATAATTTGACATTTTTGTCATAATTATGGTAGTATGTCATACTTTTAAATTTAATTTCGACTTTTTTTTCTCAATTTCAACATTCTGTCAAAATGTATCTCTTTATCTCATAGTTCTGATTTTACCAAAGCATTTTTTTTTCTTATGTGGTGGAAATGGGCTTATTTACTAAGTGATTAAAAAGTCAAAACTGTGACAAAAAATGTCTTTTTATTTAACAATTATGACAGTATGTCATCATTTTATCATTTTATCTCACAATTAATGTCATCATTTCAACCTTTTGACTATAATTATAATTTACCAAAGCATGATTTAGTCTTATGAAACAGAAACCAGCTTCCATGCCTCAGGACAAAAAGCTACAAGAAGTGTAGAAACTGGCCATTTTACTCAACGTGGCCAGAAATGATTTCTAAAAGTAAATATGTATTCAAACTACGACCTTGTTTACGGGGCATAATATTGTCTTATTTTAGCTGCTCGGTGTGGCAATGCAAACAAGAGACCTTTGCATACAGACTTTCATTTGACTGTACTTGTTTGTTCTTTGTGGTGTTTGTGCAGTGGGTCATTCTGTGAGCTGAAAGAAGAAATAAAGTAATAATAAATGCTGTGTATCCAATCTCAAACACAAAGAACAGAGGGCCAGACTTCCTGTGTCAGATTACAGGTGTGTACAGCTCTGTCACACACTGACCTCTGATCCGCCATTCACGCTGGGATATCGAATCCATCATGCTGTCTCTGATCATCTTTCTGTCTGTATTCTGCAGTGCAGATGGACACAGCATGTGACGATTTAGTGGATGTGTTGGTTCACGTCTGCAGATTCACTTGTATGTCTCCGTATGACTCAGCGGCTCCGTTCAGATCTCAGATTTTTGTGAGCGTGTGTGAGTGGTTGTTCTGTCACAACAGGACGTGAACTTTTAGAACCGGTTACACTGGAAACGTGAAACAAATCTGAGGCTTTCATCTGGCAAGTGGAAAAGATCAGAGATTCACTGACCTGTGACTGTAAACATTTTAAAAGAGTTACTTACTTTTTCCTTATGTCTTAGCCTTTTCAATGCAGAGCAGGTGTTGCAGAAATTGTGACTGTCTAAAATGTTTGTGAAGTTGTGTATTATATACATTATATAGAATTATATATTCATTTAATTATATTTCTATGTGTGTGTGTGTGTGTGTGTTTGATATAGAGTATATAACATTATATATATATATATATATATTCAATATATGTACATACATAATTACATTTTTATACATTTATACATTATTATTACTATTATATACATTATATAGAATTATATATTCATTTAATTATATTTCTGTGTGTGTGTGTGTGTGTGTGTGTGTGTTTGATATAGAGTATATAATAGAGTATATTTAATATGTATATATTAAATTGTGTAATTATAATATATATCAATTATATAAAATTATATATTTAATTATATTATATGTGTTTGTGTTTAATGTATAGAGTATATAACATATAATATTAAATATTTGATTCTATAATTTATAATTTAAAATTGATAAGATAAAAAAGCATTATTATTATATAATTCTGAATTATAAGATAAAGTCATGATTATGGGATAATTTTAAACTATAAGATAAAAAGGCATAATTATGAAAATTATATATTAATTAAATTATATTACTATGTGTGTGTGTGTGTGTGTGTGTGTGTGTGTGTGTGTGTGTGTTTTAATATATAGAGTATTTAACATATATACATATATAAAATGATGTATGTATAATATATATGTATATATATTATAGAAAATGATATATTAATTTAATTATGTTACTATATATATGTGTGTGTGTTTAGTATATAGAGTATATAATATACAATATTGAATATATTTGTGTGTGTGTGTGTGTGTGTATATGTATATATATATATATATATATAAATATAAATATAAATATGTATGTGTGTAAATGTGTGTGTGTGTGTGTATATATATATATATATATATATAAATGCAAATTTGTGTATTAATTAGTTATGAAATATCTGTTGTGTGTGTGTATATATATATATATATATATATATAAATATATATATATATAAATATATATATATATATATATATATATATATATATATAAATATATGTAAATATATATAAACCACAACTTCATATTGTCTTTATTTTCTCATTTTAATAATTATAGAAATATATGTTACTAAATAAATATATTATTTGTAGTAATAGGTAGTATTAATTTATGTATTTTTTTCTTTTAATTTTCTTTTACTTAAGTGTAAAATGTTTTTAAAATATTTGATGAGTTGATTTTTGATTATATATATATATATATATATATATATATATATATATATATATATATATAAGTTCAGTTTTTATGAATACAAGCTTAGTGGTTTGCTAAAAATGTGCAAAATTAAAAGCACTAGCTCTTGACTAGTGGTTTGTGCATATTGCTACAATATTACAACATATCTATAACATCTGTCTCTTTCGCTCCCTTGTAGGTGCTTTTGCTAAGGTGAAGGAGTCTCAGCGTATGAGCGACGAGGGGAAGATGGACCAAGAGGAAGCGAATGGCATCCGTAAGCGCTGCAGGACTGTGGGTTTCGCCCTGCAGGCCGAGATGAACCACTTCCACCAGCGCAGGGAGGTGGATTTTAAAGAGATGATGCAGGCGTATCTCCGCCAACAGATCGCCTTCTACCAGCGCGTAGGTCAGCAATTAGAGAGAACCCTCCGCATGTACGATACCCTCTAGAGCCTTTGGCCTCTGGACTGCAATGGAGATACAACACTCCTGTGGACGGATATACAAGGGTTTTCTTTTACTTCCAAAGTTGGATTTTTTTGGCTAAAGAGAAACAGGACGTTCTCACTTGTGCACTTAAAAATGTCACTTTTAACCCTGGAAACCAACAATACAGTTGCCTTTGATAGACTATTCATGTATATCTTCATGTTTTGAGTTTTATTTAAATATCTGTTAGATCAATGTTACACTTTTTCCATATTTTTTACTTTGATACTCACAGAGTCAGCTGTGCGAATGACGTTACCTGTCTGTTAGCAGGTGCAGATGCTAATTAGACTCCAAAAACTGGTCTGGTCATGTGACGTTGTTTACACAATAGTTTGCCAAAAAAAAAAAACACACAATTATCTCTTTAAAGAAGCAAATTGTGAAATTAAATCCGTAATTCTGAAGAAAAAGTCAGAATTCTGGCTTTTTTTCTCAGAAATGTAAGTTTTTACCATAATTGTGAGATAAAAAGTTTTCTAATTTTTATTCTGTGGTGGAAACAAAAAAGTCAGAAATTGCGAGATTTCAATTCATAATTTTGAGAAAATAGTAATAATTCTGCCTTTTTTCCTCAGAATTTTAAGTTTATATCAGAGTTGTGAGATAAAAAGTTGCAACTTTCTATGTTTTATTCTGTGGTGGAAACAAAAAAGTTTAGATTCAAAATTTTGAGAAAATATCATAATTCTGCCTTTTTTCCTGAGAATTTTAAGTTTCTATCAGAATTGTGAGATAAAAAGTTGCAATTTTTTATTGTTTGCAAGATTTAAACACAATTCTGTGGAGAAAGACAGAATTCTGCCATTTTTCTTCAGAATTATAAGTTTCAATAAGAATTGTGAAATAAAAAGTTGCAATTTAAAAAAATTTATTCTGTGGTGGAAATAAAGTCAAAATTGTGAGATTTAAACACAATTCTGAGGAAAAAAGGTAAGAATTCTGCCTTTATTTCCTCAGAATTCTAAGTTTCTATCAGAATTGTGAGATAAAAAGTTGCCTTTTTTTATTCTGTGATGGAAACAAAAAAGTAAAAATTACGAGATTTAAATTCATAATTTTGAGAAAAAAGTCAGAATTCTAAGTTTATATCAGAGATGTGAGATAAAAAGTTGCAACTTTAAAAATTTTATTCTGTGGTGGAAACAAAAAAGTTTAAATTGCAAGATTTAAACACAATTCTGCGGAGAAAGTCAGAATTCTGCCTTTTTCTCTCAGAATTCTAAGTTTCTATAAGAATTGTGAGATAAAAAGTTGCAATTTAAAAAATTTTATTCTGTGGTGGAAATAAAGTCAAAATTGTGAGATTTAAACACAATTCTGAGGAGAAAGTCAGAATTCTGCCGTTTTTCTCTCAGAATTAGATAAAAAGTTGCAACTTTCTATATTTTATTCTGTGGTGGAAACAAAAAAGTAAAAATTGCGAGATTTAAACACAATTCTGCGGAGAAAGTCAGAATTCTGCCTTTTTCTCTCAGAATTCTAAGTTTCTATAAGAATTGTGAGATAAAAAGTTGCAATTTTCAATTTTTTATTCTGTGGTGGAAACAAAAAAGTTTAAATTGCAAGATTTAAACACAATTCTGAGGAGAAAGTCAGAATTCTGCCGTTTTTCTCTCAGAATTAGATAAAAAGTTGCAACTTTCTATATTTTATTCTGTGGTGGAAACAAAAAAGTAAAAATTGCGAGATTTAAATACATTCCTGAGGACAAAGTCATAATTCTGAGGAGTTTATATCAGAGTTGTGAGATAAAACGCAAGTTGTTTACACAATAGTTTGCCAAAAAACACAATTATTTCTTCAAAGAAGCAAATTGCGACACTGTCTTATTCAGGCGCAATGCAAAAAAGTGTCTAATGCTGAGCGTTACATTTCCTATTTATAGTTTGTGTTGAGTTGCTCCGCCCACACTGAAATCTCATTGGTCCAAAAGCCTGTTCCATCACTGAAAATAAAATGTTCTTATTCAGTATTTACCACTTGTTTTCCAGTAAAAATATCTACACTTCAGAAGCAAAATGACTTTGTCATACATTTTTGTCATTGTTTTGATTTAAGAATGTGTAGATATTTGTACTGGAAAACGATAAATACTTAGTAAGAACATACTTTTTGTAATAACATAACTATATTAAATAAATGACATGGTCTAATTGGCTTGGATGTGTTGTTTCATGCAACAGTTCGCTTTCAGTGATGACAGAAATGTGACTTGATGCTTAAAACGGACTGGAAGAGCAAGAAATAAACCCACATAGCAGGTTCATGTGGCTTCTGCTCACTTCCAGGACGTTTAATCAGATAAAACGTTAATCTAGCTCCCTTTCAGGCGGCGGAAGATTCCTGAGTTTGTGTGAAACGCACGGGTCTGATTTGATACAGTGATCAGATGTGACAGACATATGATATTCATCAGTGATTCAGATGAATAACACCAGGCCTCCTCTGCGCCGTAATTCGTGGTCCGGTACTAATTTTTCCTAGTGTTATTAAGACAAAACATGTTTTTGTGAATTCTTGAGCAAGAGTCCCCGCCCAGAGACTCTGGAAACACTTCAGTATTAGCATTAGCATTTAGCCGAAATGTTTGTTCAGGCTGTTTCTCAAGCAAAAGGGAGCTCTTATCCTCCTCTTCTCCTTTTTGTGTGCCCTCAGGAAAACACTTGAGAGGACTTTGAGCTCATGTTAATGGTTTGTGTTTTAATTTCCTCAGAAGTAGGCTAATCTTTATTTTTAGTTGTAGTCGCTAGGTTTAAGGGGTACTGAGGTTTGTGTAAACCTCAAGGCTGCAATCTAAGTTAACTCTGTGGTTAAGAGTTGTGATTTTTTTTACAATGCTTTTGGTTTAACTGTAAAACTTCTCAAGTTTCAGATTGTAAACTTGGATGTTTACTGTTTGCACACTTAGTAACTGAGGACCAAAATGTAAACTTTTGGGTTTACTGATGTTTTGCCTTGTACATGTTAAAGAAATGGAGCTGATTTCTATGAGACCCGGTTTTCTAAATGGAATAAGATCATAAAAAAAAGGTCACTGCGACTTTTTATATCACAGTTCAGAATTTTTCTTGCAATTCTGAATTTATATCTCACAATTCTGACACAGATTGTGAGTTATAAACAGAATTGCTAGATATGAACACACAATTCTAAGAAGAAAGTTCAGAATTGTAAGAAGTTGCAATTTTCTATTGTTTATTCTGTGGTGGAAACAAAAAAGTCAGAATTGCGAGATTTAAATTCGAAATTCTAAGGAAAAAGTCAGAATTCAGATTTTTTTTTCACAGAATTCTGTGTTTATATCAGAAGTGTGAGATTAAAAAGCTGCAATTTTTTTTATTTTTTATTCTGTAGTGGAAACAAAAAATTCACACAGAATTCTGCATTTTTTCTCAGAATTCCGAATTTAAATTTCACAATTACACCTTTTCTCTCAGAATTGTGAGATTAAAATGTGAAATTCTGAGAAAAAAAAAAAGCAGATTTGCTTTCACAGAAACTAAGTACATAACAGAATTGTGGAAAAAAAAGGTTTACATTTTCTATTTTTTATTCTGTGGTAAAAAACAAAAAATGTCAGAATTTAAATTTAATTTTTAAATTTAATTTAAACACAATTCTGAGTAAAAAAGTCTGAATTGTGAGATTTAAATTTGTAATTCTGAAGAAAAAGTCAGAATTCTGCTTCCCTCTGAATTCTAAGTTTATATCAGTAAAAAACTGGTGGAAACAAAAAAGTCAAAATTGTCAGAATTCTGCCTTTTTTCCTCAGAATTCTAAATTTATATCAGAATTGTGAGATTTTTTTTATTATTCTGTGCTAAAAACGAAAGTCATAATTGCGAGATGTTAAACAATTCTGAGGAAAAAAGTCAGAATTGTGAGATTTAAATTTGTAATTCTGAGGAAAAAAATCATAAATCAGAATTCTTCCTTTTTTTCCCTAAGAATTCTAAGTTTATATTAGAATTATAAGATTACAAAGTTGCAATTTTCTATTTTTTATTCAGTGGTGGAAACAAAAAAGTCACAATTGCAAGATTTCAACACAATTCTGAGGAAAAAAAAAATCTGAATTGTGACGTTTAAATTCGTAATTCTGAAGGATTCTTTTTTTTCTCAGAATTTTGAGATAAAAAGTTGCATTTTTTTTATTCTGTGGTGGAAACAAAAAGTTTGATTTATGAGATTTAAATGTGCAATTCTAAAGGAACAAAGTCAGAATTCCGTCTTTTTTCCTCAGAATTCTACGTTTATACCAGAATTGTGAGAAAAAAATTTACAGTTTTCTTTTTTTTTACTCTATGGTCAAAACAAAAAAGTTAGAATTGCGTGATTTAAAAAAAATTCAGATTCAGGGTCTGAATTCTGCCTTTTTTTTTCAGAATTCTAAGTTTATATCAGAATTGTGAGATAAAAAGTTGCAATTTTCTCACATTTAAACATAATTCTGAGAAAAAAGTCAGAATTGTGAGATTTAAATTTGTAATTCTGAAGAAAAAGTCTTTTTTCTCAGAATTCAAATTTTAAATCAGAATTTTGAGATAAAAAGTTGCATTTTTTTTATTCTGTGGTGGAAACAAAAAGTTTGATTTGTGAGATTTAAATGTGCAATTCTAAAGGAAAAAGTCAGAATTCTGTCTTTTTTCCTCAGAATTCTACGTTTATACCAGAATTGTGAGAAAAAATTTTACAGTTTTCCTTTTTTTACTCTATGGTCAAAACAAAAAAGTTAGAATTGCGAGATTTAAAAAATTCAGATTCAGGGTCTGAATTCTGCCTTTTTTTTTCAGAATTCTAAGTTTATATCAGAATTGTGAGATAAAAAGTTGCAATTTTCTCGCATTTAAACATAATTCTGAGAAAAAAGTCAGAATTGTGAGAATTAAATTTGTAATTTTAAGAAAAAAAAAGCCAGAATTCAGACTTTTTTTCAGAATGCTGAATTTATATTAGAATTGTGAGATAAACAGTTGCAAAACAGGCTTCCATAGATTTTGGCTCAAGCACTATATTAATAAATAACAGTCAACATGAAATCAAAATCGACCTTGTTTACTTTAATCCACACAAATGCCATTTTTCAAAAGATAAACTCTGTCATAGTGTTTTTTAGCCCAAAATACGTTGCATTATGAATGTGTTGCAAACTGCATTTCATGTTGACTTTAACATGAACACAGTGAAGAGTATTTTTAAGAAGTGACCAGTCTTGTGGGTTGTGTTTTTAGTGTCCACAGATGTTTATGTGCCCACAGAAGGAAATGTTCATCGTTTGCGAATCAGTTAAAGCAACTCTGTGAGATCCCGTAGGGGATTTCTTTTCTGGTAAACGGGAAAAAATGCACATAAACAAAAGCCCCTGCTTTTAATTCTCTGGAAAACCTTGGAACGTAAACAGACCGTGTGTCAGGGTTGCGTGTGTCCACTTGGCGACTTCACTCACATTCCGGGATACAGCTGAGCTCAAACGCACGGCACGGTTCCTCACGCTTTAGTCATACCAAAGCAAAGACGCTTTTCCATGACTAATCCAAATATTACATTCGCTTAAAGATCTTTTTTTGCGTTTTGTAGCGACAGCGTCACATCTGAAGACGGATTACAAGCGTTCAAATATATCAAGAAACTGCAGAAATGGACACTAAACGTTTCTTGGGGAATGGCAGACCTCACACGGATGATTTTGGACTCTTTTAGGACGTGTGAGGCCGCGTCCAGCACATTGCTCTGTGTTTACTCACTGTAAGGAGGACAGTAGAATTTATATAATGTGTAGATTTGACACTTTTTACACATTCTGGTGTTCAACAGGGGATCTGAATAAAGAGATCTCAAAATGGATTCATTGTTGTTTTGGTTTCATTTCATAGGGGCCTTTTGTTTTTTGAAAACTTTCTTGACTGCCACAGATTTATGAGATTTATAATTGCATGCTGTTGCAAACCAGTCAATAAAGTGGCACTGAAGTAGCAACGCCACCAGATAAAAAAATACCACATAGCCTTTTTAGTTAACTCATGAGGAAACGTGGACATTTAAAATATTTAACATTTACTTATTTTCATGTAAAATGTATATTTATCACAGACAGTATAAAACTATGGCATACACCGTAAAAAGTTTTCACCAGCTTTAACTTAAAAACTTAAGTTTTTAAGCTGCCTTAAAATGTTAAGTTAAATCAACGTAAGTTATTTCAACTCATAAGTTAAATCAACTCATTTTTATTGTAATATGTTAAAATGACTTGTAGTTTTAAGCTGATTCAACTTAAATTTGTAAGGCAGCTGCTGAACTTAGGTTTTTAAGTTGAATCTGGTGAAAATTTTTTACAGTGTATGAAGTTTTAAGATTTGAAACAATTTAACAACAAAATTAGAGTTACAGATTAAGTTCTGTAAAGATTTCTGCAACTTTTGATTATTTTTGAATGATGCAATCATATAATGTTTTGAAATAAGATATATATATATATATATATATATATATATATATATATATATATATATATACAGTTGATGTCAAAAGTTTACATACACCTTATTATTTTATAGAAAATAATAGTCGAATGTATAAAAACGACCCTGTTCAAAAGTTTACGCTTGCTTTTTAATACTGAGTTGTTACTTGAATGATCCACAGCTGTGTTTTTTTTTTTGTTTGTTTAGTGATAGTTGTTCATGAGTCCCTTGTTTGTCCTGGACAGTTAAACTGCCTGCTGTTCTATAGAAAAATCCTTCAGGTCCCACAAATTCTTTGTTTTTTTCAGCATTTTTGTGTATTTGAACCCTTTCCAACAATGACTGCATGATTTTGAGGATATATATATACATAGATATGTATAGATACCCCATTGGACCGCTCCAAGCACGTAGATGCGTCTGCCATTTTGAAACGATCAACTTGACGTCATTCGCCATACTATAGGTTCGCAGACCAATGGTTGTGCAGGATTGTGGCATTTTGAATATTTAGTGATTACTATGGTGAATAACGTCAAGTTGACCGCTGCAATATGGCGGACGGCTCACGTATAGCAGCCCATAGAAACAGTCGCTAATGAGGCATCTATGTATATATATATATATATATCTGTGATCATTAACCGTCAAAGTTTAATTCCAATACTCAAGAACGCAAGTACAGAGGGCACATGAAAGTGCCTGGATGTGTTCTTGAAATCGAGGATGCATCGAATGCAGACTTGAGAGAATCGAACCGTTAGAAATCCCAGAAGACGCTGCGGGCGCACGACGTATGGCTGCAAGCGCGCAAATACGTGACGGCTTGTGAAAGTAAACATTTGTAGTTTTGTTTTGCATAATTTTAATGAAGTGAGAAACCACTGGTGGTGATGCAAAGGAGGCGAATTGTTGAATAATGTCATTATATTTGTTTTCTTTGTGTACAAAAAGTATTCTTGTAGCTTCGTAAAAATTATAGTTGAACCACTGATGGCAGATGGACTATTTTAACAATGTCTTTTATACTTTTCTGGGCCTTGACAGTGGTATTTGCGTGGCAGTCAATGGGACAGCCACAAAGCTCCCGGTTTTCATCCAAAATATCTTAAATTGCGTTCCGAAGAGAAACAAAGCATTTACGGGTTTGAAACGACATGGGGGAAAGTGATTAATGACTAAATTTTCATTTTGGGGTGGAGTAACCCTTTAAGAGCCCTTTAAGGGTGAAAACTTTTGGAATTTGAAGATCAGGGTAAATTTAAGTTATTTTGTCTTCTGGGAAACATGTAAGTATCTTCTGTAGCTTCTGAAGGGCAGTACTAAATGAAAATTGTGAGGAAAAAGTCAGAATTCATTTTTTTCCCCCACAGAATTCTGAGATTATATCAAAATTGTGAGATAAAAAGTTGCAACTTTCTGTTTTATTTTGTGGTGGAAACAAAAAAGTCAAGATTTAAAAAACTCTGAGAAAAAAAGTCAAAATTGTGAGATCTGAATTCATAATTTTGAGGAAAAAGTCAGAATTCTGCCTTTTTCCCTTCAGGATTCTAAGTTTATATCAATTGTGAGATAAAAAGTTGCAATTTTCTTTTAAACAATTCTGAGAAAAAATGCAGAATTGTGAGATTTAAATTCTCATAGTTTTTTTTTTTCTTTTCAAAATTCTAAGTTTTTATCAGAATTGTCAAAACAAAAGTTTTTTTCTGTGGTGGAAACAAAAAAGTCAGAATTGTGGGATTTAAATTCATAATTCTGAGGAAAAAGTCATAATTCTGCCTTTTTTCTTTCAGAATTCCAAACCTATATCAAAATGGTGAGATATAAAGTTACAATTATCTTGCGTTTAAACGTAATTCTGAGAAAAAAGGCAGAATTGTGAAATTTAAATTCATAATTAAAAAAAAAAGTCAGAATTCTGACATCTTTTCACACTGAGGACAACTGAGGGACTCATATGCAACTATTACAGAAGGTTCAAACGCTCATTATGCATTAAAAGCTAGGGGGTGAAAACTTCTGGAATTTGAAGATCAGGGTGATTTCGGCAAAATAAGAAAAATGTACATAATTTCATTCTGTTCAAAAGTTTTCACCCCCCGGCTCTTAATGCATTGTTTTTTCTTCTGAAGCATCAGCGAGTGTTTGAACCTTCTGTAATAGTTGCATATGAGTCCCTCAGTTGTGCTCAGTGTGAAAAGATGGATCTCAAAATCATACAGGCATTGTTGGAAAGGGTTCAAATACACAACAATGCTGAAAAACCAAAGCATTTGTGGGACCTGAAGGATTTTTCTAAATAACAGCAGGCAGTTTAACTGTTCAGGACAAACAAGCGACTCATGAACATCTATCACTAAACAAAAAAACACAGCTGTGGATCATTCAGGTAACAACACAGTATTAGGAATCAAGCGTATTGTAAACTTTTGAACAGTGTCATTTTTATAAATTCAGCTATTATTGTCTCTTGTGCAAACATCTTTTATGTGAAATATCTTATTCAGGTTAGTACTAAATAAACAATAACATGCATTTTGTATGATCCCTCTTATTTTGGTAAAATAATTAACATTTTGCAGATTCTGCAAAGTGTATTTCATGTCAAATTTAGCTTCATTATAAAATACATTTTTTAAATTATTCTTTTTATTCCTTAACAACAAAGCAATCAAATGCATCTTCATGAATGTTTATTTCTGAAATGTGGGACATCTTAGATATTGCTTAAGCATAAAAGGTGACCTAAATCTGTTCATCATAATTCCCTTAAATGATAAAGTAAAACATATCTCTGGACACATTCTTAGCCTGAACAAGATTCCTCCAGAGGTCCCAGCCTTATGAAGACGCGGAGGAATTTTAGACAGATCTGAAACTGCCAGCCATCTTGTGTGCAGATGAGCAGCTGATATAACAGGGAAAAGAAAAATCCTTTAAAAAATGATAGGAAGTAGATAATAGCACTCCTGATTAAAGAGATCCGAATTCTTTGTGATTAAATGGGATTAATATTACAACAGCACAATGATAATGTGCTTTAAGTTATTTATGAGATTTTTTTTCCGAACAAATGCAAGTTTGCTCACACAAAAGCCGTTCAGCCGACTGTCTCCGACTGTGACCCCTTAAGCGAACAGATCCATAAATACTGGCTTCAAAGTCTATTGATGTTTCATCCAGAGGTCTGTTTTTTAAAGAATTTCACTGAATATAGGCCAAAGGTCTTTTGGCTTCTTAAGGTGGAATTATAGAGGAACTGTTCAGCTGTCATTGTGATGTAATGATGATCCTAAACCGAATGAAGAATGACAATTGATGTACGTGTGCCTCTGGCGATATAAAGATTGCCAGATGGTCATGTTCTTTTAACATGTAGCCCTTAATCTGGCCTTCCCACAATTCTTTGCTGCCGGTCTTGTTCTGAACAGACAACAAAACAAATATTATTAGAGTACACTACCAGTCAAAAGTTTTTGAACAGTAAGATTTGTAAGGTTTTTTTTTTTTTTTTTTTTTTTTTAAAGAAGTCTCTTCTGCTCACCAAGCCTTTGTTTATTTGATCCAAAATACAGCAAAATCAGCAAAAATATTTTTACTATTTAAAATAACTGTTTACAATTTAAACATATTTTTAAATGTAATTTATTCCTGTGATTTCAAAGCTGAATTTTTTGCATCATTACTCCAATGACATGATCCTTCAGAAATCATTCTAATATTTTGATTTGCTGCTCAAAAAAACCAAAACATTTATTATTATTACCTTGAAAACAGCGGAGTATAATTTTTTCAGGTTTCTTTGATGAATGGAAAGTTGAGAAAAACAGCATTTTTCTGAAACAGAAACCTTTTGTAACATTATAAATGTCTTATTTGTCACTTTTGATCAATTTAAGGCATCCTTGCTCAATAAAAATAAAATAAAAATAAAAATTAGACTCCAAGCTTTTGAATGGTATAGTGTATAATAATTTATTTCAGATAAATGCTGATCTTTGGATCTTTCTATTTATCAAAGAATCCTGAAAAAATTTACTCAACTGTTTTAAATATTATTAATAATACTAATAATAAATGTTTCCTGAGCAGCAAATCAGTATATTAGAATAATTTCTGAAGGATCATGTGACAAAAGACTGAAGTAATGATGCTGAAAATTTAGCTTTGAAATCACAGGAATAAATTACATTTTAAAATATATTCAAACAGAAAACAGTTATTTTCAATTGTAAAAATATTTAAAATTTTTACTGTTTTCGCTGTACCTTGGATCAAACAAATGCAGGCTTGGTGAGCAGAAGGAGACGTCTTTGAAAAACAAAAAAATCTTACTGTTCAAAAACATTTGACTGGTAGTGTATGTTTTACAAAAAAAAAAAAAAAAAAAAAAAAAGAATTTAGCCTTTATAATTAAACATTTCATATTTAAATAAGTGTGTTACTTCCTGTTTCTTTGTAATTATTAGTAAAATTTTACATTTCTGAGTCAAAATTAGTAATTCTGCGTAACTTAAATATTTGAAATACATAAAGATTCAATCTTTAATTTTAAGATTTATTATAACTGTTAAATACTAATAATAAAAAGCTACGTTTACAACTAGTATTAATGTTTGAGAAAAAAATATTTAAAAATATACAGAATATCTTTGTTATTGTAACTGCTTTGAATACAAATATATGCTAATCCACTTATCCACAAACAAATCACTATTTTAGTTAAATTTAAGATGTGCAACTGTGCTGATTTCATTCGCTGCGCTTTAATGTTTTTGTGATTTATCAACATTTTCCCTTAGTCATTCTGCCGAAACCTTGAGGTCAAGATGAAGATGTTCTAAAAAACACAGCCCATGTATTTGTTTTTATAATTTATAGTGATTTATGCTATTCTATAAAGCGGGAGTAGACAGTTACCAAACTCTGCAGATGTAGATACTGGATGAAGGCCAGATCGGAGAGAGAGAGAGAGAGAGCGAGAGAGAGAGTTGAGTATGAGGAAATGTTTGGACCACACTCCCTAATTGTGCGACCCTTCCCCTGACTCCGCCCCTTGCCTTCAAGCCAAGCAACGTTCCCAGAAGACAACAGTCACTTCCTCAGAACACTGAGCCTACATTCCTCTCGTGCCTTCAGATCTCCTTAAACAACAAACTCAAAATGTTCTATTTTCTCAGTTTCTTTCTCCGTCTCATTTGAGGGCACAAGCATCTGTTAATCAAATCCAGTCAGAACTAAATACAGAATACTCTCAACTCCCTATTTTTTAAAGCTTGCGTGAGAAAGGAGAAACCTCCCACAACATACAAGCTAAAATCACACATGCCTGTGGAGAAATCTGTCATAGGGTCTAAAAGCGACACTGGTGTGCACACAGCTATTCACATTCACTCGAATCCCTCAGCAGTGAGATCATGGGACAATAAGATTCTTGAGCAGTGAAATGATTGAACAGTGGGATCACAAGCAGTGAGATCATACAGTAGTGAAATGCTGACACATGCAAAAAACTGAAGGTTCTGGAGACGAGGGATTCATAGGGTAGAGCACTTCTAGAGCAACCAGGCAGAGCAGAGCAGCCCTAGAGCTTTTAAGAAGTTGAGAAGTAGGGTTAAAAGAGCAGATGGGTTATAGAGGACCATAAAACAGCATGATTGTGATTTGGAAGAGCACTGATATTTCAAAGCGGAAGATTGTAGAGGAACAATGTTAAAAAGCAGTTCTTCTGCAGAAAGAACGGGTCAGTTCTAAGTGGAGCAGTAAAGAAAAGCAGAAGAGTTAAAGAGAAGTAAGATTATAGAACAGAGCAATTATGGAGGTGAAATGTTACAAAATGAAAGTGGTCTGAATGCATGAGGGTCACAGAACAGAGCAATGTAAGGGTAGGGACACTACAAAATGATGCTAAAGATCTAGCGCCTCAGAAAGCTCAAAAAAGTTGCACTAGAACACACTGGACAGACTACAGCCGACAGACTACAGCCGACATCCAAATAGCGTGTTCGCTCTGCGCTTGTGTGAGAGAACATAACATAACAGCAGGTGGCAGTAGTCTCTATTCGGCATTCAAACTACTAAACTACTAAAAAAAAATTCTAAAAAACTAGAACTGTGGATATGCAAAGTAAGCAGTGCTTGCTTCTACCAATGTTTATACCAGTTGTGCTCATTATTGATGGAGTCTTGTAGCTTTTTTCAATCGTGTCTGGTAAGTTGCAAATGGCACTGGCATTGCAGATAAAGGCCGAAAGAAAAAACTCTTTACTCTGTCATTGGTTTTCTTTCGTCAGTTGTTTTTTTCCTTGTGTGCTCATCCGCTAAACTGAATAGCCAATCTGAGATCTCAATCTGAGTTCTGACTTCTCTGAGCTCCACTGCCAATTGGACATTATAGAAGATTATAGAACAGAGTGAGCAATAATGTTACCTAAGTAAAGTGGTTCTAATGCAGTAAGGTCACAGAACAGAGCAATTCTAGAGCAGTAATGTTAATAATATAAGAGTTGTTAGTAGAGCAGTAAAGGAAACCAAAGCGATTATACTGTAGATATAAGTGAGATTATAGAACAGAGCGTTTATAGAGAGGTAATGCTGTATACAGTCAAGCCCAAAATTATTCATACCCCTGGCAAATTCTGAATTAAAATACTTTTATTCAACCAGCAAGTTTTTTTTGACCGGAAATGACACAGGCTTCTCCCAAAAGATAAAAGACGATGTACAAGAGGCATCATTGTGGAAAAAAAAATATTCCTCAGCTTTTATTTACATTTGAACAAAAAGTGGCATGTCCAAAATGATTCATACCCTTTGCAAACTGTCACAGTCTATGGGAAAATCCAAAGTTCTATACCATTCCAAATAGTCCAAGCTGTTCTAAAGCATCCTAATTACCCTGATTCATTGGGAACAGCTGTTTTAATCAACTCAACAGGTGAAAAACAGAAGCTCTCTGCTGTTGGTTTGTGGACAGTCATGGCTAAGACAAAGGAGCTCACTGAGGACCTGCGGCTGAGCATTTGTGGCTGCTCACAAGTCAGGGAAGGGATATAAGACCATATCTAAATGTTTTGAAGTTCCAGTGGCTACAGTGCAAAGTATTATTAAAAAATACAAGACGTTCCGCACTTTGAAAAATCTCAGAGGACGTGGTTGAAAGCCAAAAGTGACACCTGTGCTGGCCAGGAAGATATTGAGAGAGGTAAAAAAGAATCCAAGGATCACCACCAAGGCCATCCTGATGAATCTGGGCTCTGCTGGTGGCAACATCTCAAGGCAGACAGTCCAATGGACACTGCACACCGCTGGGTTTCAAGGACACAGACCAAGGAGGACACCACTTCTCCAGATAAGGCACACAAAAGCCCGCTTGGCCTTTGCATATGCTCATCTGGACAAAGACGAAAATTTTTTTGTCCTCTGTTTTATGGTCAGATGAAACAAAAATTTAATTGTTTGGCCACAATGATGTAGCCTTCATTTGGCGTAAAAAAGTAGAAGCCTTCAACCCTAAGAATGCATAAACAAACCTGCGTGACCATAGTAACCCAGGATTAGCCTATCAGAGATAGGTTTATTAATATTTTATTTTTAATTAAGAAATTATTATATTAATTGTTACAGAAATTAATACAATATTAAATTATTATATTAAC
>NC_133385.1:9370039-9449738 GCF_049309525.1 Garra rufa
AAATATATAAATTATATATATTTTATAATTTCTTAAAAAGGACAAATTTGAAGAAACATATGTTTATTAATATAAAATGTTAATATTTTAAAAAATAAATAGTCTTATACGGAAAAAAATACAACAAAACATTAGAAATGTTAGGAAAAGATGTTAAACTCAATGTGACAATTAAATATGAACTGAAATATATAGTTTAATATATATTTATTTTAATAAAAACAATAATATATAAAATAATTCTAAAATAAAGCATTTTGAAGCCTGCCTTATTTGACTGATTCACATCAAACATATAGCCATCTTTATAAGCAGAGAGGACACTGACAAACAACAAAAAAGTAGATGAGAGAGCATGAATTCATATCTGACAGATGTGTCAACCATAGAGATGGTCTTCATCTTTATTCTCTTGATGCAGGACAGAAGAACCTTCACCTGATGAAGAGAAACGAAGGTTGGTTTTTCATACCTCAGAGGTTTGAAAACATTAATATAAGACTAGATCGGGACGATAATAATGAATGTTTGACTGTGTGTTGTGCAGGAACTATGGAGGAGTGTATGTGGGCCTTCCTGCTGATCTGACCACAGTAGCTGCCAGCCAATCAAAATCCACACGCAAAGGTTTGTTGTTGTTGTCGTCTAGGTCACATCTAACAGTCAAAAGGTTCATCATAAATTTACTCAACTCCATGTCATCCAAGATGTTCATTTCGAAAAGAAATTAAGGTTTTTGAGGACAACATTCCAGGATTTTTCTCCATATAGTGAACTTTAATGGGGATCAGTGGGTTGAAGGTCCAAATTGCAGTTTTAGTGCAGCTTCAAAGGGCTCTACACAATCCCAGTCGAGGAATAAGGGTCTTATCTAGTGAAACGATCGGTCATTTTCTTAAAAATAAAAAAATGTGTATATTCTGTCTGTGTACTTCTGTTCAAGAAGGTAGGGTAGTGCAAAAAACGATATAATTTTCTCCTCCAACATCGTTGTGTTACTTTTTTTGAAAAGGGCGTTTGACTTTCTTTGCATGTTCGCAAAGCCAAGCTAATGCAAGATTAACATTTGTGGTTTAAAAGTACAGTGGAGGTCAAAAGTTTACATACACCTTACAGAATATGTTAATTATTTTACAAAAATAAGAGGGATCATACAAAATCCATGCTATTTTTTGAACCTGAATAAGATTTTTCACAAGAGAAAATAATAGTTTTATTACTGTGTTTAATAGTGTTAATAATAGCTTTTAATACTGTGTTGTTACATGAATGATCCACAGCTGTTTTTTTAGTGATATTTGTTCATAAATCCCTGAACAGTTAAATGCTTTCTTTTTTTTTTTTTTTAGGTCCCACAGTTTAAAGTAGCAAATTAATTTTTAAATTTGAGATCCATCTTTTCACACTGAGGACAACTAAGGGACTCATATGCAACTATTACAGAAGGTTCAAACACTCAATAAAGCTTCAGAAGGGAAAAACGATACATTAAAAGCAGGGTGAAAACTTTTGAACAGAATGTGTACACTTTTCTTATTTTGCCCAAATATCTTCTTTTTTTTTTTCATTTAGTACTGCCCTTTGGAACCTACAGAGGATACTTACATGTTTTCCAGAAGACAAAATTTGTTACATCTACCTCGATCTTAAAATTCCAAAAGTTTTCACCCCCGGCTCTTAATGCATTTTTTTCCCTTCTAGAGCATCAGTGAGCATTTAAATCTTCTGTAATAGTTACATATGAGTCCCTCAGTTGTCCTCAGTGTGAAAAGATTGATCTCAAAATCATACAGTCATTGTTGGAAAGGGATCAACTACACAAAAAATGCAGAAAAATCAAAGAATTTGTGGGACCTGAAGGATTTGAAGAACAGCGGAGAGTTTAACTGTTTAGGACAAACAAGGGGCTCATTAACAAATATCACTAAACAAAAAAACACAGCTGTGATAACAACACAGTATTAAGAATCAAGTGAAAATTCTAGTGGCCTAAGACTTTTGCACAGTACTGTACATTTGTATTTCTTTTCAATACCCTCAATACCCTGGTTGAGATAAATCACCCTCACAAATTGACTGGTTGATTGTTACATGACCATCGTGACCTGTCTCTAAAGAAATAGAGTACCATATGAAAGCAGTCCATGATCTATATTTCCAAACTTCTGAAGCCTTGGTTTGATGAAGAGAGAGCAATTACCGAACAGACATTAGTTTCTCTATATTCTGGCATTATGCAGACATACATTAACAGACAACAGGATCTAAAATACTAATGTATGTAAATTACCTTTAGGTTTTAAAAAAAAAAGCATGATGAAAGACCTCACGACAACACGGTCGTGATGAAGGGCTATAATGGCTGGACTGATTACCCATAATAACTCTGTGTATGAGGAAGCAGCGTGCAAGAAGAACAGACTGTGATATTACATTTAGATTACACAGCACAACATTACCGCACGACTCCAGAGAGACTTCGAACTGGATCAAATCACACGTCTCATTACATTACTGCTAAAAATCACATTTAATTTGTCTGGAGAACAGGCTCTCGACACGTCTGTAAACACAAATCATGGCGTTATTCGGTCTTGTTCATTTAAAGGGACAGTTCACCCAAAAATAAAAAAATTAGCCCATGAGTTACTCATCCTCAAGCAATTCCAGTATATGACTTTCTTTATTCAGAAGAATTCAATCGGAGTTATATTAAAAAATGTCCTGGCTCTTACAGGCTTTATAATGGCAGTGAATGGCTGTTGAGATTTTGAAGTCCAATAAAGTGCATCCATCCATCATAAAAAGTGCTCTATATGGCTCCGGGGAGTTAATAAAGGCTTTCGGAAGCAAATCAACGCATTTTTGTAAGAAAAATACTTATAATTAAAACTTTTTAAACCTTTCTAAAAAATTCAGATCAATATTTTGATTTTCAGGTTCTTCAAAACACCAGCATATGATGGTTTACTAAAGAACTCGACTAAGAAGTTCTTAGCGGACTTTAAAATGGACTGCAAACTACAAATTAAGACTCGTATGGCTTAATATAATGTAAATGATTAACTACTTAGTGAAAACCTAAAATGGTGTTTTGGTTCCACTTTAAAAAAACAAAATAGAAGATTACGAGATTAAAGTTTATATTTCAAGGATAGAGTAGAAATATTACGAGTATAATGTTGAAATATTTCGAGAATAAAGTCAAAATTATGCAAAAAAAAAGTCAGAATGTTTAAAGAATAAAGTCAAAATGACAAGAATCAAGTTGAAATATTTTGAGAATAATGTTGAAATCACAATAATAAAGTTGAAATATTTCGACAATAAAGTGAAAATTATGAAAATAAAGTCGGAATGTTTAGAGAATCAAGACAAAATGACAAGAATCAAGTTGAAATATTTTGAGAATAATGTTGAAATCACAATAATAAAGTTGAAATATTTCGACAATAAAGTGAAAATTATGAAAATAAAGTCGGAATGTTTAGAGAATCAAGACAAAATGACAAGAATCAAGTTGAAATATTTTGAGAATAATGTTGAAATTAAAAGAATAAAGTCGAAATATTTAGAGAATAAAGACAAAATGACAAGAATCAAGTTGAAATATTTTGAGAATAACGTTGAAATTACAAGAATAAAGTCGAAATGTTTTGACAATAAAGTCAAAATTATGAGAATAAAGTCTAGATATTTTGAGAATAACGTCGAAATTACAAGAATAAAGTCGATATATTTTGACAATAAAGTCAAAATTATGAGAATAAAGTCGGAATGTTTAGAGAATAAAGACAAAATTACAAGAATCAAGTTGAAATATTTCAGGAATAATGTCAAAATTACAAGAATAAAGTTGAAATATTTCGAGAATAAAGTCAAAATTATTAGAATAAAGTAGAAATGTTTCAAGAATAAAGTAAAAATGACAAGAATCAAGTCAAAATATTTTGAGAATAACGTTGAAATTACAAGAATAAAGTCTAAATATTTTGACAATAAAGTCAAAATTTTGAGAATAAAATCAATGTTTCGAGAATAAAGTAAAAAAAAACAACGCCATTGTTAACCCTTTTTATGATGGATGGTTGAACTTTATTAGACTTCAAAATCTCTACACCCATTCAAAGCTATTATATAAAGCTTGGAAGAGCCAGGACATTTTTTAATATAACTCCAATTGTATTAATCTTAAGGAAAAAAGTCATACACCTTGAATGGCTTGAGGATGAGTAAATCTATATAGCCTTACATCACTTGCTCACCAGTAGATGTGAATGGGTCCCGTCAGAATGGGAGTCCAAACAGCTGGTAAAAACATCACAATAACCCACACCACTCCAGTCCATCAATTAACACATTATGAAGTGAAAAGCTGCAAAAAGCTGAAAAGTTTTTTAAGAAACAAATCCATCATTAAGACATTTTAGCTTTAAACCATTGCTTCTAGCCAAAATAAAAGACCTCTATCCATAATACTACTAAAGAACTCGACTAAGAAGTTGTAACGGATGAATGAGGCAGAGAGGAAGCAATTGCAGTACTCAGTTTATTAAGGAAGTGGAGATGATACAAACAAAGTGGTGACGGTGAATGTCTCTCGGATGCGTGGCGCAGAGGTAAGATGGTCGTGATGACGTGGCGTGATAATCCGTGCAGATGAGTCCCAGAGTGGTGAAGAAACGAATATCCAAAGTTGACACGAAGACACAATCCAACACGAACCCAACTCCAAAGACAACGACAGATAGACGGACAATCCACTGTGAACGATCTGACGGGGAAGGAGAGAATGAGGTGAGTATAAGTAGCCGTGATGATGAGGAACACCTGTGATGGGAATGATCGGCAGCTGTGCTGATGAGCATGACGAACAACACACACACACACACTGATCACGGGACCTGAGAACACGGCGGATCTGTGTACCGTGACAGTACCCCCTCCCCTAGGAACGTCCCCTGACGTTCCCAGACTCCTTTACCTGCTGATTGAAATCATCAATAAGGGAGTGATCCAGGATGTCTCTGGCAGGCACCCAACTTCTCTCCTCCGGACCGTAACCTTCCCAGTCCACCAAGTACTGAAATCCTCGTCCCCTCCGCCTAGAGTCCAGAATACGGTTAACCGAATAAGTAGGTTCCCCGTCTACGAGACGCGGCGGTGGGGGAACCGGGGCTGGCGGATTTATGTGTGCAAAAAACACAGGCTTAATCTTGGAGACATGAAACACGGGATGAATTCTCCTGTACACTGGAGGGAGGTTGAGGCGGACTGCCACCGGACTAATGATTTTGGTGACAGAAAACGGGCCAATAAATTTGGGGGCAAGCTTATTCGACACGGACCGGAGAGGAATGTTTTTAGTAGAAAGCCACACTTTAGAACCGACGACGTATACGGGAGGCCTAGACCGGTGGCGGTCGGCTTTGGCCTTGGTGCGCGCTCCCACCTGGACCAGAGTCTCACGGGCTCTAGTCCAGGTGCGATGGCACCTCTGGACGAAGGCGTGAGCAGAGGGGACCGCGACTTCGGATTCCAGACTGGGAAAAATTGGTGGCTGGTACCCTATGCTACATTCAAATGGGGATAGGCCCGTAGATGAAACTGGCAACGAATTGTGGGCGTACTCCACCATAGAAAGTTGTTGGCTCCAGGAGGAAGGATTTCTGGCGACCATACACCGTAACGTTCTCTCTAAATCTTGGTTGGCTCTCTCCGTTTGCCCATTGCTTTGAGGATGGAACCCCGAAGAGAGACTAACAGTGGCCCCCAGAAGTTTACAAAACTCTCGCCAAAATTTGGACACAAATTGGGGTCCCCTGTCGGAGACCACGTCTGTCGGGAGGCCATGTAACCGAAAGACGTGGTCAACGACCGTCACCGCTGTCTCCTTGGCTGAAGGTAATTTGGGCAAGGGGATGAAATGAACCGCCTTCGAGAACCGGTCCACCACGGTCAAAACTACCGTGTTACCCTGGGAGGGTGGGAGGGCGGTAACAAAATCTAGCGCAATGTGGGACCAGGGTCTCGAAGGGATTGGCAGCGGTTGGAGGAGCCCATCTGGGGGTCTGTTAGAAGTCTTACCAGTGGCACAAACTGAGCAAGCCAAAACAAAACTGCGAACATCACGAGCCATAAGTGGCCACCAAAATCTTTGCTTGACCAAATGTAAGGTGCGACTTACCCCTGGATGACATGCTACATTGGAACAATGACCCCACTGGATAACTTCGGACCGAAGACTCTCTGGCACAAACAAACGGTTAGGTGGGCAACCGACCGGAGGCGTTACCCCTTGTAAGGCTGTTTTAACCTTCGATTCGACCTCCCAACTGAGGGCAGAGACAATAAGTGTCTCAGGAAAAATACCCTCGGGAGTAGACGGGCGATCGGAACGGTCAAAAATACGTGACAAAGAATCGGGTTTGATATTTTTGGAACCCGGGCGGTACGAGAGTGTAAAGTCAAAACGTCCGAAGAAAAGAGCCCACCGAGCCTGCCTAGAGTTCAATCGTTTAGCAGTCCTAATATATTCTAGGTTCTTGTGATCGGTCCAAACGATAAAAGGTACCCCCGACCCTTCTAGCCAGTGACGCCATTCCTCCAATGCAAGTTTGACTGCCAACAACTCTCTGTTACCAATATCATAATTTGCTTCAGCTGGCGACATACGATGTGAAAAAAACGCGCAGGGATGCATCTTGTCGTCCGCGGATGAGCGCTGTGAAAGCACCGCACCTACCCCCACCTCTGACGCATCGACCTCCACCACGAACTGACGTGATGGATCAGGGGTAACCAGGATGGGAGCCGAAACAAAGCGGCTTTTGAGTTTGGCAAACGCAGCCTCGGCTGCGTCTGACCACCTGAACGCCGTTCTGGGGGAGGTCAAGGCAGTCAGAGGTGCGGCTAGTTGGCTGAAGTTGCGAATGAAACGCCGGTAGAAATTGGCAAACCCCAGAAACCTCTGTAGGGCCTTACGGGAATCTGGGCTTGGCCAATCCACCACAGCCTTAACCTTCTCGGGGTCCATGCGCATCCCCTCAGACGACACGATGTACCCTAGGAAAGGAACAGACTGTGCATGAAAATCGCATTTCTCCGCCTTGACAAAAAGCCCATTCTCTAGCAGCCTCTGAAGCACTCGTCTGACGTGTTGAACATGTTCCTGGAGAGAAGAAGAAAAAATCAATATGTCGTCCAGGTAGACATATATGAACTGATCGACCATATCTCTCAACACGTCATTAACGAGTGCCTGAAAGACACCTGGGGAGTTGGACAAGCCGAAGGGCATGACCAAGTATTCAAAGTGCCCCCTGGGGGTATTAAAGGCAGTCTTCCATTCATCTCCCCTCCTGATGCGGACCAAATGATAAGCGTTCCTTAAATCCAATTTCGTGAAGACTGACGCTCCCTGCAACCTCTCGAAGGCTGAAGATATTAACGGCAAAGGATAGGTATTCTTTACCGTAATATTATTCAGCCCTCGGTAATCAATACAAGGTCGCAGAGAACCGTCCTTCTTCCCCACAAAAAAGAACCCCGCCCCCGCTGGTGAAGAGGAGGGTCGAATGAACCCCGCTGCTAGAGAATCAGAAATATATTTCTCCATAGCCTCTCTCTCTGGAACTGAGAGTGAATATAACTTGCCTTTAGGCGGAGACGTCCCTGGCAGTAACTCTATAGCACAGTCGTAGGGACGGTGAGGAGGGAGAGAAGCAGCCCGAGACTTACTGAACACTTCCTTCAGGTCGAGGTACTCCGTGGGCACGTTACACAGCTCCACCGCCTTCTCCTGTAACACAGAACTAGAGACAGATGAACAAGCAGACGCAAGACAAGATTCATAACACTTAATGCTCCACTCAGACACGGTCTTAAGCTGCCAATCAATCCGGGGATTGTGCTTAGTGAGCCAGGGGTGTCCTAATACAATGGGGGCATGAGGGGAGTCCAGGATGTAGAAGGGGATACTCTCACTGTGGTTGCCAGACACAGTGAGAGTGACAGGTTCCGTGGTGCAGGTGATGTTGGGAAGGACCTGGCCATTGAGTGCGTGGACGGCGATGTTGTTAGTGAGGGGAAGGAGGGGGACTTGATGTAGACGTGCAAAAGTGAAGTCCATGAAATTACCTTCGGCTCCCGAATCCAGTAGTGCGGTGCAGTGAAGAGAGTGGTTGGACCATCTTAACCTAACCGGAAGGAGCGTGGAGGTAGCGCTGGATGAGGTCTTGCTAGCGGAGATCCCACCCGACAGTAGCCTCGAGTTTACTGCCGGGCTGGGCCTTTTACCGGGCAGCTAAAGGCAAAATGCCCCGCCGCCCCACAGTAGAGACAAAGGCCCTGGGACCTCCGCCTCTCCTTCTCCTCCCGGGTAAGCCGAGCTCGACCGACCTGCATGGGCTCGGGATCGTAGATGGGGCTGGCCGCGCCCTCGCCGCTGGCTCGAGATGGACCTCTCTCCACAGGGGGGAGCCGAGCGGGTAATCCCCGCCGCTCGGCTCGGGAGAGTCGAGAATCTACCCGCAGTGCCAGGTCTATGAGGGCGTCGAGGGTGGCGGGTAGATCCAGGGCGTAGATTTCCCTCTGGACGCGGTCAGCCAGCCCATGCAGGAACATATCCCACTGCGCTTCCTCGTTCCACTGACACTCCGCCGCCAGGGTGCGGAACTCGATGGAATAGTCCGAGACGGATCTCTCCCCCTGCCTGAGATCCGCCAAGACCCGCGCGGCCTCTCTCCCGGCGACCGCGCGGTCAAACACCCTCTTCATCTCGGCGGCTAGTGTCGTGAACGAGGAACAACAAGGATCCTGGTTTTCCCACACCGCCGTTCCCCACAGTGCCGCCTTCCCCGACAGTAGGGTGAGCACGAACGCCACCTTGCTCTCCTCGCTAGCGAACGTGCGCGGTTGAAGCGCGAAGTGCATAGAACACCTAGCGAGGAAAGCTCGGCAGAAGTTCGGCTCACCACTGTAGATCTCCGGTGTGGGGAGGCGGGGCTCCCACTGTGGGGCAGGACTGGATGGTGCCGGAGGAGCGGGAGGGGTGGGCGGTGTGGGCTGCGCAGCGGGAAGTTGCATAAATTGCATCCGCTGGGTGAGCTCGGACACCTGCGCCACGAGAGCACCGATCGCCTGACCCATGGTCTGCTCTTGGCGATCCATCCGAGAGACGCAGGCTTGCATAATCTCAGAAGGGGTGGGTTCGGAAGAGCCTGCTGCTTCCATGACGTCAGATCGTTCTGTAACGGATGAATGAGGCAGAGAGGAAGCAATTGCAGTACTCAGTTTATTAAGGAAGTGGAGATGATACAAACAAAGTGGTGACGGTGAATGTCTCTCGGATGCGTGGCGCAGAGGTAAGATGGTCGTGATGACGTGGCGTGATAATCCGTGCAGATGAGTCCCAGAGTGGTGAAGAAACGAATATCCAAAGTTGACACGAAGACACAATCCAACACGAACCCAACTCCAAAGACAACGACAGATAGACGGACAATCCACTGTGAACGATCTGACGGGGAAGGAGAGAATGAGGTGAGTATAAGTAGCCGTGATGATGAGGAACACCTGTGATGGGAATGATCGGCAGCTGTGCTGATGAGCATGACGAACAACACACACACACACACTGATCACGGGACCTGAGAACACGGCGGATCTGTGTACCGTGACAGAAGTTCTTTGCGGACTTTAATGGACTGCAAACTACAAATTAAGACTTGCATGGCTTAATATAATGTAAATGATTAACTACGTAGTGAAAACCTAAGATGGCGTTTTAGAGCCACTTAAAAAAAAAGATGACAAGATTAAAGTTGTAACATTTTAAGAATAAAAAGTCAAAATTACAGAATAAAGTAGAAATATTACGAGTATAAAGTTGAAATATTTTGAGAATAAAGTTGAAATTACGAGAATAAAGTAGAAATATTACAAGAATCAAGTCTAAATATTTCGACAATAAAGTCAAAATTATGAGAATAAAGTCTAAATGTTTTGAGAATATGGTAAAAAAAAAGGCCTTTATTAACCAACTGGAGCCATGTAGAGCACTTTTTATGATGAATGGATGCACTTTATTGGACTTCAAAATCTCAACACCCATTCACTACAATGAAAAGCCAGGACATTTTTTAATTTAACTTTGATTGTGTTCATCTGAAAGAAGAAAGTCATACACCTAGGATGGCTTGAGGATGAGTAAATCAATGAAGCATTACATCACTTGCTCACCAAGGGATCCTCTGCAGTGAATGGGTGCAGTCAGAATGAGAGTCCAAACAGCTGAGAAAAACAACACACTAATCCACAAGTGATCCACACAACTCCAGTCCACCAGTTAACGCATTATGAAGGGAAAAGCTTTTAAGAAATCAATCCATCATTAAGACATTAAGACAAGCAGTTCGAAACAGTTCAAGCCAAATATGTAGGTGGACTTTGATGTGAAACAACAACAGGAAATGGACTTTATCACTGGAGAAACCATTATTATGGATTATGGACTTATATTATAGTCAGAAGTAATGATTTAATATTAAAAAAGCCTTTTTGATGGACTTTTTTCTTACAAACACACAGCTTTTCCGCTCACAAGATGGTAATTGTTGGATTGGAGTGGTGAGGATTACTTGTGGACTATTGTGATGTTTTATCAGCTGTTTGGACTCTCCTTCTGATGGCACCCATTCACCACAGAGGATCTATTGGTGAGCAACTGATGTAATGCTACATTTCTCCACATCTGTTCTAATATTAATCCTTTTTTTAATAAATATTAGGGTGAGTAAATGATGAATATCTATTTTTCATCTAAACTACTAGGTGCTTTGATCACTTCCAGATCATTAAGCATATTTGTCTCTGCATCTATTATTTTCTGTGGCAGTTAACAGATGCTATAGATGTTGTCTAGATAAAATAACCCAGAATATTCCTAAATGTCAGATTGTTTTCAAAGCTTCTGTGAAAGGCAGGTGCCTGCAGTGCTGATTCTCTGATCAGAGCTTGATAAGAGCCCCGACCGCTAAAAGTGTGTGTATATGTGTGTTTGTGTGTATTCAGGACCCGTCACCTTCTCTTTAATAACTTGGTTAAAGCTTTCCAGAGAAGACAGACACACACTTTAATGCATGAGTTTTCCAATTAGTGGCATCTGTTAAAGCTCAAACAAATTTAATTGTCAGATCACTCATCTTTTGATGTAAACTAACAGGTTTTTTGCCTTCTTTACCAGACTGAAAGCAGATCACATGAAACAGCAACGCTAAAGTCACTTTAGAACCCCAGCTCCGCAGTCGCTGATTTACAACGGATATTGAGACGATATTCGAAGATCGAGCCGTTTTTGGAACTGGTCGGAATCACTTTGGAATGACATCACTGTGACATCATACCGGCTGGCGTACAGAAGGGTTCTGTTCGGAACACTGAGCATTATTGTGACTATGAATGTAGACTCTGTTGCCATGGTGATCGTCGACCCCCCCCTGACCTCTCCTCCATCCGCCAGGAGGACATCCTGGTATTTCGGAGTCACCATGGCAGGGCATTTCCTGAGTCTGGAGACCCGATCGACTGTATGTCTCTGCAATAACAGACTTTACTGAATCTGTTCTTTCAGTTTTTCTTAGACTAATTTGTTGAGAAGATGATGATGATGATGTAAGTATTTTACATAAGGTATGTAAGCACGAAATAATAATTTAGTCAAGATGTTTAGCACTAACATGACTAGAGCTGTTGACATGTCTACCAATTAATATATAGACTGTAGTTTTCTTATACACTTTGATAGTCACCTCACTATTGAAGTTAACGCATATTAATAGCATTTACTAATCGAAGAGTTCTATTTATTCTATTTCAGGTTATTGACCTGTGATTGTACCATTAACATTTTTAGTGACTAATGTGAATTCTGTATATGATATAAAAAAAATATATGAGATTTTAAGAAACGGAGTGGGAACAATTGTCTGTTATTGTCTATAACTGAATTCTTCAGATCAATATTTTGCTTTACAGGTTCTTCAAAACACCAGAATATGATGGTTTACTAAAGAACTCGACTAAAAAGTTCTTAGTGAACTTTAAAATGGACTGCAAACTACAAATTAAGATTTGTATGATTTGTTATAACTATGTAGTGAAAGACTACAATGGTGTTTTAGTGCCACATAAAAAAATAGAAGATTACGAGATCTAAATCGTAATGTTTCAAAAAATAAAGTCGAAATTAGGAGAATAAAGTCAAAATTGCGAGAAACATTTTTAAATATTAGGAGAATAAAACCAAATATTTAAAGAATAAAATAGAAATTTCGAGAATAAAGTCAAACTATTCCAAGAATAAAATAAAAATTATGTCAATCTTGATCTTGATAAAGTCAAGATTGAGTTGAAAGTTGAAATATTTCGAGAATAAAGTCAAAATTACAAAAATCAAGTCGAAATATTTTGGGAAAGTCAAAATTACGAGGATACAGTCAAAATGTTTTGAGAATAAAGTCAAAATTACGAGAATCAAATCAAAATATTTCAAGAATAAAGTCGAAATTACAAAAATAAAGTCAAAATATTTTGACAATTAAGTCAAGATTATGAGAGTAAAATAGAAATGTTTCAATAATAAAGTCAAAATAAAAAGAATCAAGTTGAAATATGAGAATAAAGTCTAAATATTTCCAGAATAAAGTAGAAATTACAAGAATATAGTCAAAACGTTTCGAGAATAGTAAAAATTACAAAAATAAAGTGTAAATGTTTAGAGAACAAAGTCAAAATTACGAGAAGTCGAAATATTTCGACAATAAAGTCAAGATTCGGAGAATAAAGTCAAAATGTTTTGAGAATGAAGTCAAAATTCTGAGAATAAAGTCAAAATGTTCAAAGAATAATTTCAAAAGGACACGAATCAAGTCAAAATATTTTGGCAAAATCAAAATTACGAGAATAAAATCAAATGTTTAGAGAATAGTCAAAATTACAAGAATAAAGTCTAAATGTTGAGAGAAAAAAGTCAAAATTATGATAATCAAGTCAAAATATTTAAATAATAAAATAGAAATGACAAGAATAAAGTCGAAATATTTCGACAATAAAGTCAAGATTATGAGAATAAAGTCAAAATTCCGACAAAAGGTTGAATTGTTCAGAGAATAAAGTCAAGATTACAAGAATCAAATCAAAATATTTTGGCAAAGTCAAAATTACAAGAATAAAGTCTAAATGTTTAGAAAATAAAGTCAAAATTACGAGAATCAAGACGAAATATTTCAAGAATAAAGTCGAAATTAAGAAAATAAAGTCGACATATTTTGACAATTAAATCAAGATTATGATATTAAAATAGAAATGTTTCAATAATAAAGTCAAAATGACAAGAATCAAGTCATAATATTATGAGTCATAATATATAATATATTATTATATAATATATATTAGGTCTAAATATTTCCAGAATAAAGTAGAAATTACAAGAATAAAGTAGAAATGTTTTGAGAATCAAGTCAAATTTACGAGAATTAGCAGTGACAATTATATTTAATCAATTTTGAGAGTATATTCTAGCCTATTGCGCGTGCAAATGGAATGGATTGGGAGCACTGGGGGATATTTTAAAGTCTCAGCTTTCTAAATTAGTCAGTTTTATAGCGAAATACAACAAAAATGTCTACTACGATAATTCATTTTTTACAATCTTTAATGTGGTGTGACAGATCGCTGTTCACCTCAGTTTAGGCAGCATGTAAATCGATTACAGTGAGACATTTGTTTCCATAAAAAAGGCTACTGTTTTTTTTTTTCATTCCTTCTCATGTTCCTTCATATTTACACTGTGCTATAAACTTGAAATAAAGAGGGAAAACATTCATAAATTATATTTCGTAATAAAACTGACAGAATTTTAAAGCTGAGCTGTGTTATATTAAAAGCAACAAAGCACAAAATTATTATTATTATTATTATTATTATTATTATTATTATTATTATTAGGTAGCTGGCACGCTACAAATAATGAATGGAAGATGTTAAATCTTATTTCCAATCATTTACTGTATTATACAGTGAATAAAACAGCTTGTAAATACCACTGAGTTTGAGTTTGTATGGGACTATTCTTTGCAGCTTTGAAACAATACAGTATGAATAGAGCTTTACTAAGCGAAATGAATTGAAGACAGCATAAATTAAACTAGTCAAGACGTGTGGTTCATAGAGAGCAGGTCTACCTTGATGTAAATAATTCTATGTATTAGGGTTGCACGGTATACCGGTACTACGGTAGTATCGCGATACTAAAGCTTAAAAATACTCGCGGTGCCATTGCATTTTTGAAACAGTAGTATCGTCTATATGGTAGTACCGTAACTAAGATATGTTGTTTAAAACGTTTATTTGAACAATCACGCCAGTAGAAACATTACAAGTTGATTGCCAAAATGTCTTTCTGCTGTGCTTTGTGTAGTACAGACTGTCTACGCTTTATGTTATTCAGTGTTTCCCGACTCTTCAGTTCAGTTTGAAATGAGAAGTTGCGCGCGCACGCCGTTGTTCACGCTGCAGTTTATCAGAAAGGACGGTTTGATTCAGACCGTCTGATGTTGTTTAAAAATAGCAGCTCCAGAATCAATTATTCAACATCAAAAAATATTTTACAAAAAAAAAAAAAAAAAAAAGGATTTTTGTACTTTTATTCATTTGCCCACTTTTAGAACAGGTGTAATTATTCGCTTCTGGAAGCATCTTTGCGATCACGAATGCAATTCCATTCATTATAGCGGCTTTGCACTTGGTTCTTATCAAACAATTTATTTATTTTTTACATTATAAATTAATACGTTTCAATATACCTGCTGCGAAATTTCAACATATGCGAGCAAAAATGCTCCTGACAGTTCAGCAATATGACACGAGCAAAAGTTAAGTGCTGTTTTTTTGTTTCGTTTCTGTGTTCGAATCCGAATCCGCGCTGGTTTGGGCGAATCACTGATTCACTAAGCCATTCATAAAAACGAGTCATTTGAGTCACTCATGAAGAATTCAGCTATTTTGAAAGAATCCTTTGAATGACTCAGTAATTCAATAATGAACATTGCTGCCACCTGCTGGCGGTTTGGTTTCCCATCATATTACATACACATGGAACACATTTTTATATTCAGAGTTTTGTATTTAAAACATTAATCTCATAATATTATTTATGCAATTATAAATAGTCTATATTTATAAATACCATATGTGACCCTGGACCACAAAACCAGTCATAAGGTTAAATTTGACAAAACTGAGATTTATACATCATATGAAAGCTCAATAAATAAGCTTTCTATTGATGTATGGTTTATTAGGATAGGACTATATTTGACTGAGATACATCTATTTGAAATCAGAAATCTGAGGATGCAAAAAAATCAAAAAGACTGAGAAAATCACCTTTATAGCTTTTTATAATTCACCAAATTAGGTTCTTAACAATGCATATTACAAATCAAAAATTACATTTTGATATGTTTACAGTAGGAATTTTACAAAAAATCTTCATGGAACATGAACTTTACTTAATTTCTTAATGATTTTTGGCATAAAAAAAAATCAAAAAATTTTACCCATGCAATGTATTTTTGGCTATTGCTACAAATATACCCCAGCGACTTAAGACTGGTTTTGTGGTCCAGGGTCACATATCTAAATGTCTCTTCAAAGCTTCTGCGAAGTGCTAAAATGAGTTTTGTTTACATGATTTCATGGATACGGATAACAATAGCCAGTCATACATTCACATTAATGAAGTATTTAGAGAAAAATCTTGTCTGTTTTCATTTACACCTTTTTGTTTATGAAATTTTGATTCATTTTGTAAAATTGAATTTTAAATTGACAGAATACTGCATGGTATTGTGATACTTGGTACCGTGATACTTCAGCTTGTATAGTATCGTAAGTCATTTTTATGGTATCGTGACAACCCTACTATGTATAAAGCTAAACTAATAGCATTTGCCACCAAGGTTCTTTCTGAACAGCGGTCAGATGAAAAATTACATCCCTGCTACTCTGATGTTCTGCAAGGACTTATTTTCATAGTGCAGGGACAGAGTTTCATGGGGTTCAGAAGAGAATTCATACCGTTTAAGTAGTTTTCCTTATAGGGATTAAGCCTTTATGCTTAATATACCATAAATGATGTCTCTAACTGAAATATGTAATAGAAAACCCATGAAAGATTTACGTTATTTACAGAATCCACATCATAATCATAATACATATTTTGGACTTGGGGGAGCACGATTATTTTGATTACTTAAAAAAGAGCTACTGGCACTACTTATTGATATTTTCACCGCAACACAACTCAGAATAAGCAACTCAGAAAATAAAATACTGATACCATGCCACATTTTGTGGCTTTTGGTTGTAATTTTCAGTCGAAGGCCATCAAGAGAAGCAATGTAAGTCTTCATTGCTTATAGAGATAAGAAGAGGAGAAAAGAAAAGGAAGATGCCTCTGTACAAATAAAACTTCCTAAAGACCCACGTCTTTGATGCTTTAGTGGCTTTTAACAGACCACAGCTACTGAAAGAGCTTACAAACAGCAGAGACAAGAAACGCTAGATGCCATTCTGGCAGGATGTAAACATGCCGATACCTGTCAGGTCGTTGTTTCGAGAATAAAGTCTAAATTATGAGAACAAAGTTAAATAAAGTCAAAATATATTGAGATTAAAGTCGTAATATTTCAAAAATAAAGTCTTAATGTTTAAAGAACAAGGTCAAAATATTTAGAGAATGAAGTCGAAATTATGTGAATAAAGTCTAAATGTTTCAAGAATAAATTTTAATTTCCAAGAACAAAGTCGAAATTCCGAGAACAAACAAGAAATTCCGAGAATAAAAGTTGAAATATTTTGAGATTAAAGTCTTAATATTTTGTGAATAATGTCAAAATGTTTTGAAAATACAGTAAAAATACTGTGAGAATAAAGTCAAAATTACGAGAATAATGTTGAAATGTTTTAAAATAAAGTCTAAATGTTTCAAGAATAAAGTCCAAATTATGAGAACAAAGTTAAATAAAGTCAAAATATTTTGAGATTAAAGTTGTAATATTTTAGAAATAAAGTCATAATGCTTCGAGAATGAAGTCAAAATATTTAGTGAACAAAGTCAAAATGATGTGAATAAAGTCTAAATGTTTCAAGAATAAAGTTTAATTTCCAAGAACAAAGTCGAAATTCCGAGAACAAACACAAAATTCCGAAAATAAAGTCTCGAAACAATTTTTTTAATATTAAATCTCAAAATATTTAAAATTTATTTTTTAACTCTATTTTGACTTTATTCTCAAAACATTACAACTTTAATCTTAAAATATTTCAACTTTATTTTTGAAACATTTCGACGTTGTTCTCGCAATTTCGACTTTATTCTCACAACATTTTTACTGTATTCTCGAAACATTTCGACTTTATTTTCAAAATGTTCTCTGAATTTCAGCTTTGTTCTTGTAATTTCAACTTTAATTACACTTTATTCACGTAATTCCGACTTTATTCTCGAAATATTTTGAATTTATTCTCGAAACATCACAACTTCATTTTTTAAGTATCACGACTTTAATCTCAAAATATTTTGACTTTATTTAACTTTGTTCTTATAATTTAGACTTTATTCTCGAAACAACGTCCTAACAGGTGTCGGCATGTTTACATCCTGCCAGAATGGCATCAAGCAATTCTTGTCTCTGCTGTTTGCAAGCTCTTTCTGTAGCTGTGGTCTACTAAAAGCCTCTAAGGCATCAGGGCCAAAGTGGAGAACAAAGACGCAAGTCCTTAGGAAGTTTTATTAGTACTCCTCTTCTTATCTCTACAAGCAGTAAAGACTTACATTGCTTCTCTTGATGGCCTTCAACTGAAAATTGCAAGCAAAAGTCACACAATGTGGCATCGTATCAGTATACTATTTTATTTTAGCATTTTATTTATATGTAAAAAACGAGTCTCTGCAGAACATCAGAGTAGCAGGGATGTAATTTTTTTATCTGACCTCTGTTCAGAAAGAACCTTGGTGGCAAATGCTATTAGTTTAGCTTTATACATAGAATTGTTTACCTCAAGGTAGACCTGCTCTCTATGAACCACACGTCTTGAATAGTTTAATTCATGCTATTGTTTGATCTGCACGTCTTCAGTTCATTTCGCTTCGTAAAGCTCTATTCGTACTGTATTGTTCTAAAGCTGCAGATAATAGCCCCATACACACTCAAACTCAGTGGTTAGTCAAAGGTGACAGTAGAAACATTGAGATTCAGTTCTTAGAAAATACATAATACACCTCTTCTCAAAAAGATGCATGCTTTGAGCAATGTTATTGTCAAGTTTGTTTAATAGGGGAATTGAATTGTTTGTCAAATGCTTAATGCATTGAATCAGTGTTTGCACAGAGGAAGGCCTGCCTCCTCACCCTCACACTCCTCTCACTGGATCACATCAGCACAATCTCTGTGTGCTATAACGAGATGTCCTAGGACAGAACCCAACATGCCCGCACTGCCAGAGACAAACCAGGACGACGCCAGCGGAAATGCAACAACTGAAAACGAAAATCAAGCACTATGACAAAAAATGATCTCCTAAACCAGTGTTATTATAGTTAACTACAACTAAAACCAGAACCATGAAATTTTTTTTTTGATACTTAAAATAAAAACACACCTCAACTTCACTAAAATGATATATATATGTCTGTATATACATATAAATATGTGTGTGTTCTCAACATATTTTATTTTAGCAATTTGCCAAGGCAACTTTTTTGTGTAGTTTTGTTAAATTAAATTTAATTCTATTATTTTTTTGGTTTAGCACCAAAACAACTAGAACATAACTCAAAAAACTAATAATAGATTAAAAAATAGATTAGATTTGATTCAATAAATTAGACTAAAAATAGTAGATTAACAATATTAAAATTTTAACTAAAATTAAAGCAAATAAAAAAAAATGTTGTATATATATATATATATATATATATATATATATATATATATATATATATATGCAAATTTTTTTTATATATATGTGTGTAACTAGAACTAACTTAACTAAAACTAATATATATATAAACACATATATACATATATATATATATATATATATATATATATAACTTAAAAACATTTATTTTCTAAACAACTTTTTATTTTCAACATTTCTCATTATTTAGTTTTACTTAAAGTACTAAAATAAATAACTAATCTATATAACTAAATAAAACTTACTAAACAAAATTAAATAAACAAACTAACACATTAAGTAAATTTAATTTAATTTAATTAATTGGATTAAATAAGTTAAATTTGCTATAATAACATTTACTTAAAATTTAAATAAAATGATACAAATGATTTAAGTAAAAATATAAGAAGATAAAAAATGTAAACAGGAAAAACTTGTTTTGTTTAACTTAAAGGATGGAAAGAACTAGAGATTAAACAAATGAAATAGATATGTTTAAAATTAAAGTTAAAAATATAGAAAATACAAAACCTTAAAAACAGAAAAAAATTATTTTAGGTAATTGCCATCAACTCCCATTTATGTTTAGTTAACTAGTATTAAAATGACAAATATATATATAAAAAATTAATTCTGTTAGATTAGACTAAAAATAAAGACATTAAAAATGTCTAAAATAGACATAATTTAAAAACAGAAAATGTATACTGAAATATAAAATGAGTCTAAAATAATACTGCTACATATTACTTTATACATGCTTACTAGGGAGGGTTATCTAAAGTGTAAGAGTATTGTGTATGTTTTAAGCCAAAAACACAGTATAAGGGAGAAATCTGTCACTATGAACAAATGTAACAACATTTTTGGTGCACACTACAGATATGTAATTATGCATTAAATATTTACTTATTTTTTTCATAGACTGTTGATATAAAAATGAAAACGGTGATAAGCTTCAGTTTTGCAGTGAGCTCGCCATTACACACGTTCCCTGAGTTACGTGATCAGACGCACACTCTCAATCACATTACCACTCCGCAGCTGTCTGCCTGCTAGTCATCAGCTGTAATTGTTCCCCTCAGATCTCCATCGCAGATCTGTGACTCTGATACCAGCGGTGACAGATGTGCTGTAAGTAGGAAATGCATAAATAACATGTGGAGACACATGGGGGAAAAAAATAAGTTGCTCAGTTGACAATGCCTAAAATAAATGCATAAACATATGTGAACAAGTGAAGAAGCCTGTTGTTACTTTTACAGCCACCAGATGTCACTGTTGCACAGTAAAAGACTAACATGCGCCTTACTATGCTTCCAAAAAAACTAAATTTCAACGAGACTTCATCGAAAAATGGCACATGACAGTGTTGGAACAATAAATAAATGAGTTTAGCAACTTTAGCAGTTAATTCTGGACTTAAAATACTGCTAAAAAACAGCTAAAAAAACAAACAAATTATATTTCATGTGCCATGTGACCAATGAAACTCACTGTAGGAATGAATGTAAACCAAATTTTCATACTGGAAAACATTAGCAGCAGGCTAAAGACTCAAACGGACACCTGCTAAACGGCGTCTGCTAATCATAAGCGCTGGCAGTATTAGTTGGACTGAGATACATGAGTCACGTTGTGCTTCCCGAAACCAGCAACAGAGAACGTTTTTCTGCCAAGCTTGGCATGTTTGAAAGGTTACAGATTTGTTCATAAGTTAGCTATGTATGTTCTAAAAAAAAAAAATGATATAATAAAATAAATAAATCACACAGGTTGACTTGTCCACATTGCTGAAGATAAAACGGTTTAAACCAACTTAATGTGGTTTTTGTTTATATCAGTTTATATCAGCTGCATATCAGCAATGCCCAGGCTGACTTTTAAGCTCAGCCTAAGGCCAGAAAACCTCAAAAGGTTGGTTTCTTCTTCAGCAATGTAGACCAGGCAACTTGTGTGATTTTGTTGAGCATGACTAACTTGTGAACAAAAAATGATTTTCTGGTCTTGAATTAATGGTCAGTCTGGCTATTCCTGGTATTCAGCTAGTTTTTGTTCATTTTTGATTATTTTAAAGCAGTTTTCTGGGCACCTGTTAGCTTGACAAGTGCCTAAGCCACTTCTGAAACCATCAGAGATCAGTTTGATGAACAGTTAAGACCAGAAAATCATTTTTTTCTTCACAAGTTAGTAATGCTCAACAAAATCACACAAGTTGCCTGGTCTACATTGCTGAAGGAGAAACCAACTTTTTGAGGTTTTCTGGCCTTAGGCGGAGCTTAAAAGTCATCCTGGGCATTGCTGATGTTAAGCTGATATAAATTGATATAAACAAAAATAATTTTTTGTTCAAAAGTTAGTCATGTTCAAGTTCACTGATAAAGAAGCAAATCGTTCAAACTAACTCGTCTCAGCTTAATAGTTAGCCTGGCAAATGATGATGTTCAGCTAGTTTTGTTCATTTTTGATTTTTAAAGCATTTTGGGCCTTGTTAGTTGGCCTAAAACACTTCTAAAACCATCAGAAATGTCCAACCTGACAAGTGAAAATCAGTTTGATGGTAAGTTAAGACCAGAATTATTATTTTTTTGGTTCACAAGTTATGTTCAAAAAAAAGTCCACTACTCCACATTACTGAAGAAACAAATCGTTTAAACCAACTTAAAATGGTTTTCTGGTCTCAGCTTAATGGTACAGTAGGTCTGGCCATTGCTGGTATTCAGCTAGTTTTTGTTCATTTTTGACTATTTCAAAGCAGTTCTGGGCACCTGTTAGCTTGACAAGTGCCTAAACCACTTTTATGGCCAGCCTGATGAGTGAAAATCAGTCTGATGGTCAGTTGAGACCAGAAAATAGGACAAAGAGGACACCACTTCTCAAGATAAGGCACACAAAAGCCCGCTTGGCCTTTGCAAATGCTCATCTGGACAAAGAAGAAGACTTCTGGTCTTCTGTTTTATGATCAGATGAAACAAAAATTGAATTGTTTGGCCACAAAGCCAAACTCACATGGTGGGAACCTAATGTTTTGGGGGTCAGTGGACCAGGGAACCTAATCACAGTAAACGGCACCATGAAAAAGGAGCAATACATCAAAATTCTCAACAACAACATCAGGCAGTCTGCAGAGAAACTTGGGCACCAGTGGACATTTCAGCACGACAACGACCCAAAACACACAGCAAAAGTGGTGAAGAAATGGTTAGCAGACAAAAACATTAACGTTTTGCAGTGGCCCAGCCAGAGTCCTGACTTAAATCCAATTGAGAATCTGTGGAGGGAGCTAAAGATCAGGGTGATGGCAAGGAGATCCTCCAACCTGAAAGAGTTGGAGCTCATCGCTAAAGATGAATGGGCAAAAATACCAGTGGAGATATACAAAAAGCTGGTCAGCAATTATAGGAAGCGTTTGATTGCTGTAATAGCCAATAAAGGCTTTTCTATTGATTATTAAGAAGGGTATGAATAATTTTAGACATGCCACTTTTTGTTCAAATGTAAATAAAAGATGAGTAATATTTTTTTCCACAATGATGCCTCTTGTACATCGTCTTATTATCTTCTGGAAGACGTCTGTGTCATTTCTAATAAAAAAAAACAAAAAAAAAAACTTGCTGGTTGAAAAAAAGTAACTAAGTCAGAATTTGCCAGGGGTATGAATAATTTCGGGCTTGACTGTATATATCAGGGTTTTTTTTCCAGCAGAACAAGTCTTTACTGCTAAAAAGATAAAAAAAATAAGCACACTAGCCTGTAATGAGTTTTCTTTAACAGTCTATGGTGGCTCCTTTAAGATAAATCGTCGCATTTGACTTGGCACTTGTTTTCTGGCCTCAAGGCTACAATCTGTTGGAATTAAAATTTAGCTTAAAAGGTCTCACCCCAATCAGCTGTACTAATCTCAAACCAGCGATTAAGAACAAGGTCTTTAACACCAGCGGATCAACACTAGCATGCAGGAAAGGATAGCAGTGAAGAACTCTTGAAAGTTCTTGAAAACATCATTGCAAAAAAACATGTAAATCTGCAAACCAGCAAATCACCATAATCAGAGAACAAGCGAGCAGAGAGAACTATCGGATTCCTCTGTAACCCTACACGGACTTCACAGTAACTTGGGTCTGGAGACTGATTGGGTTTTGGATTTTGATGGGACTTCCTTTCATGGCATTGCCCCATAATTCACCTCTGATTTGTGGTATTATCTCCATACACTGCCCTCGTCTTCCTGTGTGTGTCATGCTTTGGTCTGATGGAAGCCCCTTCGGCTGTCTGCGGCTCCTTGTAACCCCCCAATATGCTTCCCATTAGGGCTGAAAGAGCGTTGAGGCGGTCCCTCGCAACATGTGGTTCTATTTAGAGCAGGTGAAACAATGTAAGAAAATAGATCCGTCATTCGCTGCATTCCAGGGGTCAGGAGAGAGCAGCGTTAAATCATGGAAAGACTAATCCTGGAAAGATTGTGCTTGGACTTTACGGTGTGGCTCTGTAAAACTCTGTAGGGGTCTAAAAGTGCATCGGTACCATTGCTAGCATGACTTGTTACGGTGTTGTGAAGTAAGATGGAGCTGTGCTATACGCTGTACGCCAAGGCTTGAAAACATGCAGTCCACTCTCGCTTCATACACCGGCCAGGTGTTTTCACTCAAACCTCTGAGGCACCGTCTAATTTCATTTGGAAAGTAAAGGACGGGGGTGTTTTGTGGGACTTTATGCAGAACATAATCGCTATAAGCGATGTGTTTGATTGGCCCTTATTAAGGCTCCGAACTGGATTTTCCGAAACAAAAAAAAAAAAGAGCTGAAATGTTATGCCATTTTTATAAATGTAATCCAAAGTGTTATATATATGTGGCCTGGACCACAAAACCTCTTAAGTGGCATGGGTATATTTGTAGCAATAGCAAAAAAAATACATATAAATAGTATTGGTCAAAATTAGCGATTTTCTTTTATGACAAAAATCATTAGGATATTAAGTAGATCATGTTCCATGAAGATATTTTGTTTTCCTACTGTAATTATATCAAAACTTAATTTTTAATTAGTAATATGCATTGCTAAGAACTTAATTTAGACAATTTTCTCAACATTTAGATTTTTGCACCCTCAGATTCCAGATTTTCAAATAGTTGTATCTCGGCAAACCATACATCAGTGGAAATCATATTTATTCAGATATCAGATGATGTATAAATCTCAATTTCGAAAACATTTACTCTTATGACTGGTTTTGTGGTCCAGGGTCACATATATGAATGAAACAGCTGAAACGTGTATGTACGTATGTTTACACACACACACACACACACACACACACACACACACACACACACACACACACACACACACACACACACACACACACACACACACACACACACATATATGAATAAGGTTACATGAATTATGTGGAATTATTTTAAATATATATGGTCAAGCCCGAAATTATTCATACCCCTGGCAAATTCTGACTTAAAGTTACTTTTATTCAACCAGCAAGTTTTTTTTTTGGACCGGAAATGACACAGGCCAAAAGATAATAAGATGCACAAGAAGCATCATTGTGGAAAAAAAATATCTCTCAGCTTTTATTTACATTTGAACAAAAAGTGGCATGTCCAAAATTATTCACACCCTTTGCAAACTGTCACAGACTATTAGTGGTGCAACGGATCACAGAACTCACGGTTCGGATCACATCACGGATTTTGAGTCACGGATCGGATCATTTTTCGGATCAGCAAAAAACAAACAAAACAAAAAAAAGTTTGTTTTTTAATAATTTCTGAATGCTAACTAAGTACTTCTAATCCACAGCAAAAACTACTAGCTGAACTAATAAAGTCAGTAACAAAACAAGAACAATTACACAAATTACAAGTGTAGATGAATACAACAAAGTTACTAATAAAATCAATAACACTAGTATTCAGGTGCAGAAATGTAATAATTAATTGTAAAATAACTAGTGCTTCTCACTCCAGGTATTTATAGGATGCTGTCTCTTTAAGCCCTAATGCACGTATCTAATACTGGCACGCATCTTTCTCAGCTGTTTCAGTTCACTGAAGACATAAACGACTGTGTTTACCAGAATACCAAAACGGGTATTTAAACATAACTTTGTATGTATGTTAAGAGAAGTTTTGAAGAGGAATCAATCAGTGAATCACGCAGTCTAAATCGCGCGTCTCTCTCTCTGTCTCTCTCTCTCTCTGTGTGCGCGTGCTCGCTTGTGTGCGGCAGCGGTAAAAAAACAAAAAACAAAAAAAACATAGGCTACATACATAAAAAACAGCGCGCGTCTTCTCTTTTGCTGCAGCGGTTTCAACAGTTTGAATGAGTAAATTGGCAAGACAAAACATGTGCAAATTATAAACTTTTACTCTATGATAGTTAAATTTAACAGTTAATCCGCGAACCACATGCGTACCGAACCGTGGAGTCCGGTCCGTACGGATCACGGATCATCTACGATCCGTTGCACCCCTACAGACTATGGGAAAATCCAAAGTTCTATACCATTCCAAATAGTCCAAGCTGTTCTAAAGAATCCTAATTACCCTGATTCATTGGGAACAGCTGTTTTAATCAACTCAACAGGTGAAAAACAGAAGCTCTCTGCTGTTGGTTTGTGGACAAAGGAGCTCACTGAGGACCTGCGGCTGCGCATTGTGGCTGCTCACAAGTCAGGAAAGTGCTATAAGACCATATCTAAATGTTTTGAAGTTCCAGTGGCTACAGTACAAAGTATTAGTAAAAAATACAAGACGTTCCGCACTGTGAAAAATCTCGTGGTCGAAAGCCAAAAGTGACACCTGTGCTGGCCAGGAGGATAGTGAGAGCCTTCATTTGGCGTAAAAAAAGGAGAAGCCTTCAATCCTAAGAACACCATCTCCACTGTCAAACATGGTGGTGGGAACCTAATGTTTTGGGGGTGTTTTTCAGCCGGTGGACCAGGGAATCTAATCACAGTAAACGGCACCATGAAAAAGGAGCAATACATCAAAATTCTCAACAACAACAACATCAGGCAGTCTGCAGAGAAACTTGGCTTTGGGCACCAGTGGATATTTCAGCACGACAACGACCCAAAACACACAGCAAAAGTGGTGAAGAAATGGTTAGCAGACAAAAACATTAACGTTTTGCAGTGGCCCAGCCAGAGTCCTGACTTAAATACAATTGAGAATCTGTGGAGGGAGCTAAAGATCAGGGTGACCTGAAAGAGTTGGAGCTCATCGCTAAAAATGAATGGGCAAAAATACCAGTGGAGACATGCAAAAAGCTGGTCAGCAATTCTAAGAAGCATTTGATTGCTGTAATAGCCAATAAAGGCTTTTCAATTGATTATGATGATGGGTATAAATAATTTCGGCTTGACTGTATATATATATTATATATAGCATTAAAAATATGGGAAATATTAAATATATGTATTAAAAGTTATCAATGAAACTAGAAAAATTTTTTATAATTATATGTATATATAATTTGTGAAGAGTGGAGAAATATATCATATGTGTATGTGTGTGTGTGTGTGTGTGTGTGTGTGTGTGTGTGTGTGTGTGAAATGGAAATGCAAATATGAAATCAATAAATAATCAATAATAATAAATTATATGACATAAATTAAATATGGGGATATTTAATATACATTAAATTATATATGTATTAATTTATATTTATCAATTAAACAAATAAAATGTAATATATAATTTAATAGAATTGTTGTATTACAAATATATAAATATACATTAAAAAAAACAATATATTTTGTATAACATTTTTTTAATAGACTAAAATTACTGAATATGATTAAAAAGCCAAAAACTATAATTAAAAAACACACACGCACACACATACAGGCAATAAAAAGCGCAAAAACAAACACCTAATTCTTGAAGCTGCAGAAGACTGCATGCTATGGCTAGATGAGAGTTATTTACATCTGTATCTAGCGTTAGCTTTACACAAGGCTACCAGCACTAACTCCATTAAAGGTCATGTGTTTTGTGACCTCACAGGTGTGCATCACTCAACCAGAGCCCCTGTAAACATTTTACACGCACAGAGACCCGAGATGAAAGAACTTGGCGTTCGACCTCGGCGGTCTGCCTCCACTTGGTTGTGAATTCCACTCGAACCTGGACTGCATTCACTCTTGGTTGTCACAGCGATTAGCATTCTGCTAACAGGGCTCGAGCTGCTAACGTCTTCCGTATGAGCAGCATAATGAGAAACACAAAGGTCGTTTTAACGAGAGCGCTGCCAAAACCAACCCAAAGGTTTGAAAAAATGCGCCCGCGTCTCCTCCTGCACATTCCGAGCGGCTTTTATAGAGCAACGCCTGTAAAAGTAGAAATTAAGGTTAGCGTTAATTTGTTCTGCAGTTTGTTTTCTCTTTAAGCTAATGAACATGAAGAGCGCAACTGTTTCCATCCAAAAAAGCAGTGGCTCCACTTGCGTTTTTTTTTACTTTTCCATTTCATTAAGAAACATGGGCGAGGTACGAATGGAGGAAAAGTGTTGGAGCTATTTTCGGAAAATGTGTTTTTCTAAGATCATGAATGGCTGAGCACTTTGACCGCTGATTGGAGTTGATATCAGGAAACAGACCATTAAAGGCTATTAAACTCGCCTCTCGCGACTGATTACTCAAATGAACGGCGCAGGCTACTTTACGGTTAAACGTTTCTCTCTCGCTCGCTCTTCTCACCGTGCCATTCTACATTATGTTTCATTGCATAGTGCAACAAACCACTTTTTAACCACATACGCGTCTGGTCATCTCATCAGCCGCTGCTGGCACAACCGGCACCAAATGAGTTTTCCTTGGTACCAAAACTTAATTTTAGATGGCAATGCTACTCAAAACAACCAAAAGCAATCTCATTTTTGACTTTTGTGACCTAGTGTTCTATCAACAGGATGCCGCTGGAATTCCACAACCTCAATTTATTAACCAAGGTCACAGAGACGCCAATCATCTTTGGATGATGGTTATTTTATAAATTGCGCTGAAGGGGCGTACACGTGACTCTTCGCTTCCTGCAGTGTAACGAGGCCTGCGGTTTGGATCGGAGCCAGTTCCGCTGATGGTTTACGCCTCTGCGGGGCAAGACCCATTAGGAAGCTAATGGTCTGCGTCCCTCAGGAAGGATAACTGGTATCTGCAATCAGGCCTGATTTTTATTCCCTGTGTTTAAAGAGTTAATTACATGTCCTGCATCAGCCGGGCTGCTGCGAGCCCTGAGGTTTGGCATTGATTAATGAGCGCCTTAAAATAAGGCTCCGGTTTCACCAGCAGCTTGTAATACAGTCCAGTTTAATTGGGTTGGTGAATTTACAGCACGTTTCCTGCAAATTGCATTGCATTTAGTTCTGCTGCGGCTACAATATAAACACAACACCAAGCATGCCATTTGTAAACTTCATCACTCTAAAAGGTAGAGGCCAAGGCCTGCTACAAATGCTAACAATGTTTGACTTAAAGCAGCCATGCTAGTTTTCCAACAAATTTCATAGTACTTCCTACTGAAACATATCAAAGGCAGAAAATAGCTTCAATGCTAGAGTTCGTACAGATATTGTAAAAATAAATTCCAGGACTTTCAAGGACTTTTCAACCAATTACTGTAGTAAAACCACTGTTAATTTTCATAAACGTATTTGCGATCCACGCTCTTAAAGTATTAGTTCACTTCCAGAACAAATATTTACAGATCATTTACTCACCGCTTTGTCATCCAATATGTTCATAGCTTTCTTTCTTCAGTCATAAAGAAATTATGTTTCTTTAGCAAGACATTTCAGGAATTATCTCCATATATTGGACCTCAATGGTGCCCCCAAGTTTGAACTTCCAAAATAGAGTTTAAATGCAGCTTCAAAGGGCTCTAAATGATCCCAGCCGAGCAAGAAGGGTCTCGATCGGTCATTTTCAAAACAAATTGACAATTTCTATACTTTTTAACCTCAAATGCTCATCTTATCTCATCTCTGCGTTGCGCATGCGTGGTCCGTGTAATCAATACAGTTTGGGTATGTCGAAAAACTCCCATCTTGTTTTTTTTTTTCAACTTCAAAATCGTCCAACATCGCTGTTTTACCCCCTTTTTTTTTTTTGCAAAGGGCGTTTGATCTTCTTTGCATGTTCACTTCGTAAAAACTGTCAGGACTTCTGCAACGATGTAGGATGATTTTGAAGATGGGGAAGAAAACAAGATGGGAGTTTTTCGACATACCCCAACTGTCCTAAACTGGGGAAAAAAAAGAGTTCACACAGACCGGAAAAAAACAAGACAAGCGTTTGAGTTTAGATAGTACATATATAGTGAGTTTGTTTCGAAAATGACCGAGCGTTTTGCTAGATAAGACCCTTCTTCCTCTGCTGGGATCATTTACAGCCCTTTGAAGCTGCGTTTAAACTGCATTTTGGAAGTTCAAACTTGGGGGCACCATTAAAGTCCATTATATGGAGAGAAATCCTGTAATGTTTTCCTTTCTTTACGACTGAAAAAAGACATGAACATCTTGGATGACAAAGGGGTGAGTACATTATCTGTAAATTTTTGTTCTGAAAGTGAACTATTCCTTTAAGGGATTTGCATTAATGTATTTGCGATCCACACTTTAAAAATATTAGTTCACTTCCAGAACAAAAATTTACAGATCATTTACTCACCGCTTTGCCATCCAAGATGGCAACTTCAACTTCAAAATCGTCCAACATTGCTGTTTTAAGGAAAGGAAAGGAAAGGAGGTGAAGTGAGGCCAAGTATGGTGACCCATACTAGGAATTTGTGCTCTGCATTTAACCCATCCAAGTGCACACACACAGTAGTGAACACACACACACTGTGAACACACACCCGGAGCAGTTTTACCTTTCTTTGTAAAGGGCGTTTGATCTTCTTTGCATGTTCACTTTGTAAACACTGGGTCATGATTTCTGCAGCCATGTAGGACAATTTTGAAGTTGGGGGAAGAAAACAAGATGGGAGTTTTTCGACATACCTTAAAGGAACAGTCCACTTTATTTGGAAATAGGATAATTCTCTCTGTTTTCTGACAATAACTAAAATAAGTAAAAAAAAGGTGTGATGTTTTTTTAATTGCGTAAAAAGGTATGTGCTTATTGACAAAATTAAACACTTATTCACAGATACATTGTCGTTCAATAATTCCAACACTTTTCAAGTTCCTCTTCAGGAATACTGTTATTTTTAAGGGCATTCCGGGCCTTAAATAAAAAAAAAAATCTAATTCAAGTACTTCAAGCACCTTGTGCGAACCCTGTTTAAAGGGATAGTCCACCCAAAAATGAAAATTAGCCCATTATTTACTCACCCTCATGCCATCCTAGGTGTATATGACTTACTTCTTTCAAACGAATACAATCAAGAGTTATATTTTAAAAATGTCCTGGCGCTTCCATGCTTTTTAATGGTAGTGAATGGCTGTTGAGATTTTAATAGTCCAATAAAGTGCATTCATCCACCAGGTTAACCTTAATAAACCATAGTTTTTGCTAACTGTGTATACAAGAGAGTGGAGTTTCATCGAATGACATAAAATGTAGGCGAATGAGTTGACGTATATGAAAATGCAGAGAGAGCAAAACAAAACACCAGTCACAGATTAGAAGGACAAAACAAGGATTTGTAAAGAAAAATGTCTGAGGATTTTAATATAAGCCGAGAGAAGACTTTTGGTTTTCTTTTGCTGTAAACAGAACTTGGTTCTCGTGAGACTAGCATATTCTTACTGGAGCTTACGCTAGAAATTACAGTTTATAAAGTTTCAAATATGGATATTTTTCTTACACAAATGCATCGATTCGCTTCAGAAGGTCTTTATTAAAATACATATGTTTTTCCTCACAAAAACAAATTGATTTACTTTAGAAGGCCTTTATTAAGCCTGGAAATATGTGGAGCACTTTTTATGATTGATGGATGCACTTTATTGGACTTCAAAATCTCAACAGCCATTCAATGCCACTTTTATTTTTGGGTGAACTATCACTTTAAGCTTGATAAGCTAATGTTTCAAAGTAACTCCCCTGTTGTTTTACTTAAATAAAAAACTGATTTTCTATTCCATAACACCATTTGATTTCCCAGCAAATACTAGCCTTAGGGATAAGATTAGTCAGGGTTATGGCTGGTTAGAGTTTTGGCTAGATCATTAAATTCAAATCTATTAATCATTGACCTCACAATCAAAGAAATCTGAATTTAGGGATAAAAAGATGAATGCTAACAACAAAAAAGTAATTCAGCATCTTGAATGCATTTTACTCCAATTCAGATCAAACATCGATATCGTTAATCAGCGCTTTAAACCATTCAGCGTACGGATGTCAGTGAAATACAAGCACTCTGGGAACGATTAAACACTACTGCACCAGAAGACAATATGCCTTTTGATTTTTTTTTTCTAAGTTTGACCATCCTTGTTTCCGGACTTTGGTATATGACCTGCAAAAAAAGAGAAACAGAAACTTTGTTTCGATCTTTGTTTAATTAGTTCATGTCACTTTCACGAGCAGTCACAAATCATTAAATGGAAGTATTTAGCAAGGATCAAGCTACGATTCTTTTTTTGTGGTTTGTTGTAGGAAATGAGTCCCAGAGGAAAAACGGCCCCTTGAACATTGATTGATGTATTGTGTTTTTCAATCTCTTCGTTGAAAAAGCTGTATATTCCCATTTGATTCTACACACATACTTCAGGAAGTGCACTGTTCAAATGAGCACCATTCCATTACTTTGATGCTTTCATCAAAACGTCAACAGAAATTTGTCTTTCACTCAGTTGGTTCCTGTGCCTAATTCCCGTCTTTTAGATCTCCACTGCAATCACACACAAATACATTATATTAATGCACAACAGATTCCAAGATAACCAAATATGGGTTTTAAAAATGCACAGAACATTTTCTGTAGACATACATACATGCACACAACATGTTTAATGACATCTGACTGCCAAACTGGCTAATGATTTGCCTAGCAGACACATAAAAGGGTGAAAACATATGCTACATTTACACTGAAAGAGGTACCAAAGCCATATATAAAAACCAGAACATGATTTGCAGATAGGCTTATTTGATTACCTAGCCTGAGCCACCTAGCAACCACCTAGAACACTGTGTCAACAGCCTAGCAACAACTTAGGTATCACCCAAAACAAAAAAGCCACCCAGGAACACCATAGCAATAACTTAGAACACCATAGCAATGATCTAACAACCACCCACAACAGCCTAGCAACATCCAGAACAGTCTAACAATGCTAAACAAAAAACAACATCTAAAACACTTTAGCAATGCTTACCCAACAGTGGCGGTTCTACACGGAGGCCAAGGGAGGCCCGTGCCCCTGTAGACATGTCCTTGGCCACCCCTGTGGCCCCCCCGTACTGACCAAATAAAATAAAATAAATTAATTATGGTTTTACACACGAGCGCCAAAAGCGGAACTAATGCGACGCATCGTTCTACTTAAATGGGTAAATTAGAGCGGCGCACACAAACACTGCAGCAACAATTAGAACTACTCTTGGATAGAGGAGCTACGATTTATTTCTCCTGTTGCAAGAGTCGAAAGTAAGCAAAACAATTTCATTTCGTGAGTGACTTGTTGTTCTTGCACATAACCGTGTTACTTTTGTTTTTCACACTGATAATTAAATCAAGTTTGTAAATGGCTTTGTAAAATCTTTGTTAACGTTAGTTAATAAAAATATACAGCTGTTCATTGTTCAGGGTGGCCGCGGATCCTTAAAAAGTCTTAAATTCCGTTGTCCTAAAATAAGGCCTTTAAATGTCTTAATTTGTCTTAAATCTAAATCCAAGGGTCTTAATTTTTTTACACTTTGAAAAGGAAAAGTTTATCGTTTTGAGGAGAATCTCCTGCGCAGGTTCTATATCTGTTCTGTTGCTAGACAAGCGCTTGCTTGACAACGCCTCAGTGTTGCCAGATTTAGCGGGTTTCCGCCCAACTACACGCATTTGAATCGCAGATTAGCTGTTAAATTTAACCATCATAGAGTAAAAGTTTATAATTAGCACATGTTTTTACGTTGCCGCACACAACTGGCGCGAGCACGCGCAGAGAGAGAGAGAGGAGAGAGAGGCGCGCGGCGCGATTCACACAGATTGATTCCTCTTTAACTGCTATTTGAACGGAAACGTACATACCAAGTCATGTCTTGATACCCGTTTTGGTATTCTGTTTAACAGTCGTTTATGTCTTCAGTGAACCGAAACAGCTGAGAAAGAGATGCGTGCCAGTATTCGGTTTGGGCATTTGGCCTTAAAGAGACAGCGTCCTATAAATACCTGCAGTGAGAAACACTAGTTATTTTACAATTAATTATTAAATTTCCCCTCCTGAATACTAGTGTTATTGATTTTATTACTAACTTTATGTTGTATTCATTTACACTTGTCATTTGTGTAATTGTTCTTGTTTTGTTACTGAACTTTAGTTCAGATAGTAGTTTTTGCTGTGGATGAGAAGTAACCTACCTAAAGTAAGCATTCAGTAATTAGGAAAAAACAAACTTTTTTTTTTTTTTTTTTTTTTTTGCTGATCCGAAAAATGATCCGATCCATGACTCAAAATCCGTGTTTGTTACACTGTTACATTGGCTTCAAAGTGTGTGAGAGCCTTGACTTTGTCATGGAATAGAAAATAATTTCTTCTTCTGGAATAGTGTTTTCTGTTGAATATTCCCAAGAATAATCAGTTAAATAAAATAATAATTTAAAATATCTTCATAGTTTTGTGCTAGACTTTTGCGGGACTTTCAATTTTGTCTTAAATTTTGTTTGAAAATGGTATTAAAAAGTCTTAAAATGTCTTAAATTTAACTTGGTCAAACCTGTAGACACCCTGTTGTTAGTTCATGATCAAGTGCCGGTTTAGTTCTGCTGAAACTCTACACCTCTGAGAACTCTCTCATTAAAACAAAGAAAGTGTAGACATGATGTAAATAAGAGGTTAATTGTACTGTGTAAATGTGATTTCATTACCTTTTATTAACTTTGAGAGATTGCGATGAACTACAGTAATGTATGAGTGACAGCTTTCCAGTGATTGTAAGGGGAGCGCGCACTTTTAAGACTATAATTAATTCAGAATTTGAATTCATTTATTCATGGATTCACTCTCTGATAACGCAACATCGCCATTGCTATCGTTTTTCTTTCACCATGCAGCAAACGTAAAAAATAAATAAACCGTTTAACTTATAGTACTTCTTACTGTCGATTAACAGTGAACGGTCAATATGAGCATCCCTAAAATGTTTGTATGATTTTTAAAGTAAAATAAAGTTTATAATCTTTAAATATCACTTGTTGTCATTTTTTAATGTGCCCCTCTGGTTAAACACTGGCCCCTTCTTGGCCCCCCTAGTCAAATTTGTCTAGAACCGCCACTGTTACCCAACCACCCAAAACACCATAATAGAGACTCAGGAACACCCTAGCAATCACCTAGAACACCCTAGCAAGGCTCTAGCATTGACCCAGAACAGCCTAGCAACACCCTAGCAACCACACAGAGAACATTAAAAACCACCAAGAACAGCCTAGCAACACACCCAGAATCGCCTAGCAAAAATCTACAGTAGCAAACAGTCAGAACATCCTAGCCCTATAAACAACCCAACAAACTCTTGCAACACACCCAGAACAGTCTAGCAACACCCTAGCAAACAGGCAGAACATCCTAGCCCTATAGACAACCCAACATACCCTAGCAACCACCCAGAGCACACTAGAAACAATCCAGAATAGCCTAGCAACACACCCAGAAGAATCTAGCAATGCCAAAACTCACCTAACCACCCAAAACACCATAAGAGTCACTCTAACACCCACCATAACTTTCTAGCTATACCCTAGAAACCACCCAAAATGCAATAGAAGCTGTCTAGGAACACACACAGAACAGTCTAGCAATGATAACTAAAAAACACCCTAGCAACCATCCAGAGAACACTAGAAACCACTCGAACTAACCTAGCAACACACCCAGAAAAACCCAGCAATGCCACAAAAAAAAAGCAAGAACTTTGAAACCACTCATTATACCACAGCAATGCCTTGTTGATAACAACACCCTGGCAACAACCCACAAAAGTCTAATGAGTTCAATACTGTGTATAATTTCCTAGTCTGAAAAGGAAGATTTCCCTCATTTAGCAACTATTCAGAAAAACCTAGCAACCTTAGCAATGCTTAGGATCACCCTATCAACTACCCAAAGTATCCTAGTAACATTCTAGCTACAACCTAGAAACCACCCAAAATTTAATACAAGTTGTCCTGCAACACCCTAGCAACACACCCAGAACTGTCTAATAATGCTAAATAAAAATACCAAAAAAGGTTACCCAAAACACCATAACAGCAGCTATTTAGAAACACCCTAGCAACCACCTAGAACACTCTAGAAATAACTAAGAGTGCTCTAGCAACTATTAAGAATAGCTTAGCAACATCTCAGCAATGCATAGGATCACCCTATCAACCACTCAAAATATCCTAGTAACATTCTAGCAACACCCTAGCAAACAGTCAGAACATCCTAGCCCTATAAACAACCTAATACACCCTAGCAACCACCCAGAGCTCACTTGAAACAACCCCAATATAACCTAGCAAGTCACCTAGAAATGTCTAGCAATGCAAAAACTTACCTAACCACACAAAGCAACGTAACAGTCAATCTAGCAACCACCTAGAAGAACACCCTAAAAATGACTAAGAGTGCTCTAGCAACCACTCAGAAAAGTTGAGCAAAATCTTAGCAATGCTTAGGATATCCTAGTAACATTCTAGCTACACTCTAGAAACCACCCAAAATGCCATAGAAGCTGTCCAGGAACACCCTAGCAACATACCCAGAACAGTCTAACAATGCTGAATAAAAACACCCAAGCAACCACCCAGAGGACACTAGAAACCACCGAGAATAGCCTAGCGTTACTAGGGTATGCAAAAAAAAAAAAACTTACATAACCAGCCAAAACACCGTAACAGTCAAACTGTTACCACATTGAACACCCTAGAAATAACTAAGAGTGCTCTAGCAACCACTCAGAAAAGCCAACACACCCTAGAAACACACCCAGAACAGCCAAGCAACACCCTAGTAAACAGCCAGAACATCCTAGCCCTATAAACAACCAAACACACCCTAACAACCACCCAGAGCACATTAGAAACAACCACAGAATAGCCTAAATAAAAATGCCAAAAAAGTTACCCAAAACAGCCACTCAGAAACACCATAGCAACCACATAGAACACCCTATAAATGCTTAAGAGTGCCCTAGCAACTACTCAGAAAAGCCTAGCAACACCTTAGTAATGCTTAAGATTACCCTATCAACTACCCCAAATATCCTAGTAACATTCTAGCTACACCATAGAAACCACCCAAAATGCCATTGAAGCCATCCAGGAACAACCTAGCAACACACCCAGAATAGTCTAGCAATGCTAAACAAAAAAACACCCTAGCAACCATCTAAAACACCTTAGCAATATCTACCCAACCACCAAACACCATAACACTATTCAAACACACTAGCAATCACCTAGAACACCCTAGGAATGCATAAGAGTGCCCTTTGCAACCACTCAGAAAAGCTAACACACCCTAGCAACACACCTAGAACAGCCTAGCAACAACCTAGCAAACAGCCAGAACATCCTAGCCCTATAAACAAACCGACACACCCTAACAACCACCCAGAGCACATTAGAAACAACCCAGAATAGCCTACCAATAGCCTAAATAAAAATGCCAAAAATGTTACTCTAAACACCATAACATCCACTCAGAAACACCCTAGCAACCACTCAGAAAAGCCTAGCAACACCTTAGCCATTCTTAGGATCACCCTATCAACCACCAAAAATATCATATTAACATTCTAGCTATACTCTAGAAGCCACCCCAAAACTGAAGCTGTCCAGGAACACCCTAGCAACACACCCAGAACAGTCTAGCAATTCTAAACAAAGAACACCCTAGCAGCCACCTAGAAATGCCTAAGAGTGCTTTAATGACCATTTAGAAAAGCCTAGCAACACCTTAGCAATGCTTAAGATTACCCTATCAACCACCCAAAATATCCTAGTAACATTCTAGCTACACCTTAGAAACCACACAAAATGCCATAGAAGCCATCCATACCACCCAGAACACCTAAGCAATAACTAGGATCACCCTAGCAACCACTTCGAATAAACTAGCAATGCCCTATGAACAACTCAAAATGCCTAAATGCCTAAAAACAACTAACCATAAATACCTAGTGACTGTCTCCGTGTCTAGCAAGAACATTGAAACCACTCCACAGCAAATGCCTTGTCGATAACAAAACCCTGGCAACAACCCACAAAACCCTAATGAGTTCAATATTGTGTATAATTCTGAAAGAGTCTGAAAAGGAAGATTTCCTTCATTTCGCCTCAACATCTTTCAAACATAAAAATAGACAAAGAAAGTAACAAACAGAAAACAGTGATAAATGGCTGGTACCGGAAGAGCAGAGAGTGAATGGCAGTACTTGTGGTCAGCGCAAGCAGAGGAACAGTACACACAGCTCCTCTAATTATTCTATTTTAAGTTCTGTAATGATCACTGTCTCTCACTCTCTCTCTCCTTCCATCGCTCCCTCACAGTGCCTTTTCCCCATCTCCTCGACTACCATTGGCTACTTTGATATATCAAGTGAAATCTCAAAGCAACGACACACATGAATGTGTGTAAAATGTCCCATTTACCAGAATCCAGTATCTCTGTTTTTTTAGCCCTCATAACCAGTTTTCCTTCTTGTCTGCTCTGCTCAAGCTTGAATTGCACCCAATCAAAAGATGAGGGTGGAAAATCCAAAACATGAAGAGGATCAGCCTTTTGTTCAGAGCTGATGCATGAAGAGATTGGAAGCTTACGTAAGATCAGAGGTGCCACAAAGGCGCTTGTCTCAACGGACCGGTGCAGTCTTCAGAAAGAAGGAGGCAGAGTGTGAAGTGTTAAGATGGATCACAGCTGGATCAACAGCTTACCTTGACAGAAGACAAGGCAGACCCAAGAATTACATTACTGGATCATTGCTATGAATAGGACAAAGTTCTACAAAAATCTAGTCATTGGTTTGAGTTCACAAGGGACAATCAATAAGTCATACTGTGCAAGACACTTGACCCCAGATCATTCCAGGAGGGTTGTCCTTGTAATAAGCAAGTCATTTTGGGTACAAAGCATTTGATAATGACTAGTTAAGCCAAATGAGAGGGTAGGTACTGCAAGAGAACAGTCTGAAGTAGTATTTAAGACTTTCAGAATAAAAAGAAAATGTCCTTTCTTCACCTGGAGAACCTCCACGAGGATACGCCTCAACCTCCAGATCCTTTAACACGTGGACCCTCTAGAGACTGCACTATGCCAAAACCAGCTGACGGAAGCTCATGATGCCGTTGGCTCACCACTTTGCAATTTTGGGGATGCAAAGAGGACCAGTGCTGAGACACGGGCCCCAGGAGAACGACAGTATCTGGGCAGCCAGCGAGCATGATTGTGGCTGGCCCTAAAATAGCCTGCGGTGGGGCTGGTATTTCAAAGCTACGGCTGGGACAGCACAGAAACCGCATGCCACTGGTTTCAACATGCATCTGACACTGCTGTACTGAAAGCAGGGCAGATGAACCCAAATGCCCTTAAGAGATTGGCTCCCGTATAACAGTGGTGCGATTGTCGAGTGGTTTTGCGTCCCATCAGACCCAGATGTCCGTGAGGGTTTATGATGCGCCCTGGGGAAAGTTTGGGGTCTGGGGTCAAATCTTACAAAACAGGAAAATCCCTTTGAGTCAATCTAAACAATGCTTTTAATGCCATGCTCATGGAGTGGGTTAGCAGCTAAAGCTCAAAGTTGCTGTCTCACAGTTGTGCCTTGAGCAAGACACTTAACCCAAGACTGCACCAGAGGAACTGACACTTTAAAAATGCATTTAATATTAGATACAGGATTTTCCTACTTGATATCTCTGACCATTGCCCGGTGCCAAGAAGACAAAAATAGCAGTGCTATCTGTATTTTTGCAGTCAACAAAGAACTCCAAATTGTGGAGATTAAATGACAATATGCAATGCTAGAAACTTTAAACAAATGTCTGCTTATTACAGTATAATCAGAATTTAGATATTAATATGTTTATAAGACACTGAAACAAAATGTCAACAAACAAATGTTAGGTCATGTCAAAACTTCTGCAGAGGATGGAGTTCCAGATGTCCAAGTCTTACACCTGCAAAATTCGAGGTCCACTCTCTCGGATTGAACTTTTCCGAGCCATTCAGTTAAACTTTTCCAAATAGGAAGTTGAAATTTAGTGAACATTTTAACAAAGGCTGCCATGTTTGTGTGATGCCATACATCTGTGGAACTAAAGGAGTTCCAGTTTCCAAGTCAATTTCATGGACCTGTGGAATTAGATTTTCAAGAGTTCCATTTTCTCGGATCAAAGTTCTCCTAGCTATTCAGTTAAACTTTTCCAAGTAGAAAGTTGGTAACTCAATGTCATACACCTGCAATGTCATACACCTGCAGAATTTTAGTTCCAAGAGTTCCAGGTATCAAAGTTGGAAATCGAATGGCCTTCCAAAGCCATTCAGTGGAACTTTTCCAAGTAGAAAGTTGGAAACTGAGACTTTCTAAATTTAACAGAATGCAAAATATGATGTTTTAGATAAACTGGGATTGCTGTCCTCAACGGAGGCTCGAACCCAAGGCACAGCTTGAGCCCAGAGTTCAACCCCCTCGTTGGGGTACTATACAGAGGGAGAATAACAGAAATAAAGGTGGAGATGGAGAGGTAGAGGGATGCCAGAAGATTTGTTGCTGGGATGGCACAATGACTGCTGCTTATGTACTGTAGGCTCATAATGATTATTAACAGGACAGAATGATTAGGCTCCTCTCGAACCTACATTTGAAACTTAATTTTAATGCAAGTCTCTGCAAACATTTGTTGAACAGATATCATGAAAATAGAAACTTTAGCAGTGAACATTTTAATGGAGGCTTCCATGTTCCTGTGATGTCATAAACCCACGGAATTAGAGTGCCAAAAGTTCCAGGTTTCAAAGTTGGAAATCGAATGGCCTTTCAATGCCATTCGGTTAACCTTTTCAAGTAGAAAAATGTGACGTTTTGTATAAACTTATCTTGCTGTCTTCAACAGAGGCTCGAACCCAAGGCATGGCTTGAGCTCTGAGTTCAACCCCCTATTAAGGTACTACACAGAGGAAGAATAACAGAAATAAAGGTGGAGATGGGGAGGTGAAGGGATGCCAGAAAAATTGTCATTAGGACTGCTGCTTATTGGCTCGTAATGATGATTGACAGGACTGAATGATTAGGCTCTTCACAAACCTATGTTTGGAACTTAATTTTACACACAATTCTCTGCAAACATTTGTTGAACAGATATCATGCAAGTAGGAACTTTAGCAGTGAACATTTTAACAGAGGCTGTCATGTTTGTGTGATGCTATACACCTGCAGAATTGGAGGAGCTCCAGAGCTCGAAGTCAATATCATGCACCTGCAGAATTTGAGTTTCAAGAGTTCCATTTTCTCGGATCAAAGTTTTCCGGGCCACTCAGTTAAACTTTTCCAAGTAGGAAGTTGGAAACTCAGACTCTGAGTTGAACAGAATGCAAAATATGTTTTGGATAAACCTGGCTTGATGTCCTCAACAGAGGCTTGAACTCAAGGCACAGCTTGAGCTCTGACTTCAACCCCCATTTGCATTACTACATAGAGGAAGAATAACAGAAAAAAAGATAGGGAGGTGGAAGGATGCCAGAACAATTGTCGTTGGGACACTGATTGGCATACTGATTGCTGCTTATATAAGTTTGTAATGATTGACAGGATGAAACGATTAGGCTCCTGTTTGAACTTAATTTTACACACAGGTCTCTGCAAACATTTGTTGAACAGATATCATGGAAATAGGAACTTTATAAAAAAAAAATGTATTCCTGTGATGTCATATAGTACACCTGCGGAACTGAATGTGTTACAAAATTTCAAGTCAATGTCATACACTTATGACACTGGAGTTCCAAGAGTTCCAGGTTTCAAAGTTAGAAATCGAATGGCCTTCCAATGCCATTTGGTTGAACTTTTCCAAGTAGGAAGTTGTTGCCAAAAAAAAAAAAAAACATCAACAAGTGTGCGTGCATGAGTAAAGCCTTACGTGATTTGGTGTTCTATTCTGCCAGTGAACACACATCTCATATCCTATCATTATTTTGACTACTGACTGGTCCCTATGGGAACATGCCCTCTGGCATCTAGTGCATCCACACCTGTTCCAAACGAACCCCCTACATCCACAGCTGCAGGTCTACATGTGGGTTCACCTTAAGATGTTTTAAGAGGCTGCTAATGCTCTTGTGCTGTAATGTCCCAGAACATGTGAATCACTCTCTAAGAATGAACGAGCCCCCTCTTATGTAATGAAGGTTTACATGCTGAAAACATGTACTGTAATGAACACTCACCGCATGCCTGGGCACGTCCGGTTGCTCTCCAAGCATCCTTTGTAAAATACAATAAAAGCATCTTAATCCCAAGTGCCTAACCCCAGAGCCATGAGGACAAACACCTTTGTGTGTCTTTCCTCCCTTGCAAAATGCAGCACAGGGCGAGTTTATGTCATTGCACGTACATGTGGAGTCTGTTTTGCAGATATTACAATCTCTAGAGGTTGTTCCCATGATGTATCGTGCACTGGAATGACAATAAGCAAGAAGGTAAACACCAGTGTGAACATGTCATGTAATTCTGATGTGTTTTATTGGGTAGAACTGCAGGAGCTCGGAAGGGCTCATCTGCTTATACGCTTAAATGGTACTTTGCGTAAAAGGTCAAGTTTACTAGTCACACAGAAAAGTAGTTAACTAGACAGTGGGTCAATATTTACTTCCTGTCCTGGAAATGACTCACCATAGGCTCAGGTCTAAGCTTGTCTAGAGATTCAGTGATAGAGAAGCTAAAGTTATATAACAAAAAAAAAACTGTAAAAACCTATTCATTATATTTATGGAAAAGGGCAGAGTGAATATTCTATCTAATGTCTCTTTTTGTGTTCTGTGGAAGAAAGAAATGAGTTGAAAATGACATAATGATGACAAAATGTTAGTTTTAGGATGAACTAGCCCTTGTTCATCCAGCACAATGCTTTATCTGTGTCCAACACCATCCCTAAATGTCCTCTTGAAGGACTCATCTATTTGTAGTGGACTTGAGAAGGATCTGGAGGTTCAGATAAAGCATGGCTCCCCTATCAGCAGGAAGATATTAATCCACAGACACTGAAACCAGTGGATTCAGCAGCTCTGCTCCACACCCCCTCCGAGACTCTACAGAGCTTCATTCTTCCCTCACAGCCGTTGGCTGATTTATATCATTCTCTGCAGAGACAAAGGCGGCGCTGAGCACGAGAGGGGAAAGGCGAGCCTTGCATACGTCCAGAGAAAAATTCAGCCCCCCGGGCGCCTCTAATAACTCATATTCACCACTGGCAGAAAGTAGGTCAGTGAAAATCTTGACAGCTACAGCGTCTGCAGGTACCACGGAGCCAAAAAACAGCCTGAGCTTCCTGAATGTGTGCCAAGCTTTAGTCCGGATGAATGGGGGTGTTCATACTCGCCTCATGTCTGAACGTCCTTTCTCACATGATGAAAGCACGGCTAGATTGGCGTTCGGGAAAGAGGGGAATTAAAACACGAAATGGAGGGACTGAAACAGAGAACGTACGGTGTGCATTCCTCCTTAATGATGTCAGGCAGGAGCATCAGGCTCAAGCAGGGAGGAATGTCAATCCAAGGCTTTCCAAAAGACCAAGAAGATGATAAAAACGGACTGGCTCTTATTTACAGACCGTGGGCCCCTCTTTTCCTCCTCCCACCTGGGCTGAGCTGTTTCGAATTAATGTCAGAGCACATTTGGCCAAGATCTCAAACCCTTAAATAAACCTAATTTTAGATCAAACTCCGTCCCAGAGAGAGGAAAGAGGGAGAGAAATGCTTCCCTGCATTCCAGACACAAAGTTCTTCTACAGTTCTTTGGAGAACAGGTACAGTTTGACAACCTAAGAACAAACTTGTCTCTCAAATGTGTTTTAATATTTCATTGTCTAATACACGTTTGTTTTGTTTGAACATTCTTTTCTTTTCCATCATTTGTTGGAGACAACAGCTAAACACACTGTCCTTCAAACATCACATTGTTTTCCAGCAGATCTTTGCAAACGAGGCCATACCGGTTTTAGCTGGTCAAGCTGGTTGCAAGTAGTCCAAGATGGTCCACTAAGTCTGCTTGTCTAAGACAATTTGCAGGGTAAAACCAAGTCTATCAGATTTTAGACCAGTTGATCAATCATCTAGACTGGCTTGGAACTTTGCCTCATAATTGAAACTAGGTGGGAAAAAACTGTCTAAACAGTGATCAAACTGGTTTGTTGCTGGTCCAAGGTGGTCTACAAGTTCTAACCAACTTGACTAGGATGGTCTACTGATAATTCCTCTTGACCAATCTGGACTAGCTACTAACCCCATAGTATATTACTGGTATTGACAATCTGTTCCTTCAAACATCACAATGTTTTCCGGCAGATTTTTGCAAACCAAGCCATACCGGTTTTAGCTGGTCAAGCTGGTTGGTAAGTATTCCATGATGGTCCACCAAGTCTGCTTTTCTAAAATAATCTGCAGGGGCAAACCAAGTTCATCATCTTTTAGACCAGTTGATCAATCATCTAGAGCAGCTTGGATTTTTTTTTTTTTTTACTTATAAACGAAACTGGTTTGTTGCTGGTCCAAAATGGTCTACAAGTTCTAACCAACTTGACTAAGATAGTCTACTAGGTGGAAACCAGTTGTTGTCCTATTGGTTATCCTTCTTGGCCAATCTGGACTAGCTAATGACCATATATCACTGGCATAGACCATCTGTGCCTTCAAACATCACAATGTTTTCCAGCAGATCTTTGCCAACCAAGCCATACCGGTTTCAGCTGGTCAAGCTGGTTGGTAAGTATTCCAAGATGGTCCACCAAGTCTGCTTTTCTAAAATAATCTGCAGGGCCAAACCAAGTCCACCAGCTGATTATACCTCGCTAATGACCATATATCACCAGCGTAAAAAAATCTACGCCTGAAAAGATATCAAAATGTGTTTTTTTTTTTCTTTGATCTGGTTTGTTGCTGGTCCAAGGTGGTCTACCAGATTAACCAGCTGGTAGTCAAGCTGATCATTAATCAAGAACAGTTTGGACGAACTAATATTATTAATGAGTATCTAGAAACCACAAGAAGTAGCTTCTAGAAGGATTTTTTCAGTGGTGCATGTGACAAAATGGCAAAAAGGTTCCCGCTAACACATGCACGTACGGATAAACACACTTCACCTTGTTTCTGTCACCCATCTGTACCTCATTCTCTCTAGAGAGCGAGGTCTAAATATCTCACTTACACAACCACGTCAAACAACAGCACCTCAATCTCAGCGTGGGTCTGGGGAAGACTCTGCCGCGCTGTCAGGGTCAAGTTCACAGCCAGGTCTGAGATTTTGGGTGGGCTGGAATGGAAGATCAGGACCTTCTGAGTGGCAGCCATTTATTGTTGTTAGAAATGGAGAAGTTTGAAGCTGGTCAGTAGCGACACAGGACAGAGGGAGGAGAAGAAGAAAAAAGAGAGCGTCTGGACTGCATTATAGCTCTGGCACTTTCTTTCCAAAAAAAGTCTGCACAAAGTCTCGTTTTGTCTGACTACAGCACACTGCCTGTTCTGTTTAAACCTTCCCTTGGTATTCAACTGATTTAGGGCAAACATGCAAGTTTGAATTCATTTAAAACATCCAGCATGAAAAGTCATCCATATATCGTTAAGACCATGCTAGAGTATTCCAAACAATCTAATCATCACTTTATAAAAGACCAACCACAAATAATACAAAACAAAACGAGACTGAGGGAAATCAGCAGTGCGAAACAACATTTACGAGGTGTGTACAGAGAAACGGTATGGTAATTATGGCTGTCTACTTCATTTTGTGATGGGAAAATAGCCCTTTTAAATTTGATTAGCCTTTCCATTTAAACAAGAGAGCGCAAGATAATAAATATTTAAAGGGTGTTTTTGTTGTTGTACTTGATGGCTTTGACTTGTTGAAGTTTTGCGTCTCCAATAACAGACCTCTCGGGTTACTGCGGTTTGGTTTTCTTTTGTTCACGGATGTTATTTCTAGAATGTGAAGTGTTGATTCTTGAATTCCAGCACACCTGAGCACATTCCTGCGTGTGAATCTGTGGTTTGTGAGGTGTGAAGTCGTAATAAATCACAAAAACATGCTTCTCCTGTTCACTAATGCACATATTGAAAAAGTTTAGTAGATGTTAGTTAGAGGGGGCCATATTTAATTTGAAGCAAAGGCTGTGTGGAAACTGTTTACTGTACCTGTAAACATTGAAACAAACAAATGTTCAATGCACAAACTAAGGGTTGTGAAAATTAAACTTTCAACTTTCAATCAGTAAAGACAAGTAAATTTCTCTGAAAACAAGTCTTACATAAGTATTTCATATAATGTCACTTCTCAAGTAAATGTATCTTGTTTTAATGCTTTTGAAACATTTTAACTGGGAAAAAGACAAATACAGTTGAGGCCAAAAGTTTACATACACCTTGTAGAATCCGCAAAATCTGACGGACTCATATGCAACTTTTACAAAGGTTCAAACACTCACTGATGCTTCAAAAGGAAACATGATGCATTGGAGCTGGGGGGTGAAAACTTTTGGAATTTGAAGATCAGGGTAATTTTAACTTATTTTGTCTTCTGGGGAACATGTGGGTATCTTCTGTAGCTTCTGAAGTCCAGTACTAAATAAAAATAAAGATATTTAGGCAAAATAAGAAAAATGTACACTTCTTCCGTTCGTTTAAATCGTTTAATGCATGTTTTTTCTTCTAGAGCATCAGTGAGCGTTTGAACCTTCTGCAATAGTTGCATATGAGTCCCTCAGTTGTCCTCAGTGTGAATAGATGGATCTCAAAATCATACAGTCGTTGATGGAAAGGGTTCAAATACACAAAAATGCTGAAAAACCAAAGAATATGTGGGGATGATTTTTCTGAAGAACAGCAGGCAGTTTAACTGTTTAGGACAAACAAGGGACTCACAAACAACTATTACTAACAAAAAAAAACAGCTGTGGATAATTCAGGTAACAACATAGTATTACAAATCAAGAGTATGTAAACTTTTGATTCTGGTAATTTTTTATAAATTCAACTATTATTTTCTCTTGTGGACTATATGTGACCCTGGACCACAAAACCAGTCATAAGGTTAAATTTTACAAAACTGAGATATATACATCATATGAAAGCTCAATAAATAAGCTTTCTATTGATGTATGGTTTGTTAGGATAGGACAATATTTGGCCAAGATACATCTATTTGAAAATCTGGAATCTGAGGGTGCAAAAAAATCAAAATGCTGAGAAAATCACCTTTAAATTTCTTCAAATTAAGTTCTTAACAATGCATATTACTAATCAAAAATTACATTTTGATATATTTATAGTAGGAATTTTACAAAAAATCTTCATGGAACATGATCTTTACTTAATTTCCTAATGATTTTTGGCATAAAAGAAAAATCAATAATTTTGACCCATACAATGTATTTTTGGCTATTGCTACAAATATACCCCAGCGACTTAAGACTGGTTTTGTGGTCCAGGGTCACATATAGTAATGTCTTATATGTGAAATATCTTATTTAGGTCAGTACTAAATAAAATAAAAAAATAAAAACATGCATTTTGTATGATCCCTCTTATTTTGATAAAATAACTGCAGATTCTGCAAGGTGTATGTAAACTTTTGACCTTAACTGTAAAATAATTAAGAATAAGATTTCTTGAACTGTGCTCCTCATGATGGTGATTTATACTTCCAAGCTCCAAAAAGAGACCACAAGCTTATCATTAAAGTACTTCACAAGACAGTTTTGTGTGAGAACCAGGTCAAAATTATAGCTTTTTTCACTAAAAAAAATCATCCAAAAATTTACATTTGGGTTTCATTAAAAATGGTGGCTTTCAACACGTTGCAAGTTGATATCTGAGAGTTACAGCAAAGTGAAAGATTATCAGTGAACAGCAACTTTATTATTTGTTAGTTCCTCTTGCAAATCCATCGAATGGCTTCAGATGACTTTCAGTATAGCGTATGAGACATTTGGACTACTTTTGTAGCACTTTTATGGTGCTTTTTGGAGCAAGTACTAGTATAAACCACCACATTTTAGTTCCATCGCAAAGTACCGCACATATATTCTGCCTGAACACTTCCTTGTGTTTTTAATTCAGTCATACAGGGTTGGAACAACATAGGGGTGTGTAAATGTTGAACATTTTCCATTTATGGCTGAACTATTTCTTTAAATGTGCAGTCTAGTCTAACTAAAGTCTCTCGGTTGTACCACCGTCTAACTGAATCACCCCATTCCTCTATTTTGCTTTCTTGTTAGTTTTGGAAGCTCTCGGCTCAGATGTCTAATGCGGTTCAGTCCACCTCAGCCCCTGTAGGGCTCACGCGAGCGTAACCCGGCCCCTTTTGATCTCGACTGTGAGTTTGGCGCGCTTTGATCCGCCGTGATGACTGCGTCTACATGTGGTCCTGATTCTGCGTTTCCTCCCTCGACCCTCTGCCCTCTTTCTGACTGTACACCTGCGAGGAGTTTCTGCCCTGTTCTTACCTGTTCATAAATGTGTCTCCTGATTGGATGGAAATGATAAACACGCTGGGATTTATGTGGGTCTCGTAAATGAGAGCGAAGACGGAGACGTGAATTCCACCGCAACACCTGCGGACAAACACGCAAACGAGAGTAAAACACACCTGGTGATGATTCAACAGAACATGTGATGCATTACAGCATTTTAAAACAGCATGCAAATCACTTACAGTACACCTGAATCAACACTTCGAGACTTCCTTGTAGACCCATTGTTTGATTCAACTGTCAAAAAGACATTTTATTTTATTAAAAGTGACATGAGATAAATCTAAAATGGATTTAGAGAATGTAAACTATGATAAAACCATGGGTAAAAAAAGGAAAATATAATAAAGACATTTTGAAACAAAACTAGATTAAAACGTCACTTCCATAATGAAAAATAAATGGCATACGTAAATTAATAGAACAGACAACTCAGATATAACAACTTTGTCATCATTTACTCACCTGCATGCCCTTCCAAATTCATGTTTTTTGCTGTAAAACAAATAAAAAAGATGTTAGACAATGTCTTTTCCACACACCAAAAATGGTGAATTATATAGCCAAACTTTAAATATGCATCATAAAAGCAGTCCATATGTGACCCTGGACCACAAAACCAATCATATGGGTCTTTTTTTTTTTATTTGTTAACACCAACACGAGATTATAAGTAAAGCAAACTGACCTTTACTTACAGTATGTACAGTTTCTCATATTTTTTTTTTAGCAAAAAATGAATCAAATAATACAGTTTTAGATATCTCAACGCTGTCTCAAACTCACATTTGCAAGTCTTTAAAAGTCAAGTTCAATAAACTCAAACTCATCTACTTCTCCAAAGACCAAACGGATACTTACTGTAAATAAGTCATGACTGAAAACTTGATTAAGTCTCATGAGTTTTAAAAGAGCAGACTATGAGCAATAAACTACTTTTTTCTTTTTGTAGTAAGCTAGTATTCCATTCCATACACAGCCAAAAATAACCTTTAGTCCATAATAGAGATGGAGTCTCATCTCATTAGTGAAACAGGAGCCGTCTGTAAGTGCAGTCAGTTCACTTCACAATCACAGATTTACAAGCAATAAAAGCTCTAGTGATTTCAGATTGTTATTGTGAATAAACAGCACCAATTTGTTTTATACCCGCTCGGGGATTGTTTGATCTTAGCGTGACATTACAAAAACAATTTACGACCGTTCATTAATGATGCTAATGGTGGCTTTAAAACATATTTGCCATTTAAACCGCCACACAACACGAATAATGTCTGCTGTTTTACGTACTTTACGATGATGAAGTGTCACCTGACAGCCAATATGTCTCTCCACTACAGTCGCAACCAGACAACGAACTCTGTTGTGTTCACATTGCGTCGCAGCCGAAAACCTTTCATCTCCACTCATGAATTTGAAGAGAGGTTGGTTTTAGCCTTAGGTACACAAAATGTTACAGTCCTGGAAGTTTACGCTTTACTCTGAATTGTTAGAATTCTGTAGGAAATGTGAATGTTGTGACAGGTTTAATTGTTTTACCGTTACATTTTTTTCATTACACTCCCTATAAGATTGTGACAGTACAATATGCTTCTTAGAAAGTAATGTAATGCTAATTATGCCTAAATATATGCTAAATATATTGATAATTTTAAAAAACTTTAAAATGCAGAATGTGCATTAAAGTGTGCTTATTTATTATTAAACAACAAGCTGGAAACATTTAACGACACAAATTGCCAAAGCAAAACCCTGTCAGAGTAGGAAGTGAATATATTATACAGACTAATCATAAAACGTACTCGGTTACTTTCGTAACCTCGGTTCCCTGAGATACGGGAACGAGTACTGCGTCTGTAAAGACGCTATGGGAAAAGCTCCTTTTCTCCTGAGACTGAAGCATTTCAATAACGCAGTGTAACTGCACGGCCATTGGTTCGTGCAGTGTTAAAGAAACGAACCAATGGCTCGGCAGCGGAGATGCACAAACCTATGGCGATGATTCGCGCCCGATCGCGCCAAAAGGGGCGGAGCATCTGGCTATATAAGCGAGCATTTCGCCATAGGGAACTCAGGTACTTCGACTGAAGCGACGACTGAGTCGTGCAGCTACCTAGCACGGCCAGCAACGCAGTACTCGTTCCCGTATCTCAGGGAACCGAGGTTACGAAAGTAACCGAGTACGTTCCCTTTCGATACTTTCACTCGTACTGCGTCTGTAAAGACGCTATGGGGAACCAGTACAATCCCGCCGTGCTTAAGGTAGAGGAACGACTAACATGACCCTAGCACTAAAGGGCTAATAAGGGCCAATTTGTTCGATCAGATAGCCTGATAAACATCCGTTCCAAGGAATAAGTACACTTGGAGCTCCACAGAGGCCAAGACGCACTACATATAACATACTGGTAACACATACCACTATGTGGAAAGGACCCGAGTCTGTAAGACTGGAACGTCCAAGTTATAAAATCTAGCAAATGTGGACGGTGAGGCCCAGCCTGCCGCCGCACAAATCTCTGCAATGGAAACCCCACTAGACCACGCCCAAGACGAGGCGATGCCCCTCGTTGAATGGGCCCTTACTCCCATGGGACATTGTAGGCCCAAAGAGGAGTAAGCCAGCGTGATGGCTTCCACAATCCATTTGGATAATCTCTGTTTTGTGACCGAACACCCCTTGGTGCGGCCACCAAAACATACAAACAGCTGTTCTGACTGCCTAAAAGGGGCAGAACGCTCTATATAACATCTCAGAGCCCTGACAGGGCAGAGAGGGTTAAATCCCTGGTCCTGCTCCGTAGGAGGAAGAGCCAAAAGGGAAATAATCTGGTCTCTAAAGGGTGTAGAGAGACTTTTGGGAACATACCCATGCTTTGGCTTCAGGATGACCTTAGAGTCATTTGGCCCGAATTCCAAGCAAACGGGGCTCACAGAGAGCGCCTGTAAATCACCCATGCGTTTGACTGATGCTAATGCCAATAGCAGGGCAGTCTTCAACGTCAGGGGGCGAAGGCCTATGGACTGAAGCGGTTCGAAGGGAGGGCCCTTCAGGGCCCTCAACACTGTGGGTAAGTCCCAAGACGGAACCGTGATGGGGCGAGGGGGATTAATCCGCCTTGACCCTTTTAAGAAACGAACGACCAAGTCGTTCCTTCCCACAGATTGACCGTTTACAAGGTCATGGAATACCGCTATAGCTGCAACATAGACCCTGAGCGTGGAAGGGGATCTCCCCTTATCCAACAGCTCTTGCAAGAAGGACAATATCACAGATATGTCACATAAAATTGGGTCCGTACCGCGGATGGAACACCAGGCGGAAAAGACAGACCACTTGAGATCGTAGAGCCGCCTCGTAGAGGGTGCTCTAGCTTGTGAAATAGTACTCAAAACCGACTCAGGGAGACTTAAAGGCTCCCGTCTAGAGCCCAAACGTGCAGCGCCCACAATTCCGGTTGGGGGTGCCAAATCGTTCTGTTCGCCTGTGTTAAGAGATCTCGTCTCAGCGGCACGGGCCATGGTGCTCTTGAGAGCAGCCTGGGAAGATCTGGAAACCAATGCTGGTTCTGCCAGAATGGAGCCACTAACAGGACTTTGAGTTTCTGTTCCCGCACTCGCCTGATGACCTGTGGCAGCAGAGCGATAGGAGGGAATGCGTATAACAGGAGATTGGGCCATTCTTGGGTCAATGCGTCCTGTTCCTTCGAAAAATAAATTGGGCAGTGATGATTGTCTTTTGAGGCGAAAAGATCTACTCGCGCCCTGCCAAAGACAGCCCATATTTGCTGAACCGTGTGAGGGTGAAGCGTCCATTCGTCTGAGGAGACGTTGCTCCGAGACAACATGTCTGCTCCCTGGTTCAGTTTGCCTGGCACATGCGTCGCTCTTAGAGAGCGGAAGTGCAGCTGAGCCCATTTCAGGAGACGTTCTACCATCGTAAATAGACGTCTCGACGAGAGGCCCCCTTGGTGATTTATGAAGGACACCACTGTCATGCTGTCCGAACGGACTAAGACATGGTGACCCTTCAGCGCAGGTAGAAGGGTGTGAAGGCCTAAACACACTGCTAGCATTTCCAAGCAGTTGATGTGAAGGCGACCATAGGCCGAAAGCAGGCTGGCCGTCGCACAGCGCCCCCCAACCTAAGTTGGAGGCGTCTGTCGAGACCGCTTTCCTTCTGACCACCAAGTCCAGGGGAACGCCCTGTTCCATCCATTGAGCGCACCTCCAAGGAGCCAGGGCTGCTATACAGGCCCGATCTACCTTGATGCGCTGGCGTCCCAAACGCCACGCTTGAGGAGGAACCTTTGGTTTCAACCAGAACTGCAGGGGGCGCATTTGAAGCAGACCCAACTGAAGTACTGGAGATGCTGAGGCCATAAGGCCGAGCATCTTCTGAAAAACCTTGAGAGGGCGAAGGGCTCCTATTTTGAAGGAAGCCGCGAGCCTGCGAATGGCTTGGGCTCTCTGCGGCGCAACTGCTGCCTTCATTTGACATGAGTCGAAAACTGCTCCCAGGAACGCAATGCGTTGGCTGGGAGACAGCACGCTCTTGGCAAAATTGACCTTGAGTCCTAGGCACTCTAAGTGGCTGAGGATTAAGGCTCTGTGGTGTGTTAGCTCGCTTTCTGACTGGGCTAGGATGAGCCAGTCGTCCAGATAGTTCAGGACGCGGATTCCCATCTGTCTCAGAGGGGAAAGTGCTGCGTCCATGCACTTTGTAAACGTGCGAGGGGCTAACGACAGTCCGAACGGAAGGACTGTATATTGATATGCCACTCCCTCGAAGGCGAATCTCAAGAATTGCCTGTGATGGGGGGCGATCTGAATGTGGAAGTATGCATCCTTCAGATCTAGTGAACAAAACCAGTCCCCTTTGCGTATCTGCGAGAGGATCTGTTTTAGTGTAAGCATTCTGAACGGCCGTCTCATGAGGGCGCGATTCAGCTGTCTGAGGTCGAGGATGGGGCGTAGACCGCCATCCTTCTTTGGAACGAGGAAGTAACGGCTGTAAAAACCTGACTCGCTCTGTGTTGGGGGGACCGTTTCCACGGCGCCCTTGGCCAACAGATTCTTTACCTCCAATCGCAAGACGTCTGCGTCTTTGCTGCGAACTGAGGTGGTGATCACACCATGAAAGCGAGGAGGTCTTCGAGCGAACTGGAGTACATAGCCTCGTTCTATTATACCCAAAACCCATTTTGACACTCCGGGGATGGCTTGCCATGCCGCGGATCGTGTCGCTAGGGGCTGCAATGGTTCGCACAGCTGTATGCTGTCTGAAAGCATTGGAAGAGGAAATTTGCTCTTTTCTTGAAAATGTTTTTTTTTTTTTTTTTCCCGCTATCACAGCGGTTTGCTGTAAGGGCGCTGATATAAAGGGCCCGTGAGTTACAGCTACATTTTTTTACAAACATGAGTTCCCTTACACTCGGAACAGAACGGAGTGTAGAAGGGCTTAAAAGAGGCACTTTGGGGGCTGGTCCGGCTGCTGCGAGACTTGGCCCCTCCCTCTTCCTGCTGTTGAGATCAGGAAGACGCTGGCGGCGCCTGGTCCAGCACCACTCTTGGCCGAGGTCCCTGACGCTTAGGGAAGGGAAAGCGCTTGGCTGGGCGTGACCGAGGACGGAGCTCCGTCTGAGGCGCTGGTTGCGCAGCTGGGGGCGTGGCTTTCGCAGGCTGCTGAGTCGGCGCCGGCTTGGGGCGACTAGGAGCCGTTGCAGAGCTCGAGCGTTTGGGCAGGAAATGTCGCATAGCTTGGGACGATTTCTGCGCCGCGGTGAAGCGCTCCGCGAAACCCTCGACAGCTGGGCCGAACAGGCCGGTAGGCGAGATGGGGGAGTCAAGGAAGGCGACCTTATCCGCGTCCTTGATCTCCGTCAAGTTAAGCCACAAGTGGCGCTCCAGCACCACTAAACTGGCCATCGATCGCCCGATCGCCTGAGCCGTCATCTTCGTGGCGCGTAACGCCAAATCCGTAGCGCTACGTATCTCTCTGAGCGGGGAATCGTCCAGGTTCAACTCGTCCAGACCGCGGAGGAGCTTTGCTTGGTACACCTGGAGTACCGCCATAGAGTGAAGCGCTGAAGCTGCCTGTCCAGCAGACGAATACGCTCGTCCAGCGAGGGTAGAGGTCGTCCTGCACGGCTTAGACGGGTGTGACGCCCTCGCCTTCCAACCGATAGCGGTGGGCGGGCAAAGGTGCGCAGCAACTGACTCGTCCAGCGGGGGCAGCTTTTCGTAGCCCTTTTCCTCAGCGCCATCTACCGTGGTGAGGGCAGCAGAAGAGGAAGTATGAAGGCGGGCGGAGTATGGAGCACGCCAGGACTTAGATATTTCGTCGTGGACTTCGGGGAAGAATGGTGAAGCTCGCTGACGAGGGGCCTGGCGGCGCCCCGGCAGGAACCATTCATCCAGCCGGCTCCTAGATGGCTCCTCGGGGGGAGACCATTGAAGATCCAGCTCCTCAACAGCTTTAGATAGGACACGGAACAGTTCGGCGTCCATACCGGCGCTGGCGGCGCTGGATTGCGCAGACGGCAAGGGGGCGGGGTCATGGGAAGAGCCCGACAACTCCTCTGCGTCAGATGCGGCCAATGACATGCTGTCATCCTCGCATTCACTTCCTCCGAAGGAGACCAGATCGCTCGCAGCCGCAGAGGGACGCTGGTCAGGATGCAGGAAGAGAACTGGCGATTCCTCTCCGTGTGGTGAAGGCGAGGCACGCGGGGTCTGAGCCGGCGTGAGCTCGCCTGTCACCGCGCTCTTAGATCTCCTGCCCCGCTGCTTCTTCTTAGCAGGCTCTTGCGAGGAAGTAAGCGGGAGGGCGCGAGAAGCGGCGTCGCTCTCTGAAAAGAAAGCTAGCCGCGAGCGGAGGGAAGTGAGACTCATATTCCCGCAGTGGGAACATTCCGTCTCATTGAGCGCAGCCTCAGCGTGGGCGTGACCCAGGCACGAGACGCACTCAGCGTGAGTGTCAGCGGTGTGCAGAGGGGCTCTGCACGAGCGACAAAAACGCCGTGGCATTTGGAACAACGCCGTAGAAATTTGCTCTAATTTGCTCTTTTAGATATTCGCCGGATAGCAGCAGGGAATCAGCTCCGGAGCGTCAATCCGCCGAGCAGTGAAGATCCGCTGCGAGGCTCGTCAACGGCGAAGAAGAGGCTTGCTTGAGCGAAGTCTGCGTAGTCAGTCTCTGCGAAGATCAGAAGTCGTCGCTGAAGAAGAAGGATCTGAGTTCCCTATGGCGAAATGCTCGCTTATATAGCCAGATGCTCCGCCCCTTTTGGCGCGATCGGGCGCGAATCATCGCCATAGGTTTGTGCATCTCCGCTGCCGAGCCATTGGTTCGTTTCTTTAACACTGCACGAACCAATGGCCGTGCAGTTACACTGCGTTATTGAAATGCTTCAGTCTCAGGAGAAAAGGAGCTTTTCCCATAGCGTCTTTACAGACGCAGTACGAGTGAAAGTATCGAAAGGGAACACCATTACATAATATGTCTTGCTTTGGCAGATGTCAGGTTAATGGTTAAATCAGACAGCAGTTAAAAGAGGTTGAAAAGCAAGGAAATCAGAGGATATGTTTAAATAGCATACTAATCTTAAAATTTACCCATGCAGTATGTTTACTGTGGGCAATATGCAAATTTTCGGATTGTAGGCTTATAATACCCAGATATGTTTGCCAGGTTGTGTAGGTAAACATTGTGTTCAGAAGTTCAAATATACCTGCAGTGAGCTATTCATTGTCAGTCACAATATCCCATTCGTCCAAATGCTGGCTGATGAGTGTATGAAATACACAACCTTGGTGCTACGTGTTTGTTTCAGGTAATGGACACTAGCATTTTCGTTTTGTAAATGCCATGTGACCAATCACATGAAGTCCTTAAAGCAGCTATATAACTTGTTGTAAACTATAGAGTATTTATTTATTTATTTAAAGGTAAATAATTAGCCATGATATGTTTTTGTGACTTGCTGCTTTGCAAAACGTTTAATTTAGTGAGAATTCACATCTATTTTTCAATGTCTGTCAATGGAGAAAACAAGTGTAGTTTCAGCATCTACCAGCAGGGGCTAACTGGATTTATAAGCTAAAGCTTAAATTTCTGAAAACAATCCATTGGTTTGAATTGAATGCTAACCAACTGCTAATGCTAACCAATCACATATTTTGCTGGATCCCAAAGTGCAATGCAATGCACTTGACTTAACCTTTCGATTACAGTGTGATATATGAACAGAAAGAAATATATTGACCACAATGTCAGCTGTTTTTTTTGTTTTTTTCATCTTATAATCTTAAAACATGCCTACAAATGGACTAAAATTTTGAAACTGTTTGGTTTGTTTGTTTGTTTTGTTTAATGATAGTTGTTCATGAGTCCCTTGTTTGTCCTGAACAGTTAAACTGCCCGCTGTTGTTCAGAAAAATCCTTTAGGTCCCACAAATTCTTTGATTTTCAGCATTTTTGTGTATTTGAACCATTTCCAACAATGACTGTATGATTTTGAGATCCATCTTTTCACATTGAGGACAACTGAGGGACTCATACGCAACTATTACAGAAGGTTCAAACACTCACTGATGCTCCCGAAGGAAAAATTATGCAGTAAGAGCAGGGGGTGAAAACTTTTGAACGGAATGAGGATGTGTACATTTTTTATTATTTTGCCTAAATATCATATTTTTTTCATTTAGTACTGCCCTTCAGAAGCTACAGAAAATACTTACATGTTCTCCAGAAGACAAAATAAGTTAACTTTACCCTGATCTTCAAATTCCAAAAGTTTTCAGCCTCCAGCTCATAATGCATCGTGTTTCCTTCTGGAGCATCAGTGAGCGTTTGAACCTTCTGTAATAGTTACATATGAGTTCAGCTGTCCTCAGTGTGAAAAGATGGATCTCAAAATCATACAGTCATTGTTGAAAAGGGTTCAAATACACAAAAATGCTAAAAAACCAAAGAATTTGTGAGACCTGAAGGATTTTCTGAAGTACAGCAGGCAGTTAACTTTTCAGGACAAACACTCATGAACAGCTATCACTAAACAAACACAGCTGTGGATCATTCAGGTAACAACACAGTATTAAGAATCAACTGTATGTAAACTTTTGAACTATATGTAAACCTCTTTTATGTGAAATTTCTTATTCAGGTCAGTACTAAATAAAAAATAACTTGCATTTTGTATGATCCCTCTTATTTGGGTAAAATAATTAACATTTTGCAGATTCTGCAAGGTGTATGTAAACTTTTGACCTCCACTGTACTTGTATCAGATACTATTATTTTACATTCTAAACATAACCAACTTGAGAATCCAGCCATCAAATACAATGTTCTGTATGAATTCCTTCTGTATTGGAGGACATAATAGTCTTCATTCACCAGCCTGAGTAAATTACACCATGAGATCAAGAAGCTAATGTGTTGTAGGGTGACCCAGTTTGAGTGGCCAACAGGGTCCAGCAGAGCCCATCTGTGAGTCATTAGACTCTGAAGGGCCTGATTCCTTTAAACCAGACCAGATTCAGTCCAACAACCTCAGATACTTTGAATGTTTCACATTCGGGAAACCAGCAAACCCTCCCCCTAGAGTTGTTTCAAAAATAAATCCCCAGTCAATCGAAGGAGTTGACAGAGGGCAAAACTACATGCATATGGATGAGGACAATGTATTCGTGAGAAAAACTCAAAACTCACTAGCACAGTACATAGTAGCCATACTCCCTGGGACACAGCCATAGTGTAAGACACATTTATCTTTGAGAACGGCACATTCTTGGCAAGACTCAAAAGTTAAAACAAAATTAACGACGGAGAGACAGACTGTATCAAAGGATGTACATGACGATTTGGCAGCAGACAAATCTATGAGTGCGTTTGAAACACTGCTGTTGAGGTTGTAGTTCACTCGCTTGGCTTCAGGCATTGATTTGACTTTAAAGTGGCTGGCTGACAGCACAGATAAGAAGAGACTTTAACTGTTTACTCAGGACTGCCAACATTTCCACCTCTTGTGTTGTGGAAATCCATCTCACACCATATCTGGTGTGTTTTGGGTTCTAGGGTGGGGATTGTGTCCTTCCTGTCTCCCACTTGTGTTGTTTTCTGGCTGATATCTGTCTTTTTCCCATGCTGTTACATGTGGTGAAGTTGGAAGTTTGACGCTGCACGTGATAAAGGAGCCACCTGAGTAAACGGGCGTTGAGCGGTTTACCCGCCACCCAGATTTATGGTCCATTTCCCTCCACGGCTGAAGAGCTCACTCTTCTATCACCTGTTCTAGTCATGAATTTGGATGGGAATCAGACTGTCTACGGTTACTGTGGCAATGTGACAACCATGTACATTAAAAAAGATAGGTGAGGTCAAGAGGTCAAATAACTGTTACACACGCACAAACAGACACGCAACATTAATCACTGTACATGCTATTAAACTAAGAGGCGGAAAAGCTGTTGCACACATGTCGCTATGACAGGAAGCAAACCTGTTTGCAAAATACATGCATTAGGTTTACATTTTTTCAGCCTAAAGGAAAATTGCAGACAGCAGAAGGATGTTAAGCTTTTTGCAATGTGACTGCACAATTTTTGCAGGCTTCTTTGATGAATAGAAAGTTCAGAAGAACAGCATTTATCTGAAATGGAAATCTTTTGTAACATTATAAATGAATTAATCATCACTTTTGATCAATTTAAAGCATCCTTGCTAAATAAAAGTATACATTTCTATAATTTCTGACTCTGGTATAGTGTATAATGTTACAAAAGCTTTTTATTTCAGATAAATGCTGATCTTTGGATCTTTCTATTCATCAAAGCATCCTGATTGGATTTAAAGTACTCAACTGTTTTAAATGTTGATAACAAAAATAATAATAAAAATGTTCCTTAAACAGCAAATCAGCATATTAGAATGATTTCTGAAGGACCGTGTGACACTGAAGACATGTGACATGGAGTAATGATGCTGAAAATGTAGCTTTGATCACAGGAATAAATTATATTTTTAAATATATTCAAATAGAACGCAGTTATTTTATTGAGTAAAAATATTTCACAATATTTCTGCTTTTTCTGTATTTTGGATCAAATAAATGCAGAAGAGACCGTAGAACACTGCTGCTTTTGTCTATACCATAAAATACAGCTATCAGGTGATGTCAAGCTAAATAAAATGTGACCCTGGACCACAAAACCAGTCTTAAGTCGCTGGGGTATATTTGTAGCAATAGCCAAAAATACATTGCATGGGTCAAAATTTTAGATTTTTCTTTTATGCCAAAAATCATTAAGAAATTAAGTAAAGTTCATGTTCCATGAAGATTTTTTGTAAAATTCCTACTGTAAACATATCAAAATGTAATTTTTGATTTGTAATATGCATTAAGAACCTAATTTGGACAACTTTAAAGGTGATTTTCTCAGTCTTTTTCTTCTCAGTGATTTTTTTGCGTCCTCAGATTTCTGATTTCAAATAGCTGTATCTCGGCCAAATATTGTCCTATCCTAACAAACCATACATCAATAGAAAGCTTATTTATTGAGCTTTCATATATAGATGTATAAATCTCAGTTTTGTCAAATTTAACCTTATGACTGGTTTTGTGGTCCAGGGTCACAAATATTAAGTAAAATATATTAGTTTTAGTTATTTTTAACCAAAAATCACATTTCATTTGCAATGAGACCAAGAGAACCAATAGCTTTTGACATAATTGCAACAAATCTGATGCAACTCATGTTTAAATGTATATGAAAGACATAATAAGAGATACAGGCATGATTGTTAGTAAATAAAAACTTACATTTCAAATATAAAATGCATACACTACCATTCCAAAGTTTAGGGTCAGTAAGATTTTTTTTTGTTTTGGAAAAACATCTTATGCTCATGTATTTGATCAAAAATGCAGTCAAATAAACATTAAAATTGTTAAATATTATTACAATTTAAAATGACTATTTCTACTGTGATACATTTTCAAAATGTAATTTATTTCTGTGATGCAAAGCTGAATTTTCAGCATCATTAATCTAGTCTTTAGTGTCACATGATCCTTCAGAAATCATTACAATATGCTGATTTGCTGCTCAAGAAACATTTCACAGTTTATGCTATATGTTTTTGTGGAAACTGTGATATGTTTATCTTTTCAGGATTTTTTGGATGAATAGGAAGTTCAAAAGAACAGCATTTATTTGAAACAGACTTCTTTTGTAACATTATAAATGTCTTGAATTTCCTTTTTTAATCAATTGAATGCATTTTTGTCTTTTGGTAAAAAGTAGTACGGAAAAGAACTGTAAATACTCCTTAAAACTCCTTTTGTGTTCCACGAACAAAACAAAGACATACAGCTTTGGAACAACATGAGGCTGAGTAAATGATTTCATGATTTTCATTTTTTGGCTGAACTATTTCCTTAATGTCAAAACAAAGACAGAAGGCTAGTGTAATTCAGAAACTCTGTGGTGTGTCCCAGGGGCGTTTGCCAAGAGCACATCAGACTGCAAGAACATGTCAAACTTTGTGTTTAGACTCTCCAAAACAGATCACAGTTGGACCAAAACTCCGTCTTCAATATCCAAACTCCATTCTTCCAAATGAAACACACAGAGCTCTGTTTTGTGGACATCTTTTATGTGTGTGCGAGACAAGAGCTGGATGTGTGAGCATGTAAATACCACCGTGGTTCAGGCACCTCTCCCTTTACCCAGAATTCCTCTGACCCACTTCCCTTGACGTCACAGTTAGAGAAAGTGGGGCCACTCGTGGTCAGTGTGGAAGAGGAACTGCTCCGAAGCGGCTCGAGGAATTTTAATGGTAGAGTTGGAGACCACTGCAGAGAGAGAATGACTTTAGGGTTTGGACGGCCTTGTCGGAACTAAGCGATTTTCATATGTATGTAAGTGTGTGGATCTTCAGAGAGCGTTTGTCTGTCTTTCTCTCTTCAGAGCTGATCTCAATGCCAAATCTCTCCATCTGGAAGCGTGATCATGGCATACAGCCGTTAATGACAGGCTTCAAAACATCCCAGAGCAATCAGTTTTCGCATAAGCATATCAGTTCACTCACTGTCTTTGGCCTCTTGTATTTGGACCGAAGCCGCTGATGTCTCTATATCCTCTCACAAAAGCATTCTTGTTAAAGGAACACTCCACTTTTTTTGGAAATAGGCTCATTCTCCAACTCCCCCCGAGTTAATGAGTTGATTTTTACCGTTTTGAAATCCATTCAGCCGTTCTCCTGTTCTGGCGATATCACTTTTATCATAGCTTAGCATAGATCATTGAGACCAATATAGCATCGCGTTCAAAAATGACCAACGAGTTTTGGTATTTGTCCTATTTAAAACTTGACTCTTCTGTAATTATATTGTGTACTAAGATCAGTGGAAAATGTAAAGCTGCGATTTTCTAGGCTGATAAGATTAGGAACTACACTCCTATTCCGGTGTAATAGTCAAGGAAGTTTGCTGCTGTAATATGGCTGAAGCAGGAGCAGTAATATCACGTAGCATCTGAAGTTCAGTCACAATTTCAAAAAGCCGTGCTGCGTCCGAAATCGCATACTGCTTCAGTAGGGACTACATTTAAATTCAAACGTACTTTATGACCGTTAAAACAGTACGTTCTATATAGTATGAATATGAGTAGTATGAATGGAATTCGGACATACTACATCCGCCGCGTCTCCACTTTCCGCCATTTTTTCGAATAACGACTCCTCTCCTGGAGCCTGAAGTGTCCATCGGATGCGTACTGCAGAATTCGGGCGGAAGCAGTAGGTCATCCGAGTACTTCTCCCCTACTGTATTTCAAATACTATGAATTCGGACATACTACTCACCTCACATACTGTTTTATCAGCCTAGAAAATCGCATTTTCCACCGATCTTAGTACACAATATAATTACAGAAGAGTCAAGTTTTAAATAGGACAAATATCGAAACTCGGTCATTTTTGAACGCGATGCTATGTTGGTCTCATCGGATTCAATGATCTATGCTAAGCTATGCTAAAAGTGATATCGCCAGAACAGGAGAACGGCTGAATGGATTTCAAAATGGTAAAATTCAACTTATTAACTCGAGGGGAGTTGGAGAATGAAAAAAGTGGAGTGTTCCTTTAAGAAAAATCAGTATCTTCTGTTTATATATTATTCACTCACATATATGCATTATGATGGATTGGGGTATGTTCAAAATAGTACTGCACACTACTCAAATCATCTTATCCTTCATAATGATTAGAATTTTTGACAGACAGCTCTTTATGTCTTTATGTTATGACAGAAATTATGTTTTGTGCTCATACACTGAAATTGTTTAGATAAAAAAAAGTTTTTATAGTTCCCCGTAACATCTCTTACAGGAGTGACTCTGTAGTTTGTGACTCTTTTTGAATCATTCCGCTGTTTTTAATTCATTGGCAAAACGGTTCATACGAGTCATTTGTTTGTGAATCGGACTGGTTGTGTGGGTTTTTGATAAACTAAAAAGAATCAGTTTATAAGAGTCATTTGTTCATGAATCGAATTACTACTAACTGTAAACTGTATGTTTTTGAGTCAAGAACCAGCTCATGCAAGTCATTTGTTCACAAATCCGACTAAACTAGTTGGACGGTACATTAAATCACTAAAAAGAATCTTCATAACTGTCATTTATTCTTGAATCTACACTAGTCATGCTGTAAGTTTTTGTATAATTGAGAAGAACCGGCTCACATGAGTCATTTGTTAAGAAATTGAGCTCTAATCTGATCGTGCGATATGTTTTGGTTCACTAAAAGGAAGCGGCTCATAAGAGTCATTTGTTCGTGAATCGAATTACACTAGTCGCGCTGTGTGTTTTTGATTAATATTGACAAGAACATGCTCATTTTTTCACGAACCGAGCTATATTCTAATTGTATGTTTTGATTCACTAAAAAGAATCGGCTCAAAAGAGTCATTTGTGCGTGAATCGAATTACACTAGTCGTGTTGTTTTTGAGTCAACGACAAGAACCGGCTCATATGAGTCATTTGTCCACGAATCGAACGAAACTATAGTTTTATTTTAAATCACTAAAAAGAATCTGTTTATAACAGTCATTTATTTATAAATCTGATTAGACTAGTCATGCTGTCAGTTTTTGTGTCACTGAGAAGAACCGGCTCATATGAGTCATTTGTTCATAAATCAAGCTCTAATCTGATTGTGCGGTAGCCTATGTTTTGATTCACTAAAAAGAATCGGCTCATAAGAGTCATTTATTCATCATTCGGACCAGTCGTGCTGAATGTTTGTAATATCGGCTACTAGGCATATTTAGGACATGATTCCTTACCTTTGTTTTGCGGTAAACTGTCTTTTTGTCCAGTCACATTCCATTCGGACCGTATGATTAATATTAATTTAATTATTATTTCTTTTGCGATGGCACTGTCTACATGGAGCAGGTGGTGAAACGCTGTTCTTGAGAAACAATACGCATGCGCAACACATTTTTTTCCCACACAGGAAGCTAGAGAAAGTAACAGGTGCTTAAAACGGTGTTTTTCACTTGACTGACCAGTTTTATATTATTATAATAATACATATTGTCAATAAAAGATATATTGAAAATGTAATGGCAATCGCTATTGTGTTAGAAATTCACCTTTCAGACTTTCACTTTTCACAAAATGTATTTAAAAATGGTTATTACTTATTATTATTTTCGTGATGATAATGCCACTCATAAAATAAAACATGCAATTTATTGAAGTTAACAATGTAAACAATGTTAGTACTTTGATTTTGGTAGCATTTTGCCAGGTTTTTCTTCTTCAAAGGGAAAATAATTCATAATCATATTGTTTTTCAATCAAATTTACCTTTCATATTCCTGTTCAGACTCAGCACTGATGGCTGTCAGCTCTACTAATTCTCCGTCCTGACTGGGAAATGAATCTTGGCCCCGGTTTAAGTGGACGGCTGGTTTCTTTCATTACTCTAGGGGTTTGTTTGTCTTAACTGCCCGTTATTAGGACAGTGAACTTCCGAGCCCGTGCTGGAATGACTACCACATGTTTGTGCTTTGAAATTCCAGCCAAAACAAAAGAATAAAAATTCTCCGCACAATTCCCATGAGGAGAACTGCGGAAATAACCAGGCGGTCTCGCAGAGGATGGAAATCCATGCTTTTCTTAACCGCGCCGCCCGAAGGGTTAAAAACTCCTAACGTAGACGGCCCATCCGGCACATTTGTGGAATTCTGCCCCCTGGAAACATTCGGGAATAATGCAAACCTGGAAATGAAACACTTTCCCTTTGGGGCCCACAGTACATGAACTTGAAAGCAAAGAGGCCTCACTACAAAGCAAAACTCTAGTCAGATCTCTATGAGGGGTTCAAATATCTCCTGGCAGTGATGCGCCAATGTGAGCTCTAGAAATCTGCTGGTATTTGGTCTTTCTTTGGCAGCCTGGGGCATCGGGTTTGGTAGGATCCAATCTGACCGTGTCTGGATGCAATGAATACTGCTGATGCGGTGAAGAGGACAGGAGATATAAAACACACACCCTTGAGATAAAAGGACCTGCAAGATGCGGCTTGTCGGGTGTGTCTGTGGACGTGCCACTCATTCCTGGTTGCAGAAAGTGAAACTAAATGAGGGTCAGTGTGTGGGTGGACTGGTGGTAATGAGTGATGTATGATGGATTGGACAGGAGGAGAAACTGACATCTGTGCTGTTAACAGGAATGACTCAGAGAAACAAAGATGAGTTTCATTAGTTCAGCAGATTTGGGTGCCCCTCCCTTCAGAGACATTTAATGTAGCATATATGTAGCAGCATATATGTAGCAGCATATATAAAATCCTGTCACAACCTGTTTTACATTGCTTTCGATTTTGAATTATATTGTAGACCTGTTGGGTGTGGCCGGTTCAAATTCACGCTCCAACTATTCAATCAATGCATTTCCGGTCAGGGTGATTGACGCTTACATTTGACGCAAATTTTAGTTACAGGTGCATTAACATTCCATCAGAATCATTATGGTTATTGGTGCTTGTCTTTGGTTCCAATGTTGGTTTCTATAGGTGGCTTACTGGTCAAAAGAGCCCAGCCTCAAATCTTTGATATTCTGGTCCTTAGATATGGAAATAAATCTGTGGAAATGTATTTATTTATGTAGTCAAACTGAAAATTAATCAGACACCAGATATCATTTTTGATATTTGTTTACTAGTGGATGCTATTCCCACTTATTTATATAAGTGGGAAAAGCAAAGTAAAGTAAACTGTGATATACCTAAAAAACCTTCATACAGTGGACTACCAGTAAAACTAATAAAAATTTGGGACCAAAAATTTGATCAGACACTTTTACCTGACCATGTTTTGTTAAATACCTTTCTATCAAAGTTATCTGACACAGTTTAACTCTTGAGTTCTTGTCATATTTTATTCCCAGTTTCTAAACTATAGTGAATAAACTGTGATAATGTGAGCAATGTAGAAGGTGTCTAAATAAATTTTGGTTTGACTGTTCGCCAGATGAAATGCAGTCAAACTGCTTCGTAAAAGATTAACACACCTCAACAATAACTCAGGACAAGAGCTGCAGAAAAGTTTATTTTATGAAAAAGCCATAACAAAATATGAGCAGTAGTAATAGTTGTAATTTCTTACCATATTATGTTGTAATATTTGCTGTTTATTATGATCACTTACCAAAGTAATAGCACTATACTTAAAGCACAATATGTTCAAAAAGATTTTTTTTTACTCGAAAAAGACCCATCACCCCAAGTATGAGCAACATTTTAGCACTAGCTCAACCTAGTAACTGATACTACAAACTAGCTGTCTTGCAACGCTGAATACACATCTTATTTGGGTTACATTTCTATTACGGGATCAAGGTTGCAGAATACCCCTGAAGAGATGTTTATTTCTGTAGAGAGAACAAATGTTTCAGTTAATATTTTTATTATTGAACATTGTTAGTGAAGTAAGACATTAAAACATGTTATTTGCTTACCTTAAGCAGTCCCATTGCAAAATGCATACAGTTATTTGTCAAAATATTGTACTTTGGAGAAGAGTCCATTCTCTTCATAACTCTATCAGAGAAGCCTTCACTGATGGGAGATTTTGAACGGAGAACACGGAATGGAATTTCTTTGACGAAATTCTTCAACCCTACTTTACACACCATACCATCCACACTTCCCATAGAGGCACTTATCAATCCTGTTAGCCCTTGCTGTTGAATTTCTGGGGTAGCTAAAAAAAAAAGGATATATGAATATGTAGTTCTATACATATAATATCAACAAATATAACAAGTGTATTTTTAAACTTTTTTTTAAAGTACAAGAGTAAATATTATATTTAAATATACAAGTGTCATTCTTGCCTGCAAAATCAATGACTTCATTTTTTCCACAGTAAGTCCCAACATGATAGAATGGGCCTTTACTGATCTCCATGCCCCTTATAATCAGGTCACCTTCTTTAAGCTTTGATTTCTGAGATTCAGAAATTCCACCTTTACTCTCAAGAACTGTGTTAAAATCCTTGTGGGTGCCAGATGTTACAAGATCAGAGTCTCCCATTTGTCCCTAAAACAACACATTATACAAATAGTTCAGTTCACTTTCATAATTAACTGATGATTAACTCACAGCAATGTATGTAAATATACAGCTATGTAAAAACAACAGCATGAGAACAAATATCTACAGTTTGTTAAATTATACACCGCAAGATTAAATAGTAAACCTATTAATGAACAAAGTAATTGTTACCTTTTAGTCGTAATCTAGATTGATATAAAGAGTCCGTCACAGACGAGAGGAGAGTCGCTAATGAGTCATACACACATATAGAAAACGGTATTAGATTTAGTAGGTGTTGCCTCAACATGCTATGGAATTTACTTTCTGTTTTCTATAGGACGACTACAGTAGTCAACATTTGAAGTGGATCAAAACCTTTTGCCAAAGTTGTCCTAAAACCGAAACAATGCCTGTTTTTGTCTTAGTTTTGTATAGGATGAAGAGAAACTTTTGCCATTTATTTTACATGACTTATCACTTCCTTTTTAAAAAGAATTACTCTAGTGGCCTCAGGAAAACAAAGACTGTAGAATACCCAAGACGTGTCACTCCTATAGTTTTGAATGGGGAAAAATGTTACACTCATAGAGACAGAGCGACATGTGTCATAATCTGAAAACCACGCCCATCGGGGGGAACAATCCAACGCTCCCCATTGACTTTGTATTGTGGGAAGCTGCCTCCTTGTCATTTTTGACTTGTAACAAAAATCAGAACAATGTCTAAAAGCTGCTTAGTGACAAGGTGTACAGTAAACAAGCTAAAAAAAAAAAAAGAACTACATTTTTATGAGCTGTCGACCTAAAAAAAAAATTAGCGTCAGTCCTGCCTCAGCTCACCCTCAACGATGGTGAAGAAGCTGTACTATGTAAGGCTTTAAAAACAAATAATAATATCTTAAAATCAATCCTATTAGAAACCGGCAGCCAGTGTAACTGTCAAAACAGGAGTGATATGTTCACTTTTTTTTTGTACCTGTCAAAAGTCCATTTTGGACTAGCTGTAGACAGTTCACACTTTTGTATTGAACAGCTGCAGAGGCACAGATGCTAAATGCTGCTGCTAATATGCTTACTATTTCGCTGCTGCACACAATTCAAACTGCAAACATGACACTTAGTTTAAACTTGTTTGTGGTTGTTCATTTTTGTATTTAATCAGGCAGACCACACAAATAGACACTGCGATATGAATTAAAAGAGCATTCACTTAGATGTCGATTTCAGCTGTTCTGTGCTGCAAACTGCTACAGCAAACAAATGCCAGGTATTTACATGTCGAGCAGTGCGCTAATTGGCTACTGATAAAGGTGATAACCAATCAGCTGTGCCATGTGATAATGACAGCATTAGGTCAGATTGAGTTAGACCTATTGGACGGCACCATCTAGAATTCTATGCCAGAACTCTGTATTTGTCTGAATTTTTGATTGATTGTAATCTATTATTTACCTTTCTATCAAAAGTTATCTGACATTATCGAGATGAATTTGTTCTGATGAAGTTTAACTTTTAAATTATTGTCATATTATATTACCACTTTCTAAACTATACCAAATAAACTGATAATGTGAGAAATTTTGAAGATGTCTGAATACATTTTGGTTTGACTGCATGTATGTTTTATAAATCATCAGATGAAATGCAGTCAAACTGCTCAGTAAAGTATTAACACACCTCTACTCAACAATAACCAGTGATGGGCAAGCTACTTGGAAAATGTAGTGAGCTAAGCTAACAGTTACTCTTCATTAAATGAAGCTTAACTACACTAAAGCTACAGCCTTTGGTAATGTAGCAAGCTAAGCTACAGCATCATGGCAAAAGTAGTTCACTACATCTAAGCTATTTTTTAAAATTTCATTTTTCTATTGAACCAACATCATACAAAGTCAGTGCTCTCTCAGTGATCAATTAAATTGTCAGTCATACAGGCATGCAAGTTCAGTTTAATTGTTTATTCAACCACTCTTCCAAACCAATTTGGCAACAAAAATCTGTATCATGTACAGGGCTGGATTTATCTCATATTCTGGGGGGTTGAATTCTTTCTTGAAAAAAATAAAAACAAAAAAGCAATGGCACCAGTCTCACAATATTAAACGAATAAAACACAAAATTTGTAAATAAAATAATTTTATACATATTATTGAATAACATAGTCTATATATGGATGGGTGTTCGTCAACTGATTGCATGTCGTCAGAGTTTACAGTGTTGACAGCTTCGTAATAAATAGCCTAAAGGAAGCGCTGTAGATTTGTTGTATATAGCGACTAAAATATGACAGACCGCACAAAAACAGCACTTTAATTTACTGCCGTGTTTGAACAAAGATAGTGATTGATTTCATGAATACAGGAGCCTGATTTTTTTAATTGTCAGAATCTATAGTACATAACAAATACAAAAATAAAAACAAATCACAAACTTTTGCAGTCAAGACTGTGAATAAAAGACAAGTGTGGAATGTAAGCCAGATTTGGCCCAGACTCTGTTACTATCTGGGAAGCAAAGCTAAATTCTATTGTAAATTTGTTAACTGACAGTAAGAATATATAACCGAATCAAGCGGCTATTTTCGTTTGCAGAAGGTAAAATGCATTAACGTAAAAATTTAACCGACAGGTCACAGCGGCTAGGCCTATAAGTCACATTTGTGACCCTGGACCACAAAACCAGTCATAAGGTTAAATTTTACAAAACTGAGATATATACATCATATGAAAGCTCAATAAATAAGCTTTCTATTGATGTATAGTTTGTTAGGATAGGACAATATTTGGCCGAGATACATCTATTTGAAAATCTGGAATCTAAGGGTGCAAAAAAATCAAAATACTGAGAAAATCACCTTTAAAGTTTCCCAAATTAAGTTCTTAAAAATGCATATTACTAATCAAAAATTACATTTTGATAGGTTTACAGTAGGAATTTTACAAAAAATCTTAATGTAACTTGATCTTTACTTAATTTCCTAATGATTTTTGACATAAAAGAAAAATCAATAATTTTGACCCATACAATGTATTTTTGGCTATTGCTACAAGTATACCCCAGCGACTTAAGACTGGTTTTGTGGTCCAGGGTCACATTTTATTATATTCTGAAATAAACAGGCCTACAGCATAATGTTATGACATTATTTCCCTCACTCCACAACAAATCCTTTAACTTTAATCTTATTCAGAACAGAACAATGATGAAATAAATAAATAAATAAATTTGCCTAAACAATCCAAAACAAATTAAATGTGAAAGTAAAGATGGGCTTATGTAGACTACCTCTCTTGCCACAAATACAAATGTTTCCATATCTGCAATGTATTTGAAGCAAAATTATTATGCATTGGGTAAGCTTTGTACTTCATGCACGTCGACGGAAAATATCATGATGAGCAAAAATGTGCCACAGGACCGGTGGTCATGCTGAACTGCATGTTATACACACTATTTAAATTGACTAGTGTAACTTTTGGGTGACTGTGTTTTATTTTTCAAATGAACATAGTGTGCGCGTAAGACACGTAAGACACCAGCGCGACCAAACAGCTGAATATCATATTCTGTCATGTTGGTCATAGTAAAGGCATAATTTGCTACTGCAAAGTCCAAAGCAGTTTGAAGTATTCAGAATATTAGCAAAGATTATTATAATTCGTTTAGACTAGAACACGGTTTCATTCTTATTTTGCTATGGAACCTGGACGTTTTTTGTTTGTTTGTTTTTACTAACGAACCGAAATATTTTGCCTTTCGCCATGAATTTGACACCCACTCTCTGCCCATCTTGTACTTCTGAGTTTGAGATCTTCCCAGAGCACTAGCCTGCTTCAAATACTAAAATCAAGGCGCCCATCACTAGCATTGCAGATTATACAGTTTTCTGTTGCTATGTGGGCGCTCAGTTTTTTTCTGACATTTAGCTAAAATATCGACAACAAAAGTCTCGACAACCAGTGCTAGACTAAGACACACTTTTCTCATATCTTCGAATGCAAAAAAAAAAAAAACATTAGCCTTTATAAATGTACTTTCAATCAACACTTCTTTATTTACCTCAAGTCTGCAAACACGCTGAGATGCTTCAAACTGCGTGCCGCACTTCAAAGTTCATTCACGAGAGAGGCGGGAGGAATAATACGGTTTGACTGACAGTTTAATGAGCCAATGGCATCACGAGGTTTAGTGGCGGTGGCGTCGCTTACTGACCCAGGATCAGTGATCCGTAGCAGTTATATTTCCGATTTGAGCTTAAAGTATAGAACAATATATAGCTTGTAGCTTTTGTTGACGCTACCGCGTTACTTGATCAAAATAATAGCTTAGCTACTGAAAAGCTATTTGATTCAGAAAACAGCGACGCTACCACCACGCTACTGAGAAATGTAGTTAAGCTAGTACAGGGTTTCTGCAGATATGAACAAGTGAAATTTAAGACTTTTTAAGACCTTTTTAATACCACCTTATATGAAATTTAAGACCTAAACCTGTAATGGAAATAGACATTATATTACATGCATATGTGATATTTAATGTGTTTAATGTAAAAAGTAAACAAAATTTCATGGCTGTCATAAATTAAATTTATTACTACGATATACAGTGAACTTTCCATATCAGCAGATACTATTCCACACAAAATATCCCCATAAAAGTACCACTAGAAATATCTGATTTAAAAAAAAAAATTCTGAAGCGATTTTTTTTTTTTTTACTTTTGAAATGTATGCGTACCTTTGAAATTTATTTTATGAATTTATCAATAAATTCTAAATGGCTGTTAGCAGTGAGATTACATAATTTACACTGCAAAATTAAAAGTGAGATTAATGTTTTAAATACATTTATTGATTTATAAATATATGTATTAGAAATGTTATATAAATACTGCGATTCTGTCTGAAGACGCAGTAACTTCCACAAAGGGAGAAAAAAATCTACAGTTGTTAGCAACTGGCCTTAGCCAAGCCCTATATTCAGTTTTTCCAAGCCCAGTTTCGCTAAACTTGCACTTCCTCATAGCTAAAAAGTTAAATCCATTTGACTTCTGCGGTACAATCCGAGAGAGACTCGCGCCAATAACAGAAAGCTGATTGGCTATTGCATGCTGGTCTCATTTGTAGTTTAAATTCAGCAAATTATATTTGGAATAGTGAAATAAAGAACTACAACACCATGGAAACAACAGAAAGAGAATTTAAATGAGCATTATGAGCAAAAATGTGCAACAGTAATAGTTGTATTGATACAATTTCTCACCACATATACATGCTATGTTACTATTGTTACTGTTTATAAAAAAGTATTAGCAATATACTCATAAAAGGTTCAGAAAGGTTGTTTTTTTTTTTCTCGGAAAGACCAATCACCCCAAGTATAAGCAACTAAAAACTAGTTGTCTTGCAACGCTGAATCCAGAGCATCTGTGGATTACATGTTCTAAGGGATCAAGGTTGCAGAATACCCCTGTAGAGATGTTGTTTATTTCTGTAGAGAGAACAAATGTTTCAGTTAATATTTTTATTATTGAACATTGTCAGTGAAGTAAGACATTAAATCATGTTATTTGCTTACCTTAAGCAGTCCCATTGCAAAATGCATACAGTTATTTGTCAAAGCATTGTACTTTGGAGCAGAGTTCATTGCCGTCATAACTTTATCAGAGAAGCCTTCACTGATGGGAGATTTTGAACGGAGAATACGGAATGGATTTTCTTTGACGAAATTCTTCAACCCTACTTTAGACACCATACCATCCACACTTCCCATAGAGACACTCATCAATCCTGTTAGCCCTGGCTGTAGAACTGCTGAGTTAGCTATAAAAAAAAGATACATAAATATGTAGCTCTATACACAGTAATGTAAAATGCGAGTGCAAATAATGAAATGCAAGTTTCATTCTTGCCTGCAAAATCAATGACTTCACTTCTTCCGGTGTAAATCCCAACATGATAGAATGGGCCTTTACTGATCTCCATGCCCCTTACAATCAGGTCACCTTCTTTAAGCTTTGATTTCTGAGATTCAGAAATTCCACCTTTACTCTCAAGAACTGTGTTAAAATCCTTGTGGGTGCCAGATGTTACAAGATCAGAGTCTCCCATTTGTCCCTAAAACAACACATTATACAAATAGTTCACTTCACTTTCATAATTAACTGATGATTAACTCACAGCAATGTATGTAAATATACAGCTATGTAAAAACAACAGCATGAGAACAAATAACTACAGTTTGTTAAATTATACACTGCAAGATTAAATAGTAAACCTATTAATGAACAAAGTAATTGTTACCTTTTAGTCGTAATCTAGATTGATATAAAGAGTCCGTCACAGACGAGAGGAGAGTCGCTAATGAGTCATACACACATATAGAAAACGGTATTAGATTTAGTAGGTGTTGCCTCAACATGCTATGGAATTTACTTTCCGTTTTCTATAGAAGGACTACAGTACATACATACAGCACTACACATTTTTTCTACAAGTTTGATTGCAACACATAATCATTACTATTAGTGTTCATCATCTGTTTTTGATTACACCATTATTATTATTTTTTTTTATATTTATACCATATGTACATCGACTTAACATACAGTAGTCACCACTAATAAGCTACTAAATATATTGTAGTAGCCTACATTTTTTGTACAGCTGCTTTGCAACGATTTGTATTGTGAAAAGCGCTATACAAATAGTCAACATTTGAAGTGGATCAAAACCTTTTGTCAAAGTTGTCCTAAAAGTATAGGATGAATACAGACTACTTGTATAGGATGAAGAGAAATTTTTGGCCATTTATTTGACATGACTTTTCACTTCTTATCCATTTTATGAGAATTACTCTTATAGGAATTTATAAGAATTGTGTGCTTTTTATGACCTGAATATATATAAATGAAAATTCAGACTGACTTATAGCTTCCAAAATAAATACATAAATACAAACCGAAACTACCAACACCCACTGAAAAGCCCTGGAGGGAATGATACACAACTATGGAGAGCAGGCAAAAAAAAAAAAAAAAAACTTAAGTGAGAGACAGAAACTTAAAAAAAAATCTGTACAATTTAAGTTGAAATCACACTTTTGTGGTGAGACGGCCACTACAGACCATAAAAAGGTCAACATACTTTCAATATGATAATATAATAAACTAAACTAGTTTATACTATAAAGTTATTAATATTATGTTAAATCATGATATTTGAGATAAGAGTGAAAGTGAAATTTGGTTTGAAGCAGGGATTTCTGTTAATCTCTCTGTCTTCTAGGAAGTGTGAGTCAGGCCAATATTATTGGTGCTAAATAGAGATGAACTGGCTTTGGTTTAGGTAAGGGATCCATACTTGACAGGAAGTCCTTAAACAATAGCATTTTTCTAAACGCTTTTAATAGGACACTCGAGATCTGCTAGTCACAGAGAGGTCATTAGAAGGTCTGTGGTTTTGGGGACTAAATGTGGGTTAAAGGCCAAATCTATCTATGGTTGTAAAGTTACAATAAAACTTATCTTTTAATAAAAAAAAAAATGGTTATCGATGGTAACATAGAAAGGTAACAACATATAAAAATCTGACTTTTTTCATGTTTAAGTGCTATAATTGGGTCCCTGGTGCATCTACCAACCCAGAAAACGTGAAAAAAGAAAATCCAGTAACATTGTTTTGGTAAGCTTTTCTCTGGAAGCAAGTGAAAAAATATTAGCCGCTCAGATTTCGCTTCCCTGTGATGTTGAAAGGGGATCTTATTATAATATTTCCACCCCTTAATCTGCATGTTTCCTCCAACGAGGCCGTTCCTCAACCGATAAACACGGAAGAACCAACCTGAGATTAGGGGTGGGCGATATGACCTAAAATTTATATCACGGTATTTTTCATCTTTTGAACGGTGACAGTATAATATCACGGTATTCCTTTTTTGGGTACATTTTGGGAGGAGTAGCCTGTCCTGTCCCTTTAGTATGTGAATAAAGTTAATATTTTTATAATATAATAAGTAAATGGTAGGTATATTCCTTATCAAAAAGACACATGGGAGAGTATTGTGCATTCTCAACATATTCATTTCGCAAAAAACCTAAAGATCTTAGTACAACAAAACAAAAATTAGCAGTGTAATAACACAAGAACAGTGTAATAATGTGTACTTTTCACAAAAACTAACTCTCTCTTCATCTGAACTCTGATGAAACTAGTCATTCAAGTTCTTTGCCAGGAACACCAGCCTGTCAATATTTTCTGGCTTCAGTGATGCCCTGGAGCTTGTTACAATATTGCCCCCTGTGCTGAATGCACGCTCGGAGGGTGAGCTTGTGGCTGGGATGCATAAGTATTTTTTTGCCAGACGGCTAATGCGCGGGAAGCGGGAACATTGGAGATGCCACCACTCCAGTGGATCCAGTGGAGTCACTGTCAGTCGTCACCATCAATAGCCATCTTACTCCATGTCAATGCCCTGCTGCTTTGGTGGTGCACTGCTACACTTTTTGAAGAAACTGCCCAGGCTGTGTTTGGGCTTTTTCAGTTGTGCAGGAGCAGTGCTAGTTTCCCTCTCGCTTTGGTCCTCTGTGGAAGAGGCATCTGTGGCTGTCTTCTCCTCCAGTGCTTTGGTTTCTGTAGCTACTTGGCTCCTCACTTCCTCCAATTTTTTTTAGGTGACATGTAGGTGGTTTTGAACCGTGGGTCCAGGAATGTTGCCATGGTGAGCAGCTCATCAGTGGCAGGATCTTTGTATTTTTCATTCAAATAATCCAAAACCCTCTTCCTGATGTCCTCGCACAGTCCTGCTTTGTCTTCTTCTGGCTTCAAAATGTTTGAATTGAGTAGATGGACGACTGGCTTAACACAGGAGACACTAACATACTCCTCTCCTGACAGGGCATCTGTAAAATCTTGCAGAGGCTTCAGTGCTTTGGTTATGACCTCCAACACCTCAATGTCTTGCCAGGTGGGTAGAAGGTGGCGTGACTTTTGGTCTGCTGCCAGGACTTGAGTGATGGCCTTCTCCTGCTCCAACACCCTTTCCATCATTTTGACACGGGACCCCCACCTTGTTGGGGATTCTGTGACCAGCTGTAGGAGAATGTGCTGACCACTTTTTTGCACATACCTGTGGCCCGTGCAACTCGAGCATCATGTTGGACACTCCTCTCTGGGAAGTAAAAAGAGCGAATAGAAATATTAGCATAAGTGGGAAAAGATGGTCATCATAGTTGAAAAACGTAATAAACCATTAACTGTAGAGCAGCATAAGTATTTATTGTATGGACACAGTGAACATTAGGCTATTACAAATCTAATAGGCCATATTGTATGTATGTTGGTCAATATTTTGCACATTCCTGCACAAACAGTACAGCTTTTTCATTTTAAACATTTATATTGTACATATTTTTAATAATATTTTTAATATAATCTGATGATAATTGTATTTTGTATTAATGTTTTTTTTTTTTTTTTACTTTCTGATCCGGTCCCCAGAGGAATCACGGCTAAACAATACTAACAATGAACAATACAATACTAATGTGGTTTTAAAACAAACAGAAAAGGACTTGACATTTTCTGAATATGAAATGTTAGGTTTAGAAAGTGCAACTTACCAATAGCGTTGTGCAGTCTGTGTCCAAAACAAGCGAGTCTCGTCCATTTATTGATTTCCAGAGCGCGCACCATGTTTGCACCGCTGGCAGTCGTCATGCACACCAGACGCGCTTCATCCAAGCCCCAGGCAGAAAGTGCATCCTTCAGTCCTAACGCAATTATTGCTCCGGTGTGGTCTTCTGGGAAGAAGGCTGTCTGTAGGTATCTGCTGCGCAACTTCCAGTTATCGTCAATGAAGTGGATGGTGAGGCTAATGTATGGCTCAGTTGTTTGGCTGGACTATAAATCAGTAGTGACCGAGTAGGCATCAAGGTGGCAAATTTCGTTCATGAGCTCTGGCAGACTCTGGCAGACACTTCTGGCCAAAAAATTTCCAACCAGGCAGCTTATATCTTGAGTCCAGAGTGTGAACCACATTTCTGAAGCCGTCTCTCTATATGGTTTGAATGGGCACCATGTCCTTTGCGATATATAGCGCAATTGCCCTGGTAATATCTTTCCATTTCTTACTACTCTTGTCGTAAGGTGTACCAGCAGTAAACAATGCCTGCAGTGAAAGCTGTGTAGTCTTGAGACGTGCTCCGCTGGCGCTGCTGGTCCCACTTGCGCTCGTTTTGGCCCGGATTGCCTCTTCATATTCACGGGCGTGCATGTTTTTTAAATGATGAAACAGGTTGCTCGTGTTTCCACCTCTCGCTGTCACAACACGGCGGCAAACCTTGCATATTACTGAAGTTTGCTCCGTGTCGGATGATTTAAAACCGAACCAGTTCCAAATAACGGAGGTGCCTCCTCTTTTTGGAACGAGAGTTTCCTCTACAGCGGCCTCGGTCTCTCCGTCTGGTTCTGACACTCCACTCATCTCTTTTCAGATAGTATAGGCTACAGGCCCGACCTTTCTTAACGATGTTTCACCAGTCGTTTAATGGCCACTCCCCTTTTACCTACCACCTGCAAAGCTGATACGAATATGTTTTACTTTTTTATTTACAACAAGATATATAGTATAAGGACAGGTATTCAGACCACAACTGAACGTTTGAAGAAAATGTAATGCCTTATTATTTAGAATTAGCTATTACTGATGTAAATGCAGCCGTTCAAGGCACATAATTGATTTATTACGGTATTAGAAAATCCATGTTGTGGCGCAATTTCACAACGGTGTTGACTATGACACCGGTGTACCGCCCACCCCTACCTGAGATTAATTTTTTCAGGCTAATTTTATCCACAAGCCTGTGTTGATTTGGCGATAATTGGGGACTTGGGCATTTTAAACTTAAAAACCTAGAAGGTGATGTTTGGGTTTAGGCTGGAGGGACTGAAAAACACAAAGTAAAAAAAAAGTTATTCTGTGGAAAGCTTTTAAAAACAGTTTTATTTTAAATGATTATTTTAATTACTACTTGTATGCCGTTTAATTACAACATACTGTATTTATATACTATTTAACTTCTATTTACCCCACTTTTTTCAGTCATATGTTTATGTAAAGTATTAACTAAAATAAGATATTTGCATTCTCTGAATTGCAGAAATTTACAGAGGTTAAAAACACCAATAATGACCTGGTTGTCATGCAATGCATGACATTTATAACTTCTAGCAGTGAAAGAAAAAGCTTTTTATTACAACCTTACAAAGTAATTAACAGTTATTTAATATTTTTATCTGAAAGTTTTAAATGGATATAACGGAAAAGAGAAAAAAAATTGGGGAGAGGAAATATACTCACAAACAAACTTTTTGTGAAGAGACAACCTCTAAGTGAAGTTCATTAATCTCACATATGGAGTACTGTAGACAACACACAGTTTTATCACTCCTGGGCTTTTCGGTGGGTGTTACCATGTACACTTTGTTTTCTTCTTCGTGGGTTTGACAAAAAAGCAGAATTATTGTTTTTCAATTAAAAAAGGTTTAGACATAATACCGGAGTAAAATGTAACATACAAGCTGTTTTATTGGGTTAACTTGTTAACCTAACAGATATTATAAACTTAAAAACTTTAACTAGATTTATTCACAATATTTCCTTCCTTTTTGTGATCCATTAACTATCCGTTATCCATTAAGATTTGTTTCTAATCTTGTAAGATAGTGGTTTCAGTGAATGCCTTGCAGAAAAAGCATCCAAATATGTGACCCTGGACCACAAAACCAGTCATAAGGTTAAATTTTACAAAACTGAGATGTATACATCATATGAAAGCTCAATAAATAAGCTTTCTATTTTTCTATTGATGTATGGTTTGTTAGGATAGGACAATATTTGGCCGAGATACATCTATTTGAAAATCTGGAATCTAAGAGTGCAAAAAAATCAAAATACTGACAAAATCACCTTTAAAGTTGTCCAAATTAAGTTCTTAACAATGCATATTACTAATCAAAAATTACATTTTGATAGGTTTACAGTAGGAATTTTACAAAAAAAACTTTATGGAACATGATCTTTACTTAATTTCCTACTGATTTTTGACATAAAAGAAAAATCAATAATTTTGACCCATACTATGTATTTTTGGCTATTGCTACAAATATACCCCAGCGACTTAAGACTGGTTTTGTGGTCCAGGGTCACATATAGTCTCAGTCAGGACACCCTTTTTTTACCTGACATTAAACATTTGTGTTTATTTTTGAGCATATACTGTGAATTTAAGTTTAACTCATTTCACACTTGCCACCTACAAGCTTACAAAATGGTATTCTTCACATATATAATACAGTTCTATTGTCAAATGTCTGCAGAAGGTTCTGGCTACTATTTATAACATGAATCAGCCCTGTGAGCTCATCCAGGATGTCAGAATCTACTTTTCAATGGAAGCATCTGAAACATTTCTAGTAAGGAGCAACTCCTTAATAAACACACTTTAGTGTCCCACTAAGATAATTTAATAGGACACTCATCACCAAAGGTCTGTGGGAAAAAATAGTTAAAGGTCACGTAAACAATAAAACAAACTGCAATAATATTTGCAAGATGGTTTTAGGATAACAGCAATACAGAAAAATGGATAAATAGATAGACTAGTTAAAACCTTCTGAAAAAAAGTAATGTGGTTGTACCATGATACAGTGATAATACCATCTTTAATATAATTATGTTGGTATTGAGTATATTGGGACACAGAGTGAGAGCCACAGAGCTGTGAATTTGTGTTTTGTAAGGTAAGGTCTGAGGTGAAGTCAGCTGTGAGGAATGCGAGGCAGTGTGTTCATCTCTGCCGCTCAGTGTACTTGCAGGATTGTGATTACCATGCGATTGATGGCTGTTTGGAGAGCGAGAAGCCCTTCATTACCAGCTTTGATGTTTTCATGACCAAAATGCTTAAACATTTAACTGCTCAAAGACTTAAAGAGGCAGAAAGCAGCCCGCAGGTGCTCACGAAGACAAGCCCAAAAGCTCTCAGCACTCATGTTTTGATAGAGAACGGCATAAATCAACTGAGAAGCAGAGCTGGCGGAGATCCACGCCTTCATTCAGTCCGTCTGTGGAGAAACAACATTTGAACCTC